>NW_004524590.1:17061311-17064086 GCF_000260255.1 Octodon degus
TATATATAGTGTGATTAAATAAATAGTTGACCTTAAAATAGAATTAATTATTGCTAGGGCCTGAGAAGGGGATGCGGAGTGAGCTGGTGTGATAAATGCATGCCACATGCCTGTGTGGACATGGGAATTCACAGGTACAATCACTACTTGTTAATAGTATCAATATTAACAGGAGGTGTGTGTCTACTCCTTTTACACTTTTGCATTTGCATCTTTTCAGATCTTAGCAATATGTGTAACAATACTCCTAGTGAATGCTTGGTGGGAAGTAATAGAGAGTCAAAGCTTCCAGTCAGTCACAGGATTATAACAGGAAACAACTATCCTTCTCCAAAACTTTGCGCTGCTAACCTGGAATATTGGGCCTACCAAGTATACTTAATGCACTTTTTCTTTTTTGGCAGAACCTGGGATTCAACTTGGGCCCTTGTGCCTGCCAGGCAAGCACTTATTCTACTGAGCCATCCCCCTTTCTCCAGTGTAATGCACTTTTGACTTACCATGAGTCTGTCTGGAGACTAACCACTAAAATTGGAGAGCATCGCTAGTGTTGGTCTCGCCTCTTTGCTAGTTCACCACTAGGTGTCGCTGCACAGACTTTTCTTTTTTTGGAGACAGTCTCCACTCCTGGTGCCTCCTGTGCACAGCTAACATCCGGGACCAACACAATTTCAACTCTTCTGACCTAGTTAATTAACTGACTGACACCTATTTATTACAAGCACTGCCCTATTTATTAGAAACTCGGCAGTTTTCTGACTTGTCCATTGGAATATGAGCCCCTTGTACTTAAAATGTACTTCTTTATCCTGAGACATCAGTGACCAGGACAATGACTACCTATAGTAAATGCTCCATAAGTATTTGTAGAATTTTACTGAAGTAATGATATGATCAATAACACAAGAGATCAATATAGTGACAATAGCAGAAAAATGGTTAAAATTTTTAAATGATAGAAATATTTTATCAAATTATGGCTTTGTACTCAGGAAATTTAATTTACCATTCTGTCTTAGTTTCGTCATTTAAAGGGGAGAGCAAATAGAGATAGTAATATCGTGCAGAACAATGATGAAGAAATGAGATGAGGTCTCTAAAATGCCCAGCACAGTTCCCGTCCTATGGTGAGCACTAGATGAGCTGCAGCTCTGGTTATTTGTGCACATACTGAAGACAGAGAAGTGCAAAAGAAATGCAGAACTAACTCAGGATGTGCCTGTTGGCAAAGAAATCCGTGCATTTTTCTTATCACTGAGCTTTGAACATACAAGCGTTCATCTTTACTTCTGGTCATTTAAGTAGATTTGATGGCTACTTAATCCTCTAGAAATCTACATTATAGGAAATTTAATTTTCCATTTGTATTTATTTATTTAATGTATTTGGTACAGGGTCTCACTATGCAGCTCAGACTCCTAGGGATCCTCCTGTTTTCAGCCTCCCCAGAGCTGGGATTACAGGCATGCAGCACCATGCCTGGACTCTGGTAGGCTCAGCATGCCCAGGGTGGCAAGGCATATGGTGCCCGGGATTGAACCTCAGTCCTGGCACTTGCCTAAGCAGGTGCTTAGTCCACCGAGCTATCTTGCCAGCCCTAATTTTCCAATTTAAAAAGCCCTGGAAATTTCCATTTCTTTAAGATAATCAAAAGATAAAGAAGACTGTCCTATCACCATGAATATACAGAGAGATGAGAGCCTAAAACAAATATATTAGATATACATTTAAATTATATGCTCTACATAGGAAGTAGGCACAATTATCAGCAATTCCTGTGTAAATTTCAAAAAAAAAATAGTTCTGAAAGGAAGCAAGATATATCAGAGACAATAACTGGAGGAAGGACAGAAGAGCGGGAAAAAGGAAAGGAAAGAAAAAATTTCTTAATTAAATTCAATTCACAAATGATTTTAGGATGTGTGTTACAAAACCTCTGGTGACATTAGGCAGCTGTGGAGCTTCTTCTGAAAGGCTGACAGTGGAGTCCTCTTAGTGGTGTGACTCAGGCATAAGAATATCAAAGAGCTTCATCCTCAAATGGCATTTGTGAATTGATTTTCTACTAATAACAACTCTTGGCAAACTGCTCTAGGCCTCCACATCACTGATGAAATCTCCTCATCTTATCAAAAGCTAGTTGAAGCAAAGATAATGACCCAAATTGCGTTGAGGACATTTAGGTCATATGTCCCCCCAGGGGTCAGAGGTAGTATAGCTGGCACCTCCTAGGTTATCAGAAAGCTATTTACTTGGGCCACTGTGTTGCTGCTCCAACAGTTGCTTTTACTAGCATTCGCTGAGGATGCCTGTTCCTCCACGTGGGAACGATCTCCTCTGTGTCTTTTGGAAAGGTCGTTACATGAATGGCTTGTTCTATCCTGCACCTCACAATTTTGGCTGGCTTTTACCTTTTGTCCTGACAAAAATATTATGAAAACCTTAAATCCTGTGATATCAGCATAAATATACTCAGTCAGAACAGAAGACAGTAGAACAAGAACGCATTTCTTGAGGGACCAGGTGACTCAATGGCCTTAGCATAGCCTCAGGTCTCCTCAAGGCTTTGCTGAAATTTCTGACCACTGTGCAAGTCCAGAGACACAGGTCTTCACAGAGTACAATTGATGGTGGATCTTGAGAAATTGCAGTTGACTGCAGGGCAGACTTCAGGTTTCAGAGAGGGAGAGAGGGAGAGAGGGGGAGAGAGAGAGAGAGAGAGAGAGAGAGAGAGAGAGAGAGAGAGAGAGAGAGAGAGAGAGAGAGAGAGAGAGA
>NW_004524590.1:17064186-17079447 GCF_000260255.1 Octodon degus
AGAGAGAGAGAGAGAGAGAGAGAGAGAGAGAGAGAGAGACAGAGACAGAGAGACAGAGACAGAGAGACAGAGAGATGGAGAGAGAGGGAGACAGAGAGAGAGATAGACAGAGAAAGTGAGAGACAGAGATCCCCAGGTGAAGGCAGATGGTTAAAAAAACAAGACATGGCTATAAAGAATTTGTAGGAAATTTAGGTGAGAAATGTAATATGATCTATTTCCATACGTAACCATCCCCAAATTTCCATAAAGGCCAATCTTCCATCTTTCTGTAGTCAGAGCGATTTCCCCTTCCTCCATCTGCTGTCTCCAATGGTCGATGCTAATGTGAAGATGTGGGTAGCGCAGCTGGTCGAGACCACTTTCTGCACTGTGAGGAAGATGCAAGCAGGGCAAGAGAGGGAGTTAGGGGTGCTCTGGACTGCACTTCGTTGCAAGAAAGCATGCCAGGAAGTAAGGTGGGGATACTCTATTTCTCTTTAGTAAAACATGTGCACTCCACATTTATGGAAACATTACACCGCCCCCCATAAGTATATACAATTACACATCTATTAACATAAAATAAGAAATTAAAAATTAATTTAAAAGGACAAGGGGTAAGATGAACAACGAAGCTAGAGACAGAATAGGGGGAGGAGGCGACAGGAGGACAATCAGAAATGAAGCCACATACACTGACACGGAGGTGGGTGCATGCGGAGCTGCTTTGGGAGCTGAGCACGCCCATCTCTAGAGATGCTGCACCACCTGTGCACCGCAGCTCTTAGTAGGAAGTCAGTGAAACCTTAAGAAGAGATTCTGGCTTTCTCTTGGACTTCCAAGCCCAGAGGATAACTTTTATTTTGGTACCAGGAATCGAACTCAGGACCTTGTGCTTGCCAGGCAGGTGCTGTGCCACTGAGCTAAATCCCTAGCCCCTCAGGGATAAATTTTTGCTTCCCTAAGGTTCCATCTATAGAGTTTGTAGCAGTATTTATTAGCATTCAACTTTTCTTTTTCTATTGCAGACTTATGATGATCTATTTTTTCCTGTTTCTGCCTTTTTATCCTTTCATGGCCTTTTACATTTACTTGATTTTATAGTAAGCCACCTCAAATGGTTTGAGGAATGGAGTGGGGTGAATAAATGTTTAACTGCTGATAAATTTTTCATGACTGAAAAAGCAAGAGGATCGAATAAGCGTCTTTTTTTGTTGGTTCCAATTATCTGGAAGAGACTGAGATTCAATATATTATATGGAACAAAAGTAAAATTTAAATAAACCAGCCATAAAAAGACCAGCAACATGTAGGAGTTTGCAGAAAGTAGCAATATTATATAGCCGTTATGAATGCAGACTCTAAAGATTGATGTGTTTCCAACATACATAAACATTTTAAGACATTAAGGTGCATTGTAAGTGGTACTACAAAGGAAATGAGGGGCGTATACAGCTTAGTGAATGCTCAATTTTACATACTCATTAAGCAGTAAATAAGAAATTACATTGTTATTTTAACTTCAGTTTATTTGATTAGTTTTCAGGCTGAATATGTATTAAAATGTTTTGTGTGGTTTGTGGTTTGTTGCCCTTGGAAAGAGGAGACTTTTTTTTTCTCTTACTTTTCTTTCCCTTAATGACTTTTGTGTTTTAGGTTTATTTATTTGGTTTATCTCTGAGCATGATACCGGGAGCCTTCTTCAGCTTGGCAAATCTGATCCTTGTGAAATCCTGCCACGGAGAACCAGAGCTTTATGATGAATAATAAGTGGATTCCTATTTCCAAATTGCAGGCTCGATCCTGGTTTCCTTATCTCCCTTCTGTCATTAAGGCATCAAGTTGCCTGGAACTGCTGACCTCCCTCAGATGAATTCAGATGATCAAGCATCTTGCCAAATGCCAGGGGTACATTTTTCTTTATAAAATGAAGGGAAAATTTCACAAACAAGTAGTGGCTGCTGTCTGGAGAATAAGTAGAGAAAAAGCAGGGTCAAGACATATTCTGAAAAGCATTTCAGAATCAGGGCTGTTTGCATTCTTTAAATTCATCAGAAATCACAGGTCCTAATATTAACTTCACAGAATGAAAGCTAAAAACAGTGCTCTTTAGAAAGCAAACCCACTCAATGACAAGGAGCAGTAGGTGACTTGAACCTCTCCACACTGTCTGTCTGCGTCATGGTGGTCACTGCAGATGGCGTGTTTACATCCTCTGACATCCCTTTCCTTCAACAAATACTGTTTAAATTGCCTTTATTTCCTGAATTTGTAGGGGCAGCGATAGCTTTGTTACCAAGTGCTCTCGCAGATAATTCTATAAAGTTGCTGCAGCAGTGGAAGAGACTGGGATATTCTGAACCTGCCCAAATCTCACTTGTTTGGGATTGGATCTGGGATGACCTGGGCAGGAGATCAGATTTGAAGGTGACCGTTCAGGGACAGGTCCATGTGGCTTCCTGCCTGCAGTGCTATCCTCTCATGTTTCACGCTGCCCCTAGGGGTTTTGTCGCAAGACGCATGTGTGAAACACGTTCTTGTTTTCTAAAGCTTTCACTTTTAAATGAAATGAACATCTGACTCAGATTATGAAAAGATTATGAATCTGGCATCTGCAGACCTCATCCCACTGTGATTATGAGAGAGGAGGCAGGTCCTGGGCCAGTGCGATGCCACGTCCACCTCCACCGCCTCCCACCCGCCACCCCAACATCCAGTGTTGCTGGCTGACTCCTGTTCAGAATGTAATTGCTGACTTCCCCAATAAGAAGTGTGTGTGTGTGTGTCTGTGTGTGTGTGTGTGTGTGTGTGTGTCTGTGATATTCTTCTGTCACCATCACTGTCATATACCTAGCGACACTGTAAAGCTAGCCCATGCAGACTTGCAAGAGCTAATCCTTACTTTCCTGAAATTCAAGAACCAGTTGTTAAAAATAACCAAGACTAAAAGGCAAATTATATAAGGTACAAATAAAGAAATAATATTAGGAGCAGCCAGATAGCTCAGTGGACTAAAGCGCCTGCTTAGGTGGAGCGCAGTGTCTGGGTTCAGTCCCTGGCCTGCTGTGCTGCCTCCACCCCCAGGGCATGCTGAGATGGCAACTGAGACAGGGCATGGTGGCACACACCTGTAATCCCAGGTCTTGGGAGGCTGAAAACAGGAGAATCACTAAGAGTCTGATCTGCATAGTGAGACCCTGCAGACTCTGTACCAAATACATTAAAATAATAATAATCAAAATAAACTAATAAGTGTTCAGAAATTATTGCTTCCTAATTATCACATTTTATTTTCTTATTTTTCTTTTTTCTACATACAACAAAGAGATACTTGTTACTTAATACACTTATTCTGCATTATAAACATGTGTAATTTTAAAAGAGTTTTTAACTTTACTACCTGTTGCAGTGCCTATGGTTACATTCACTGTGTGAGAACTGGCGCAGGTACTGAGCACGTGTCCCTTTTATCTCCTTTTTTCCCCCTTTCCACCTCCTGTTTCTTTTTTTCCTTTTTTAAAATTTTTCCCATAATTTTATTGAGAAACAAATAGCAATGAGACAGTTTCAAACAAAATTGGTAGGACAGTTTCAATAATTAACACATTGCATACATTCTTCCTAGTGGTTAACTGCTGGACAAGATGCAGACATGACTCATCCACATGGCTGACACTGACAAAGGTTCTACAATCTGAGGTACAGGATCTCAGGATAAATCCTGAGGGAATTTCAATGACCTTATCAGACCAAAAAGCTACAACTCTTGTTGCATAGGTCCTGCTTTACCTTGGTCTTAACCATCCAGCAGAAAAGTATAAAAGTGAAATATAAGAAGTAAAGCTATGGTGTTATATTGAGCTGTAGGGGACTCAGGTCAACAATTTTGACATTGCCAGTGAAGCGGAAAACCCAATACTATTATGGACTACTGGACTCTTCTAGAATATTTTGCTGAGTTAACACATCCTATAATATTCAAATAATGGAACTTAACAGAAAAGGGGATACAGATGAATATCCATTTTGTATCTGTGTATTCAAAATGGTTAGAATAGATATATAGCTACATTCTCTTAATGAATAGAAGGATTTGTTCTTATTTTGTTTAGTTAGGCTTTTGAAGTGACTTTTTCCTTTTTTTTTTTTTTTTTGGCAGAACTGGGGATTGAACTCAGGCCCTTAGGCTTGCCAGGGAAGCGCTTATTCCACTGAGCTATCTCCCCGGCCCCAACTTTTTCCTATATTACCCATATGATGTAAATACAATGATGCTCTACTTTCCTTCTCTTTGCATCAGAGCACTGGTAGCAGGAACTCAGTCATGGTAGGAGGACTTACAAAATCTGACACACAGCACAAATCAGAGAACAGCTGGTTATATCCTAAGTATGCACTTGGAAAAGTAATTGAGCAAATGTTATCCATTAAGATTGAAGTGTTTTTCAATCTGTAGTGGTTACATCATGGATAACATAAAATTGATAAAATATTCTTCGGGCATTTGAGAACTATTCTCCACCTGAGGAAATACATTGCTTGTGTTATGGACTGTTGAGTGAAGGGATGACCATCTTAATTGTCTCTCTTTCAATGTTCTTGTTAACACAGTATTAACCTAGAGAAAACATCCACAATTCCTCATTACAAACTTCATTGGCTATAGCTACAAAGTAAACAAAAAGCACGGTCTAGCAAAAGTGAGGAAGGCATTCTTTGAGGAGCAATTACCTACGTGAAATTTGTAATAAGAAGGATTCTATATTCTTTTACTATTATTTTAAATTGTGTGCTATAATTCTTTATATCAGTGACATGTATCCTACATACTGTAAACACACATGTATATGTGCATATATTTTCCAGATTGTTGTTAAACATTTGCATGTGTAAATATTGGATGGATCTGTCCCTTCCAAAAACTATTATTGCTTTTAAGATTTAAGGTCATATCTGAATCATCATTATGGCTTCAATATCTATTTGACACTGAGTGAATACATGATTCATGGTTGGTGATTTTAGAAGATTCTATTTCCAACTCCTCCAGCATGCAAAGCCTCTCAAACAGAGAGGCTGGAATGTCACTGGTGTTGGCCAGGGTAGCTGGAGAGCCACACACTATCTTTGGAACAGAAGAAGAGGGACTGGGAGCTAAAGCATGAGTGTTCCGGGACATACACTATATATAACTGCTTTGTTATACTTTTGATTACTTTTCAAAAGTTATCTCACCAGAAGACAATTGCTCAGTATAGATCTAGGCATCTGTAATAAGCATTGCCTTAAATATCTGATGTGATTTTTAGGGCCTGCAGTAATGCCTGCAACTCTACTAGCCTCAAGCTTATCCTCCATGCTCCCCAACCCAGTCTCATAGATTTTTACACTAATATGTACCGAACAATGCTATTTCCATTAGAAAAAGAGTTGGAGACACGTTCGTACTGCAACACAATCAATATTATTTAAAATTGTGAAATGTGCCCTAAACAGCAGAATTTGTATTGTGCGTGTATTTGTCCTCTTCTAGCTTGGGGTACAAAACAAAAATCATTCTTCTTGGGTGTTTTTTTTTTTTTTTTGTATTTTTTGTTTGTTTGTGTTTTTGTTTGTTTGTTTTTGTTTTTGCGGAACCGGGTATTAAACTCAGGCCCTTGTACTTGCCAGGCAACATTCTTGGTGTTCTTGTCAGAATGGGAATTATCAAAGAATATCTGCTCCTCATGGTATCAGCAAGGCACAAGGAGAACATTGCCCAGACTGGATATTGGAATGGCACCCAGAATTGTATAAGACTGACCTCCTTCAGTGTATCTTTTCTATTCTCTAAGTTATCACTTAGATTGACGCCACTGCCTCAAACCTCCCAACATCTCTAGGCACATCCGCAGTTAGGTGCTACCATGAAATCCTACACCTTTAGTTTCTGTAAACAGCCTGAAAAAGCAGGAAAATTAGCTCTGCCTTCCTCCAGATAGCAAAAATGTGTATCTAACGGGAGGAATCTGATGCATACAGAGTGTCATAGCTTCAAGAGAGAGCAGGAAATGTGAATTTCAGCTTTCAAACTTCGATAAATAGGAGAACAACAGCCAGAGATGGTCGGGTGTGGAGTGTTCTGGTTCTTCTCTCAGCCAGACGGCCGTGGAGAACCTGGCTGTACCCACCAGGGTGCACCACAGTGTAACCAACCGCTGAGTCAAGCAATCTTACGAAGTGTTGCTTGGCAGAAATGGAATAACTGAAGTGCCTTCACCTCAAAAAATTATGGTCATCAAAGATGTAGCGAATATTATATTCTGCTTTTATTTTCATCTCGTATCAGGCCATCAGTCTTTCCCTATGCTAGTAGAACTGCTTCAAAGACCTGTGTAAACACTGCCCAATTTCATGACTGTCCTATAATTTACATGACTCCTTCTTTTGTTCTTCTCCTATAGATAAATAATGTTTTATACACAAATATTAACAATGGAGTGAAGTATGCCTTTATAAATCTTTGTCATCCTCTCCAACTCTTTTGTTAGGCTAGGACCACAGCTTTCTCTTAGAAATGAGCCTTATTTACTGGCTCGCTGAATTGATGGTATTTTATTTGTTCTATAAATGAGATGAAAGTGGGTCCACATTGTTTTAGAAGTAATGAAGAAGTCAGCAGTGTATTATTTTGGGCTAAAATAGCACCACTTCTGAAACACCTGGGATGTTGACAGGCATTACATAAAAGCATAGATTGCAGAAAGTGTTGTTTCATTCTAATTGATGTGCTATTCTTGTAACCTTGATGTTATAAATCAATATGTTTCTTATTTAAGATGACCATTAGACACAGGTCCAGGCAACTGCTTGCTTATTTTCTTAAGGACATTGCCTGGTTCTAGTATTTTCAGCTTAAATCAATGCACTAAGTGTGCTTTTCACCATGCTAAATCTTTATTGAATACAAACGTGTAAAATAATATTCTTAAGTTCCAAGAGCTTCCAGTAGTTAGAGGAATGTGAGAAAATTGCTTTATTGCTCTATTTTAAAACTATATTATTTTCTCTCAAAGTTTTTCTTTAAAAACTAAGTGGGAATGAAGTGAGTGCAAATGATTACCTCTAAAATATGCAAACTGTGAGCTCCTCGAGATCCAGGGATATGTTTCTCATTTAAATTGGTACCTCTACTGCTTGGCTTGCAGCTTGACAAATATAGGTTGGGTGACTAAATGAAGAAATGAAAAGTGAATGCACGAATCAACTCCGACTCTGTTCTCTCTTATATAAAATCTGTTCAGAAAATGGCAAAAGACTTATCTGGCTCAGTAATGGGAGTAACTAGACATGTTATATTCAATCTAGTAAATTTTTATGAAGCATTTAGAATATAGCATAAGCTCTTTACATTCAACGTGGGGCAAGATCTTATACCAAATTAACCAAACAATCTTGAGAAGCTGAGCTCCTTTATACATTTTAGTATAAATACAGTCACACCATTTTCAAATGTCTGTATATTCTCTTGTTGGGAAATCTAGTATTTTCTCTTAATCCCCTACCAACACTGAATTGCTCCAAATGGCTGACGTTGTGCTCTGTCCCAAATTGTGCAGACATTTACAGGAACATCATCTTCAGAGAAATCTACTATGAAGGCATTTGCTCTCTTGTTTTCTAATTGACACACCATATTTCTGTTGAAATACTGTAAAGTGTGATATGCGTAGAAGACTGCTACTGCAGGGTGGTGGCACCTTGAGCTAAGTATCGGCCAGTGTGAGGAGGCTCTTTCCTCACTTGCGCCTGTAGCTCATTGGCAGGCAGACTTCTCCAGTGACTCTCAACCATCCTGCATTCCCCTGCCCTGTTTACATACCCATTATCAGTTATTATACTGGCTCTAATGTACGTATCACAGTAAAGGGATTTGAAGACATTTTTAAAGGCCCAAGAAAGAGATTATGTGAGTGGAGCTAGTCTAATTACAGAAGCCCTTTAAATCTCAGTCCAGCAATCAGAGGCAAGGAAGCTGAAGTTTCAAATGAGAAATTAAGCAAAAGGGAGGTGAGGGGGCAGCACACATGTTGCAGACAATACAGGCAGCCTCTAGAAACTCAGAGTGGCCCCCACATACCGTTTGGAAAGAACTAGGACCCTCTCCTGTAAGTACGAGGAAGAAAACTTATCCTGACCAACAGCTGACTGAGGTAGGAAGTAGACTTCCACAGAGCCTGCAGGGGTTAGGGACCCACCAACACCCACACTGCACCCTTGGGCTACATCCAAGAGAGAACCTAGTATGTCAGTGGTAGAATTCCTTCTTATGGTACGACTAGCTCCCACATGCCTAATTTTAAAGCTAAATATGTAGGGATTTGTTAGACTGGAATCGAAAGTAAATATGAGCTCTCAGAGTCAAGAATTTTTCTTCATAGCCCAAATACCGAGCTTGAGTCTTGACAGACTTCTAACTTACCTCACGTTACTATCCAGGACTTCCACTTTTCTACAGATTGTCAAATTCTTGTATGAAGTTAGGATTCCAGCCTGGTCTCTTCTGCTTTCCTGATACCATTATAAAACAATATTTTTTTGTTTTGTTTTCATTATAAAAACAAACTCCTCTTCATATATGGTGATAGATCCTAAAACCTGAATTTATCAGACCAGAGCAAGCTCATAAGCACCCCTTACCTGGATCATTTGTTTCTGACTGTTGTAAATATTCACAAGTGAGCCTTTGATCAGTGTGTGTGTTAGGAGTGCAGGATCTGGCATTTCCAACCCTGGTGAAAATACCGGAGGTGAAAAACCTGGGGTTTAGCAGGTACGAAATTATCTATAAATTTTCTTGCTGACTACAAAAAAGGAAAAATGAAAATATGTACATGTCCACATAAATAAACATATACTAAATTTCTTTTTCAGCATTTGTCTTTAAAAATCAAAATAATATAAAAAGCAAGTCAATCCACACTTACACTGTTAACTGAGAGTGCTAAGGTAGCAAAATGTTTCAGAAATAAACACTATGCAGTTGAATCCTTCAAGATTCTCTACTTTCCTTTTTCTTTAAACTTACCAGACAAATACTTTAAAGTCCGAACATATTAAGACACATACATCTATATTTGTTTGTCCTCTGGAATGACTTTTGCTTTCAAAAACATTTTGTAGTGTGATAAAAGAAAAGCAAGAAGGAGAAGGTGAATTGTATTAAACAATGATTCATAACAGCTGAACATCAGTGAGAAGGAATCAGATGCTACCTAGAGGTTATTCCATATCTCATCTTCATTTGAAATATGTTATCTTATAAGAGAGAAAATAGAATTTATTCAGCTTTGCAGATTTCTTATTTTGGCATTATTTAAAATGGCACAGAATTCTGTCATTTTCATGAAAGGATTCAGAGTGATGGCATAAAATCCCACCTTAGAGATTACCCTCTGCACGCTCAGATGATTCCAATTTGAGGAGTCACAGGTTCTTTTGAACATCCTTAGATTTCCATAAAAGAGTTTATGACTCCAAATGTTGATTAAAAAAAAAAAAACAGGCCCATCTACATTTTAGTTTAGGCCAACCCAAACTCATTTTCTTTCATTATTATTATTGTTCTTTTTGGTACCAGGGATTGAGCTCAGGACCTTGTGCTTGCCAGGCAGGCACTTATGCCTCTGAGCTATCTCCCTGATCCCTCAAACTTATTTCAAAATCTGATTGTATACACATTCAACTATGTACTTCATGCATAGATTATAACTCTGAGGAAAAAATACTGAACAAGATCCTTTGTTTATTCTTATCATTTGTGTCCCAATATCTCCTACAAAAGTTCTATTTAAAAACATAATGGCTAAATTGAATACGAACAATGAGATTTTTGTCTTCTTAAAAAACAAATTTGGGGGAGAATAATTCTAAAGACAACACATTCAGAATTAGGCAGCACTTTCTGTCCGGTAGCTAGCTCTCTATTACCAAAACCATAAAGCACCTCATACATCAAAAAATAAGCACCTTTTGAAAACTAAACTAGAAAGTAAAATTCTAAGTTATGATTGCCAATACATGTGTAGTTACCTATACAGGTAATTGTAAAAAATACACACAACATACAATTCGACTTTAAATAAATATGGAGAAGTATAAGAGCCCTAAGAAATTTACTCCTAGTATATACTACAAAGATGAAACTCTACGGTCCATTCTTTTCTTTTTTTTTTTTTTATTTTTTTATTTTATTTGTGTGTGTGTGTGTGTGTGTGTGTGGCCAGCTCAGCCCACCAGGGGGCAGGCCTTGCTGGCATGTGATGCTGGGGGATTAAACCGCGGTCCCTGTGCTTTGCTAAGCTTGTTCTAAGTAGGTGCTTTAGACCACTGAGCCATATCACCAGCCCCTACGGTCCATTCTTAAAAGCACCCTCACTCAAAGACGTCTATGGAGACTAAAATGTGCTTATTTCCAGCCAGCACCCTCAGAAACTGATTTACTTGATCTAGAGCAAGTTCATGGAGTGGGTTTTTGGGGAACAGGTAAAGCATGTAAATTCTCAGGTCCTAGTCCAATCAGCTAAATCAGAACTTCTAAGGACGGAACCATGCACTCCAAAGAAGAAAATGTGTAAGTGGAAGGGAATTACTAAAGGTCCTAAAGATACATTGAGTTCATAAATTGGACTCTGAGCCTATGATTTTCCCCATTACTGTGCATTTCTACTGGTCTATGGAAAGGAACAGATAATACTTAAGTTTTGTCTCACTGTTTTCAATTGTTTGTACTTTCTCTCTTCTTAATTTCTTACACATGTTCCCTTTTCTCTTTCTTCTTCCAATTTCACATGCACATATCTAGTAGTATGTGTAACTGCTTGGAAAACAACACTATGTGTTACAACAAATACTGTGAAACTCATTACTTTAAGTGAAATTCTGTATCACTTATAATTTTTTCTGTTTTAATTATAACTTGTACTCTTTTAAAAATCAATAGATTTTTGTACTCTCTTTTATCAATCAATCAAGAAATAAGTAAATAAGTAGGGCTTCCCACTGTACATCTCCATCCTCAAGGTAGCAGCCATATCGGACAGCATATCTCAACTTCTAGCACATGAAAATGGCTTGGTGCTGACACAGCCCACCAAGTGGCGGGCCTGACAGACTACAGGTAGGCATGTACATCTTAGATTACCCATTTGAAGACACATGTAAGGCACCAAATTATACCCACCCAGCGCTAGAGCACAATGCCCCCTCTGCCTCTCTCTTTTTCACTGTTTCTCACTCTCTCTCACACACACACACACCAGCGCCTTTGAGTGTAAACTGCTATATTTGTGCCTAAAGTTTGCCTTTATGCCTCCTACCTGAAGGGTCTTGAAGTTTTTGCTATGACAGTGAACCTGTGTATTGATTATGCAAGTAAGGCGGGTTAGCAAATCTCTTCACACCCTGTCTGATGACAGGAAGAATCAAAATAGTACAGCTGTTTTGGAGGAAAGTTGAAAATTTTTTACAAAGGTAAACATAATCTTTGTATAGAATCCAGGAATCTTGTTGATTGGTATTTAGCAAATGAGCTGAAAACTTATGTCCACACAAAAACCTGCATGCAATATTTATAGAAACTATATTCATAATTGCCAAAATTTAGAAGCAACCAAGATGTCTTTTTTTTTAATGGCAGAAAGATTTTTTCTTTTGCTGGCTCAGAATGCTTCAGAGCAGGTTTGACTGGCTTGAGTTGTGGGGATCAAACCACAGCAACCTGAGCGTGACTGCTTTGTTGAAGCAGGCTCTTAAAGAACTGAGCTAAGGGGCAGGCCCCCAAGATGTCTTTCAATACATAAATAGAAATTGGACTACGACATACCCTAATAGTAGGATATTATCCAATACTTAAAACAAGTTACTGAGCCACAAAATGTCAAGGAGGAAACCTAAATCATATTACTAAGTAAAAGAGGCCAGCCTATGAAGTCTACAAATCATGAAGTCCACAAATGTACCTGTAATGATTTCCTAAGTGCGACATTCTGGAAAAGGCAAAACCAGTACAAGAACATAGAGCTGTGGGACCATACCTCCTCTATCCTACTGAATTTGGGCAAGAACCCAGAACCAATCTTCCTTCCATCCTCCTAAGAGAAGCAGAAACAAGAATAACAAACACCTATGAAATCCCCAAAGCTCCAGGCCAGAGCACATCTATATTGATTCTGTGACACAGTCTGCAATAATTTTGCTTCACTCAAACTTCATCAATAGCTCATATGTGGGTACCACATGCTGAGAAAAATGTCTTCACAAGTCCAAAGGACCAAATACAAAAGGCCACCAAGTGTATGAGATCATTTTGCTCTATATGGCTTGGGAATATCCACAGAGTCTTCCCTGGAGAGAATTTATGTGCATGTTTATAAAAAAGGGAGTGTATGTTTTTCTACTCATTTTCTTCAAAATTAACTTTTAATCCTACAAAGTTAAATGATAATTTGAAGGCAATGAAATATACACATCATACAGAATCAGAAAATTCAGAGGATTATTTTCTACATAGCTCATAACTGTTCCAAGGGAAGAGCTGATAATTTCTGGTCCCTCTTCAAGTCATTCACAATTTTTCTTCAAAGTTAAATATGGATGAGAAAGGTGCAAGGATAAGCGTGGCCCAGAGGGCACATGGCCGGTGGAGACACCAGGGAGGTGGGAGCTCTGAGACAGAACGGAGGAACTGCAAGGCACACATGAATAAAGAGTATTTGCCTCTTATCAAATGGCCTTAACCATCATGCTGATGCTTTATTCTTTCTGTCATATTAACGGAAAGTTGCTTGAAGTTTCTGGAAAAAAAAAGATGGGGTATGATGAATGCAGTGCCTTAGAGATATTAACTCTAACCAATCTGCAGAATGGATAAAGTACAGAAATGATTAGAAAGACTAGATATGAGCTGGAAACATAACCCAGGATTGAGGTAAAATTTGAAATTTTATTATCCAGAGATTTCCTCTCTAAGAATTTCTTTGGAGACAGGCAACCATTGCAAATCCATCTTATTCTACAAAATTCACAAAGCCAGTATGCTTTATCTCTCATGGCCTTGCTCTACAGTAATATGTTGAAAATAGAGGCCCATTTTTCTTGCCAGACAGGGTGGATAGTTATCTGGAGTGAAAAGTTTCATTCTCTAGCATTTTTCATTGAAACTATCACCTGATAATTACACTGAATAGAAAGTAACCATTAATCACATCTTTAATATATCAATTCATCACTGTCTACCTTGGGTGAAACAGAAGAATTAAAATTAATCAGTCAAACTAAACCCCATCACAAAGGAGTGGCTGAGAAAGGATGGAGAGAAGAGATCCCTTTGAAATGGATAAAATGCATTTGCTTCTGCTGGCAGGAGGACAGAGACTTAAATAGTAGCACCACTTTTCTGTCCCCATAGGAGGTGACTTTAATGTACTCCCTTACCCAGTTTGAGCAACTTCAAGTGTGGCAGAAACATAAAGCTTTTAAATGTTGCCTGCCCCACATGGGAAAGGAACGAGTGAGTGTTTTCATTGTTCTTTCATGGCGTACAGAGGCTGTTAATGAAAGACTTGCAAAGAACAAGCTCATTTTTCAAGGTGAAATTTCGGCCTGTGTTCTCTGTCATTTCTGTTTCTCAGCTGATGGGGTCACCTTGCCAAGATGATCCATTTATAGGCCACTCTTCCTAAAGCTACAAGTAAAAGACATTTTTTGTGGTCAAGCTCAGATGTAGAGTTTGACTCTTAAGAGTTCTGAACTAGTAAGGTGAATGGAAACCCTTCCGTGGATGACTAATTCTCTGTGTCTCTGACTGGGCCGTGGACATAAACAGATACCTATCTCTTATCCCCACTGTGATCATAATCACTGAGCAAAATACCCCGGCCTACCACTTGCATGAAATCACTTTCCAAATATAGCAGCTGCTATAAACAGTTTGGTTGGTTATAGATTATAATTTTGTCCAGAAATGTTGGGGAGGAAATTCTCTCAAAGGCCAAAAATCTCAGCACACTTATTTTAAATCTTCCAGTAGACTTTATAAACCTTCGTTGTGTCTTCTATGGGGAGAATAGATCTGGCTCTTTGAGCAATGCACTTCAAGACTTTTAGTGGCGATCATCATAGTACACTGCTTCCCCTCCCCTGTAAAATAAAAGGAAGCAAAATTTGCTGGAGTCAAGGCTGAAAAGAGCCAACACAGTGAGCTGCTGTTGCTGAGCCATTGTCTTCCACTTTAGCCCAGCTGTACATTTGGCAAATCAGTGTCTCTTCAAAACTGCAAAATAATGTGTATTCCTGCAGGTTTATTCATTAATTAAGCAATAGCATTAAATCCAATAAATACTAAAATTACCAGAAAGCTTCATTGCTCTGTAATTCCCAACACAGTGCAAGCTAAGTGATGATACTTGATAAATGTTGGAAACATGAACTAACTCCTACAAGTCTTCAGCGCAAGGTGGGCAAATATGAGAGGAATGAAGAGGGTGAGGTAATGGTGAAGAACAGGATATCTATGTCAGACACTTTCTTCACTTTTACATAAATTATAAAGTGCTTCAGCTCTATGAGTGTTGAATTAAATGCAGAAACTCAAAAACATGTTTTTTTAAATTTTTATTTTCTGGGAAAAAATTAAGTAAGTAGAAAAACATCAATATGTGTGAGCTTAGAAGCAGGTAATGGCTGGAAAATTCCACGCTACTCAGCAGAGACAGACCCAGAGGTCGTGGTAGGTACCAGCCAGACTGGACCGAAGCACCTGCGATGTTCTGTCAGGTCCTAATTGATCACAATGCTGAACTGGTTTGTAATCAGTGAACTGAATGTGCTGGCAGTGTTAAGTTCCTTTCATTGGTGAGCTAAGTTGTGATGCAGTTGGCTATTTGAACAACCCAGTGCCAGGACTGTACTTTGCATTTAAATGAATATTGGGAAAGATATTTTACTATGATCAAGGAAAAAAAAATGAGTGAAAGAACTTGGTTCTCTGAGAGGAAATAGATATCAATGCTACCAATCTAGAATATAGCTGAAATAAAAAGAAATGGACCAGAAAACTGTGAGATGTTCATTGTAACAATAAAAATAAGCTACCTATATAAATAAAGACATGGTAATGGTAATAAAACTAATGCCTTAATTTGAATAGCACACAGCTTGCAAAGTGCTGTGACATATGGCATCTTATTTGATTCTCAGAGGTTATTATAAAATATATGTGATGTGTGATATATATATATA
>NW_004524590.1:17079547-17101897 GCF_000260255.1 Octodon degus
AGAGAGAGAGAGAGAGAGAGAGAGAGAGAGAGAGAGACAGAGACAGAGACAGAGACAGAGACAGAGACAGAGACAGAGACAGAGACAATGGAGATCCAGCTATGTTTGTGTGAGATAACTTACTGGCTATCCTAGTTCTTATACCAGTACTCTCATTGTCCATTGTTTTCCTTTAACTCGCGTGCTCAATGATGCATCTGTTTTTTATCCTATTCTTTGAATGCAAAGACACAATGTATCTAGAGGAAGCTGTTATCGATGGAATTGTACCCTTAAAAATCTACTGAACAAAGTCCAAGTTCCTTATACTTTAGTGTGTGACTTTATCTTAGCATTAGGTTTGTTACTGATTTATCATTTACAATGGGAAGAAAAGTGAATCTTAAACCAAGATGATACTTTCTTTATAAAAGGGGGGAATCCAGACACAGAAATATATGTGCATGAGGACCATATAGACACGAGACCATGTAGACAAAGGTAGCTGAGAATGATCAACAGGTCAACAAACGGCAAACTCCCAGGGAGAAACGTGTGATAGATTCTCAGAGCCCTTTGAAGAAACCACACCTGCTGACAGGTCCAACACTGAACTTCTAGTCTTTGAGCTGCAAAATACATTTCTTTTTTTTCACCCAGACTTTGGTGTTAGGTACAGGACTTCTAGAAAATTAGCCCAGTTGTTTCCATCCCTGTTACTATTAAATGAAGAGAAACATGTCTGAAAGTATGAGGACCTACGACTCTATAAAATACGTGCAAAAGCTGCCTTCCCAATTCACCATCGAATAGTAGTCATTTATTTTTTTAATGTATTTAAGACAGAGTCTACAAGGTCTCACTACATAGATCAGACTCATAGTGAGTCTCCTGTTCTCAGCCTCCCAAGCACTGGGATTACAGGCGCGTACCACCACATCCAGTCTCAATGGACATCTCAGAATGCTGGGGATTGAACCCCGAGTAGTAACAATTTTGATGTCCTCTGGATTCCTCTATTTCTGATTACTTATTTTTCTTTTGGCTTTTATTTTTGGTACATGTTTCCATTATATAATGATTGCATTCTTTGTGGGGAGTGGGTGAATGCATTTAACACATCATCATTTTTTACTCCCCTCTGTATATATCTCTTAATTCTGGTTATATTTTCAAGTTTTATTTTAATGTAATATGTAGCTATGAATAAAGCAAATGTAAAAAACAAGCTTATTTCTATAAAAACAAATATCATGAAAAATAATTAAAGAATAACAATGGTTCACATTTAGTGTATCATGATCCTAAAGAACAGCCAAGTGTTAGAGTATAACCTGGCTCCTCTTAACTGAAGCCCACGGCCCAAGTAGTAGAGGCGTCGGGTGAATGCCTTCCCTCTCCTTTCAGTCCACACATGTGGGTGAAGCTCCTCACAATGTTCTCTGGAGCAAAGACTGGCAAGGAGAAGCCTTTAAAATACATTGACTACCTTGCTAGCAAGGACAGTACTTCTAACAGGCAAAGCTACCTAGCTGGCTTATAAAATGGGGATGATAAAATCCACCTTACTGTTTTGCTGTAAGGCATAAAGAAGACACTGTGCATCATTACTTCCAGACCTTTTTTCCTCATTTGGTATTGAAAACTGCTACACAGAAGGGGAAGAAAATATAAACATCATTTCTTCAGCCCAGAAATTTTATACTTTTTTTTTTTCTCTTTTGTATCTTAGGGAAGGGTCTACAGGGTGTTCTGGGTCTCACTACTAGATCGGACTCATAGTGATCCACCTGTTTACAGCCTCCCAAGAGCTGGGATCACAGGCGCGCACCAGCACGTCCAGTCTCAATTGCCATCTCAGAGCTCCCCAGAGGTGGGGCCGGCACAGCAGGCCCGGGCATTGAACCCCTGGCCCTTGTGCCTTCTTGCAGGTGCTTTAATTTGCTGAGTTATTTGGCTGCCTTGAACAAGACCTTTATACTTAGATCACAATTATTTATTCTTTCTCTGTCTCTTTTTTAGTGACAGATGACATATATTTCCACATGTGTACTCCACCTTCTGATTTCTCTGCTCCATATCAACCTCATTAGCTTTGTCTTCCTGATTTCTTCTTGTACAAGGCAAGTGAAATATTTCTACTCAACTGTTTTTGTTTTGGTTTGGTTTTGTATTTGTGGTACCAGCGATCAAAATTGGGACTTTGCACACGCTAGTCAGGCACTTAAGCCACTGAGTTGTTCCCCTGGCTACTCAGCTGTTTTTGGAAATATACATTTCCTACCCCTTGGCGGCTCCAAAATTTCTAAACAATATTGCTTAGGAGCACTAATTTTACTGTCATAAGACATGCCTTGAGTTTACCTTTGCATTTTGCTTTAGTATTCGATTATTTGGGGTACCCTGAGGTGGAGAGTGGATATGCTAACGAGCTTATGCATGGTACTAGAACTCCACTGCCTGTTGTTACTTTTGTTCTGTCACTCTCAAGTCTTTTCTCCAACCTGTTCTACCCCACTCTTTGCCCAGGAAAGTGACCTCTGCAGACTGATCGTCCTAGTTCTCTTGTCCTCACTGCAGGAGGTCACAGGGCTGGGCAGAAGGAGACAGGGATATTGACTCAGCCAGGCTCCAGGCTCCCTTCACGCCACAGTGGTTTTGGCAGTGGCTTTGCTCCTCTAGGACTGTAGCTCCTTCCCAGCAATCCTGCTAGTGCTTGCTCTTGCGGATTCCAGCAACACCATTCCATCCCTTCCCCTTCTAGGTCAGGAAGTGGCAGACCCTTCCTCTCTGGATCCCTAGATACACTGAGGTTGCTCACATTTGCTAGATCCCAGATGTTTCACTATCCTCTACCCTTCCCATTGCTCTTCAGGTAGACCATGCTGGAAGACTCTTCAACCCTCCTGAATGTGCCATTTCTTTACTGTGAAAATTTCTCTATACCACATATAGCCCCACAGCTAGATACTGGCACTGTGATTTCTTCCCTCTTAGAACATTATACTGGAAGACATCAATAGTTGGTTAATAAAAAAATTCTATTTTATCCTAGTTATTCTGTTTACTGAACCACTGGAGCGGTGCCTTCGATTCCACAAGCACTAATTTTTCTCTTGCTATAGAATCATGCTTCTCTGACTTTCCTCAACTTGTCTCGTCCACCTTCCTGCCTTCATCTTTAAGCTTATCTTCTGGAGTTCTCCCAGCGCAGCAGAGAGGGCAGAAACAGCAGTCAGCCAGCTGGCCAGGCTCGGAACCAGACGTCCAGCGGTCATGAGTGTGCTTATGGACACAGCAGCTCTGAACTGAACACCAATCTTCCATCAACCTCAGAAGATGAAAATCTACGTGTTTATGGCTAAGATAAAGCAAGCAAAGGAAATAGAGTAGTACATTAATGTTTGTTAGCACTTTTCTTTAATGCAAACAAAGAGATTCCTTTCTTAAATTAGGTATTAATGTATATAAGATGAATTTTTCCCCTAATGTATTGTACAAAGAAAAAACATTTCTATATCAATCCTTTGTTACAGGTGAAAGGGAAAGAGTAATTTTCATTACCATCTTTCACTACAGCTGAAGTGCTAAAACGTTGGTGCCATATCCAAGTGCATTCTCACTGGACTTCATCCACAAGGTAACCCCCCTTTCCTCCTGATTTTGGTTATCTTTTCAATGATCACCACGAAAAGGATCCCCAAGAAACTGAGCCATGTGTATTTCAACCGGTCAAGAACCTAGTTCTGAAAAACACCCAACTCAACCTTCCTTTAATGCCAGCTGTGAGTTTCTCTTTATTTGCTCTCTGTGGTTTTGTTTCTGATTCTATTCTCCTCACCTTTGCTTCTTTTCTTTTAAATTCTCTATCTATAATAAGTTTTCACTGGTAGAGCTTCCATTTTCCAATTTTAATATGAAATTTACCACTAGCTTCTTTTTTTTCCTCAAACAAATGTTGACAACTCTAATGCTAATGTTGGAGTATGACTTTCTCTTCTTTATTCCTGAGGCTTTTCCTCTTCCTGATAATGACATTAGATGTACTGGATACATGACAACTAGCTTTAATCTGTGGGAACTGTTTCTTCTCTTTTTTAAATCTCTGTCACCTTCCACTGGTCTTCCTAGAAGAAGTTGTTATCCACCTAACCCCTTCCAAGTAGACTCATGGAAATCCTAGCTTGCTCAAGGTTTCACTTTTCTTAGCAAGGCTCCTTGGAGGGACCCTTATGTCCCTCATGTGTTCCTGCAAAGTCATAAGAAAAAGACTTGTACTCAGAAAGCTTGGTGAGCCATGTACTGCCTAGATTGCCTCCACATTTTCTGGAAAACTTTGACAAGCAGCATTTTTGGACACTGCTTTTATCTATGAAGACTATTTTGCTTGTTTGATCTTTTGTTTGTTTTTTTCAATTGGAGAAATGTTTAAAGCAAATGTAGCAGGTGCTAAGGGGACAAGGTGTACAACAGATGCCACTGCAATTTATTTCTTTGAGGCAGTGTAAATGAGTCTTCTTTTTCTCCTCAAATCCCCAAGACTCAGCAATCATGGCCCTCCATGGGTTTGTCACAGAAGCAAGCAAAAATCTACTAGGTGGACCATGTGTTCCATTTTGTGATAATAAATGGTCTGTGGGACAGTGACAGGTGTGGTGTGGGGGGATGCTCACCCTTTTACCCTCCCTGTATTTTCTTCCATAGAAGCTTGAGAGGGAACTTTGACAAGGAGGAAAGAAAGTCTAAGAATTTTCTAACTTAGATTATTAGATGTGAGCTTACAATCTGACACCATCTAGACAAGCCACTGGGGCAATACAAAATAATAAAATGGTCTGCCTTTCCCAGCAGGCGCTCCTGTCCTCTGCCCCAATGTGCTCTGAATCTTGTATTTTCTTCTGCCTCAGGGAATTAAATGCAGTATCTCTGGTCCACTTGGAATAAAATGCCATGCTTCCTTCAGAAGTTTACCTCTTCTACCATCTCATCTCATTAATCATGATCTCTTTCCATGGCCGCACAAACAAATGTAGCAGTTGCTTCGTGGAGCTTTGGTCCCTTAGAAAGCTTAAGATTTCCCAGGGAAGGATCATCTATTTTCAGCCACTCTGTTTTCCATTACACATCCTTTTTAACAGGCTCTTTTTTTTTTTTTTTTTTTTTCCGGTACTGGGGATCGAACTCAGAACCTTGCGCTTGCCAAGCAGGCTCTTATGCCACTTTAACAGGCTCTTGAAACAAGCCCTGCAATCACTTCTGAATTACTGTCAGGTCCTTGCTTCCCTTTCCTGTTGTGGATACTCTCAAGCAACAGATCGGTTCAGAGTTATCATTTTGCCTCTTCCCCCTGGTGTCCCTGGGGAATGGCCTAACAAGATCAGCTTGGTTGTCCTAGAAGCCCTCAAAATTCTGAGGGAACTAGGTCAGAAGGCCCAAGAGCAACGTTCCCTCCTAGGGGACTGTTGGGTTTGGGGCTGAGAAGCCTATTTTGTATTGTTTTCAGACTCTCTTTTTGATGAATTTTACCATTTCCTTGTTACTTTACACCTTGTTTGTTTGTCAAATTGATCTATAAAGGATTCTCTCATAAGCCACAGAAATGCCTTCAGGATCATCTTTCCAAATCTTTTTTATTGTGTAGCCTACTAACATCTCTTTCTTCCTGTAATCTTAGATGCCTGTAGATCACACTTGATTTAAACTTGACCTGATCTTTATTTTTTACACACCACCTTAATTCCTGAAATAGAAATTCACTTATTCTTTGTATTTTACTGTTCCTATTTTTGTATTTTCAGATGGTGTCTAAATGTTCCAGAGTGGTGCAATAGAAAAGCACAGGCTTTAGCTCTGACAGAAGTGATATTAATCTCACTTGACCACTAAACCTCAATTTCTTCTTCTTTAAGAAAAGATAATATCGCCCACATGGGCCAGTTTTGAGGACTGTTACATTCTAAAGCCTATCACCACACCTGACATATCATGGCCTCACCACAAATCTAGGTTTTCTTCTCCCTTCCCCTTCATTAACCTTAAATCTCTGGAAAGATTTATCACTTGCTGTAGTTTTGTTCCCTTCCCTGGAAGCTACAGAATGGCTCTAATATAGCACTTGTCACCAGAGTTGGACAGATTGAATAGGGTATTAGAGATTGACCTCTTCTGATCATTTTTCTCACATTTCTAAACTTTTCATGTTCTAATAGGAATTTATTTATCTTCTTCATGCCTTTTTGAACTTTTTGAGGTTTTGAGTATTTAATTTTGATTATTATTTTAAAATGAGAGATAAGATTTCTATCTTCTACTTCAAAAAAAGTAGTTTACCTCTTTGGCCCACTTCATATTTTGATGAATTTGTTGCAGATTGTTTGCTTATATATCTAATTTAGTAACTTGATTATCTTCTTAAAGTTATATTGGGGCTGGCCAGATAGCTCAGTGGATTAAAGCTCCTGCTTAGACAGATGCAGTGGTCGGGGGTTCGATTCCTGGCCTGCAGTGATGGCCTCACCCCCGGGACACTGTGATGGTGATTAAGACTGGGCGTGGTGGCACAGGCCTATAATTTCAGTGCTTGGAAGGTTGAAAAACAGGAGGATCACTATGAGTCTGATCTGTGTAACAAGATCCTGTACACCCTTTACTAAATACATAAAAAATAAAAATAAAGTTGTATTATTTACAAAAGATCATATTTCTGGGCCAGTGAGATGGCTCAGTGGAATAAGTGCTTCCCTGGCAAGCACAAGGGCCTGAGTTCAATCCCTGGTTCTGCAAAAAAAAAAAAAAAAAAGATTGCATTTCTTTTAGAAATGAGAAAGGAACTTAATGATAATTATCCCTTTCTGTGTGTGCATGTGAATAAGAGTGATATTTGGATACTGATAATCTATTAATATAATATCCATCATGTAATAGATATAGATATAGATAATTTCCATACTATACTATCACCAAACCTCTGGTTGAATAGATAGAGTGTTGGGAAATTCACTGCATAACAAAGTAATTCAATGCATTAAGAACTTGGATTAATAAGAATTGACATTTTTATAGAAAAGCAATCTGCTTGCAGGCATGGTAGCACGTGCCTGTCATCCTAGCACCCTGAAAGTAGAAGGATCACCATGGCTCCATGATTTGAGACCAGCCTGGGATATACAGTAAGTTCAGGGCCAACTTGAAGTACATAATAAGATTTTGTCTCATAAAAGAAAAAAAAGAATAAATTAATTACATAAAAGAAATGTCATTTGCTGAGCTCTAATTCCCCTCATAAGTCCTATTGTAACCTGCAAGTCCATGAAGTATCACATCTCAGAGGGCAATGGGGTGGGTATTCAAGTACTGCTGAGATTTCACCCTACCCAAAACCCTAATTATCTAAGCAGCATTCAGCTCAAAGTCACTTGTAATTGGCAAAAACATGGCCTAGCAGATAGATCTCTATCAAAAGTGTCAGAAATACCAGTGTAGGCTTGAGCAGCACAAATCTAATTCTTCCTGTCCATCAACACCTTTAATATAGTTCAAAATTCCATCTCAACTTGTTTTTCTATTTCATGCTAAGCACCTCTAATCCTTCCGTCTATTCATCATGCCATGGCATTCAGTTTCCTCATTAATCTTCTTCCCATGGGTGCATTGCCAGCCTCCTTATGTAGTATTGCTTGTTCAAATCTTTTGCGTCATATTTGAGCATCTAGCTGGACAACTTCTAGACATCTTGGTTGGATTTCAGATCCTACACTGATGCTGAGGTTAAGAAACTTTATTTCCTATCTATCTTTGAGAGAATTATAAAACCCAGGCAACACCTCAAGTTTTGTGGCTTTTGATTCTCATTTTATATTTTTTAGCAGGTGATAAGAAAATGATTTAGTAACATATGGGAAGTCTCTGGTGACAAGCCTCATATCTTACAGATATCTTGAACAGTTTTCAGATAATTGTTTTTATTACAGGGCCTGATGAAGACAAAAAGTGGGAGATGGGGTTAGTAGGAATAAAGAAAAGGAAACAAACTTCTTGTGCAGCATGTGTTACCCATTTTAACAAAGGAAATGTGGTATTATTTTTCCCATTTTGGTCTGTTTTAGCTCAACTGTATCATTCTCACTCCTGCTGTCGACATGATAGATGATTGAGAGATTAATTAATTGATAGATGATACACAGGTAATAAGTAGAAGATAGAAAATTGGTCCATAGATAATAGAAACAAGAGAGATCATGGGTTGATAGTCATGTAATTGATAAATAGAAAAATAATTGTGAGATAGAAAATTAATAGCTGATAGATTAATAGCAATAAATGTGTGTGCAATTAATCACTGTCATCCTAATTTTTCTTGATTTGCCCCCCTTTGTCAGTTTGTTTTCCTCCCATGCGGGGCTTTGCTATTTCTGACTTCTTTACCTTGCCAATCAGTTTCTCATTCCTATTTCACGTCTTAGCTTAAAAATGGCCAACATTTTCAGGGGGAGCACAGCACTTTGCAATGCGATGTACAGTCTAGGATATATTTTCCCAGAGGACAATAATAATTTGATGGGTCTCACTGTGGGGTAAGGTCAGAAACGATGTGAGGCAATTTAGGTTTCAGCAAATAACAGTCTGTCAGGTCCTTTCTGTGGTCTTAAAAATAGCTCCCACTTATCAGGACATATTTTAGTGCTAAGTTAAAAGCACATTTGCTTGTACAGAGCATCTCTTATGGGCCTGAAAATGCTGAGGCTGAGGAAAGCGAAGTTGGGAGTGTTTATTTGTAACTTGCACCTACTCCAGATTTCCCTCAGGGAATGACTTAGCAGCAATTTAAGCTGAAATGTAGAGCAAATAGAAAAAAAAAATGGGAACTTTTTCCCACTCTTATAAGACTTGTCCTTCACCAGATCCTCATATGGATAACAAGTGAAAACCCAAATCTGCACTTTTATCCTCATTAACTCTAAGAGACTTTCCCACTCTTAAAAAGTCAGCACACATAAATAAGGCCTCTGTCTCTTAATTATTCTGTCTCTAAATTCAAGAACACTTGTTATCCAGGACGATGAGCATATAAGATGGAAAAAGTAGTTGAGTACCACACTTTGAAAAAGCTACTTTGTTGTGCTTATTTGTTTAGAATTTTGAGAAACATAAAAATATACTCCCTGATCTTCATACGAAAAACACATAAATTCTACTCATGTATCAAAGGACAATAAATATCACAAACATGGTATGCCTTATTACCAAAGTAAGAAATAAGCGAGGATGAAGTTAAAGGCAAAAGGTAGAAGAAAGAAAGAAAGAAAGAAAAAAAAAAATATATATATATGGAAGAACAGAAGACACAGAAAGTGTGAGGAGCCTTTCTTTATCTCACTCTAAGACATGGTGGCCTCAGTACTAAATCTGATCACATCTGCCCAAGCACTCTGAATTAGGGAAGCTGCTATAACGTTGCAGGAGGCAATTTAGGTCATCATCCCTCTTACTGACCTTGGGGTGTCCAGCAAGTTAAATCCGAGCACAGAGCACTGGGTGCAGGTGTGAGCTGCTGCTGGAATGGGTGTGGCAGGATGAAGATGCCCTGAGTGGCCTGGAGCCCCAACTGGTGTGCTGATTGCCATAATAACACCAGAAGATTCCTGCATGCTCCAGACATCACATTCTCTCTTGCAGCTTGCTCACTCACACTTTGCTCACTCAGACTTTACACACACACACACACACACACACACACACACACACACACACACCCTGTGGGCAAAGCCCCTACCAACTTCAGTGGAGCAGCACAACAAAGAGTATGTAAATCCAGGCTTTCAATTTAACCTGCATGGATATATTTCTAGATCCACCAGTTACTAGCTAGGACATTTTTCATACTTTTTAAAAAATTTCTTGTTTCACAGATGACTTGATACCCTATGTAGAAGATGCTCCAAAACAACTAAAAAACTGGCAGATTTAATAGCCAAATTCACTAGCTTAGCTGAATACAAATTCAACACTCAGAAATCAATAGCATTCCTGGGCACAAATAACAAACACTCTGACAAAGAAATTAGGCAAACCATACCTTTTGCAATAACATTAAAGAAATGAAATACTTAAGAATCAATCAAAGAAACTAAGTAAAAGATTTATACAGTGAAAATTACAGTACTCTGAAAAAGAGATCAAAGAGGATTTTAGAAAATGGAAAGCTATTTCTTGCTGATGGATAAGCAGAATGAACATTGTGAAAAGAGTCATGCTCCAAAACTGTTATACAAATTCAATGCAGACCTGATTAAAATATCATTAGTATACCTCCCTAAAATTCATCTGAAACCAGAGGAGACCTAGAATACCAAAAGCAATCCTGGGTAACAAAAGAAAGGCAGGAGGCATTATAATCCTTGACTTGAAATTATATTACAAAGCTATTGTTCACTACCCCCTTCTTTTTGAACAATCATCTACCTGAGAGACAGCACAGCAGCAACTGGCATATCATGACAAGCAGCCCGTATTCAGAAGACCAGAATGACAGGCACTCCAAGCATGAACCTACTATTACAGATTACCATCTTCAGTGCAGTTGCTTAGTTCACAGGTATCAGAGAACACATTGGCCAAGCATTGGCAGTGACTCATCCACATGACTGACACTGACAAAGGTTCTACAATCTGAGGTACAGGATCTCAGAATAAATCCTGAGGGGATTTCAATGACCTTATCAGACCCAAAAGCTACTACTCTTGTTACATAGGTCCTGCTTCACCTTGGTCTTAACTATTCAGCAGAAAAGTATAAAAATGAAGTATAAGAAGTAAAGCCATGGTGTTATGTTGAGCTGTAGGGGACACAAGTCAACAATTTCTGGCATTGCCAGTCAAGCAGAAGACCCAATACTATTATGGACTGCTGAACTCTTTTAGAATATTTTGCTGAGTTTACACACCTATAATATTTAAATAATGGAACTTAACAAAAAAGGGGATACAAATGAATGTCCATTTTGTATCTGTGTATTCAAAATAGTTAGGATAGATATATAGTTACATTCTCTTAATGAATAGAGGGATTTGTTGTAATAGTGTTTATAAATAGGATATCATGTCTGCATCTTGTACAGCAATTAACCACTAGGAAGAATGTATGCATGTGTTAATTATTAAAACTGTCCTACCAATTTGGTTTGAAACTGTCTCATTGCTATTTGTTTCTCAATAAAGTTATGGAAAAATAATTAAAAATAAATAAATAAATAAATAAGAAAGCTATTGTGATAAAATCAGCATAAAATTGGTGGCATCAAAACAGACCTGAAGGGGCCAGAGAGATAGCGCAGTGGACTAAAGCACCTGCTTAGGCAAGCTTGCGCAAGCACCAGGACCATGGTTTGATCCCCAGCACCACATGCTATGCCAGCCTCACCCTTAGGATGGGCTGAGCTGGCCACATAGTGGTGTATGCCTGTCCCCAGTGCAAGGAAGACTGAAAACAGGAAGATCACTATGAATCTGAGCTACGTAGTGAGACCCTGCATCAACTAAATACATTAAAAAACAAGCAGGCCTGAGGATCAGTGGAACAGATTAGAAGATGTATAAACAACTACAAATTCATTCAGCCATCTTATCTTTGACAAACGGTTCCAACATATTCAATGGAAGAAAAATATCCTCTTCAATAAATGGTGCCTGCAGAACCGGATTTCCACATCCTAAAGACTAAAATTAAACCCATGTCTATCACCATGTACTAAAGTCAAAATAGGTCAAATATCTAAATATTAAAAGAGAAACACTAAATATACTGAAGAGAAAGTAGGTAGAAATGTTGAAGACATAGAGGTAAGCAGAGAGTTGATGAATGAAATGCAAAGTGCATGGGAAATACTTCAAAGAATCAACAACTGGAATCTCATCTTACTAAAAGTTCTTGCATATCAAAAGATATAACCCACAGAGTAAAAAAAAAAAATGAACTGGGAAAAAAATCTTAACTGTCTCTCAGACAAAGAATTTCTATCTAATTATATAAAGCATTTAAAAATCAGGGTCCCAAAATTTAGAGTCAATCCAAAAATTGACATCTGAGATGAATACATATTTCTCAGATGAAGAAATACAAATAGCAAATAAATATATGAGACAATGTTCAAAATCATTGGTCATTCAAGAAATGCAAATTAAAACAACACAAAAAGTCCATGTCATCCTAGAAAGAATGGCTATCATCAAGATGTCAAACAATAACAAATGCTTGAGAGGCTGTGGAAAAAGAAAACCCTCTTTCACTATTGGTGGGAATGTAAACTGGTATAACCACTATGGAAATCAGTGTAGACATTCTTCAAAAAATCATTATTGGAAGTCCCATTGAACCCGGCTATTCCCCTCCTGGGTATTTTTCCAAAAGAACTGAAAACGTCATATACCACAGCAATATATGCGTCCATGTTTCTATCAGTGCAATTTGTCAGATCTAAATCTTGGGAAAAACCAAAAGACCCATCAACTGAGGAAAGGATAAAAAATATGTAGCACTTTTATATAAAGGAATATTAGTCACTTATAAAAAAATAAACTCCTGGGCTGGTGAGATGGCTCAGTGGTCTAAAGCACCTACGTACAACAAGCTAAGCTAAGCAAAGCACAGGGACCGCGGTTCAATCCCCCAGAACCACATGCCAGCCAGCCCGCCCCCTGGTGGGCTGAGCTGGCCACACACACACACAGAATAAATAAATAAATAAATAAATAAATAAATAAATAAATAAATAAAAAATTAAAAATAAATAAATAAATAAATAAACTCCAGCATGTTAATAGTAAATGGATGCACCTAGAGACCGTGCTCATAAGTGAAATAATCAGACCTACATGTGTAAATAGCATATTATTTCCCTAGTGCAATAACTTGAAAGAAAAAAATAACTTGAAAGAGTAACTAACATCCAAAAATTACAACAGATATTGTGAAAGGGAAAGAAAATGCTCAAAGAGAAAGAACAACTGGATGAGGGAAAAAAAAGAAAGGAGGTGAGATATATATATATATGAATGATAGCTTGGATAATTTTACTTCTGATTTCTATTGGTCTTTTCAAAGGAGCAGTTAATGCTTAAATTACTTTTCCTTTTAATTTTTTGACCCATTTTCTATGCTCTTATCTGACAATCTGAACAACTAACGTGAAGACAACAATACTCACTATAACAACCTTTGTGGAATTCCTATCATCTTATTTAGTGAAATTCTGTGTTGCTTCTAATATTCTTCATTATCATTAAAAATAAAAAGGGAAACACCCTTCAAATAAATGTTAATATTTTCATTATGTGTAAACTGTATTCTCTGACATGTCTGTCCTGTGTCCTACGCACACCTGGAAATCTTTTTGAGCTTACTGCTCTATTGCAGCTCCATCAAGCCTGCACCCAAGCCTCATGCAATGAATGGCTAACTGAACAGATTCTAAGCTCACTGCTCTCACATATAGAGTGTGCATTCCCTATGTACTTTAAAAAAACTCTTGCTGCAGATGTAAAAATCACCAGAGACACACGTATATTATTTTACAGTCTGGAGGCCCTAAGATGCAACTGTTTCCTCGCCTTTTCTAGCTTCACTTAAATATCACGGCTCACGACCTCTTGCTGTCTTGGAAACTAGAAATGTAGCATCTCTCCTCCTTTCTGACCTCCTGCCTCCCTCTCAGCTATAAATAGTATTAGAACAGGTCAACTTGGGTCATGGAAAATAATCTACATATCTCAAGATCCTTATTTTTGTCCTTTTTAAGATTCAGTAACATATGAGGTTTACACAAGACATGTTTTTGGGGATCATTACTTTGTCTAGCACAATGGATAAACCAGGGGAGAAGAGTCCCTACTCATAAGTGTGGTCACAAGAGAGACAGAACACTGACAATGGTTCCTGCTCCCTGAATGTTCTTTGCAATACACTGCTGCTGATGGGAGCAGGCTGTGGGCACATAGATGAGGGAAGCAGGGATCAGTGAGGCTGTGATAACTCTGAACCTGTCTTCATCTCTGACTAGTTTTGGAGTGAATCTCAGCTCTAGATTTGGGAAATCAGTCATCAAATATTTCCCATTTCTTAGTACATAGATGATTCTGTATGATAAATCAAGGAAAGAATCTGAGAATTTGGGTGAATCTCATAAAAATAGCCTAATTTTTTAAATCTTCTGCAAGTGAAACCTGCCTCATATCCAAGGGTAGGAGGAGAAAGAGGGAGGGGTAGAGAGACAGAGAGGGAGAGAGATCACCATGTGAGCCCAGCGTCTGAGCCCTCTGCCCCCTGCTCCCTCAGTCATGTTTGACTCACTTCAGTGAAGCTTGATGGCCTCAGAACCATAAGCCAGCAGTCTTTCAAATGCTATGTAGTCCAAGAAAATGTAATTTCTTACATTAATTGTCTTTCTTATATTTCTTGAAAGATAATTTCACACCTGAGTTTAAAATACCATTCTCCTAAATAAAATAGCATATTCTGGACTGGATCCTGGAACAAAAAGAAAGACATTAGTGGAAACAGTGGTTTAATTAGAACAAAGTTGGTTTCTTAGTTTTGACAAGTACATAATTGTAACACAAGATGTTAACAATAAAAGAAACGTGGCAAGGAGCATGTGGGACTCTGTGTTCTCCTTGCAACTTTCTTCTGCATCTAAAATTATTCCCACATGAAAAATATATTAAAATTATAATTTTTGCTGTGATAATGATACATGGTCTTAATTCATACTCTCACTTTGTGCTGTAATCCCCATCCTGGTCATTATTCTGCTTTCACACCTTGGCTGGCTCCTTAGCCCCAACTGTCCTTTCTGACACGACATTTGTTCTCAACTTCAAAAGAAATGGCCTTTAAATTCTCTCTTTAAGGAAAAAAAGAACCAAAAAAATAACACAAAGAAGAAAACTTATGTGACATGTATATAAACTGCTGGAGTTTCTATCTCAATTCCCTCCTTTATGTCCTGCTCCTCAGCATTAATTACTGGAACACACCACCCATTATCCCTATTTATCTTTCTGAATTCCATTTCTCCTACACTACCACCAGTCAGGATGTTATTTCCGTCATACCAGTATTGCCAGGAATCAGAGTAGCGCCTGGATTGCAGAAGGGTCCAATCAATCCACATCAAGAGAATGAATGGATGAGTTACTTGAGCGATGCGCGCCTAAAATGGTGCCTAATTCACAGGTGGCGCTTAACAAACAACCACTTTAGAAGTGCAGGACTCAGAGGCACAAAGGATGAGATCATAAGACTGAAAACGGTAGAGGAAGCAGGGTTGGCGCTGGAAGGCAAGCTTCCGGGTGCTACGTACTTAGTACCCCACATTTCCTTATGGACAGGGCCACACCCGGGGTTGGCATGTGACCGTTTATGCACCACAATCTTAATTCCCTGGTCACCTTCCCTCCTCCACGACAAGTAGGGTTGCGCTCATTCTGTAATCCGTTAAGAACAGAGTTGAAATGTGTGTTGTTGATTTCCTCATGGTCATCGGTGCTAAACTTAACAAAAATCCATTTGTGTAGTCTCATCTTGTGACAGGGGCTTGTCACCATGACTTACTAAGAGCACTTTAAGGACTTGGGACAAAAAGAGAAAACAGATCAACCAGGCAATGTATTAACACAGAGCCATCACTCCACTCGTAACTGCTTATCTAATTCAATGCAACCCAGTAAGGCTTTACTAAGGGCTTATTTCTTGCCTTTTGAAGCCTTCACAAGAAACCTAGTGACTGTACCACAGAACAAAAGAAGAACTAATGAATGCTACACTCTAGCTACCATGATTACCAAGGCAGGGGCAGAACCCTTGTCATGTAGGACAAGAATCCAGGCAGGATCAGTGCTTCCCAGCCAGAAGGTCACAAAAGTCCTTGCTACAAACGCCAAGATAAGGCCCTGCGCGGCCAAGTTCATTGCACTGTGATGAACTTCAGCATGTGGCTTTTCAACCATGATTCAGACTTCTATATACAAGTATCTTAGTCCACATCTTCTCCGAGATGAAAATGAAATCCAAATGTTATTGAGTCAAACAGGCGAAGATCATTTGCTGAGTGGAAAGCTTTACGTTTCTCTCTTCTTTCATCAAGATAAAAAAAAAATAGTTTGCTAAAGGCTGAAACAGTAAACTGTTTATACAAATGTATCACAGATTGTAATAGAAATCATTCCTGAAGTATTGGTCCCTTCTCCCTCCTCTGCCTCGTCTCCCTCTTTCTACCCTCATATTCCTTCATCTCCTCATTTCCCCTAAGTTTCCCGTTCTCCCCTCCCTTTCTCTTTCCTGCTCCCTGCTGCCTACTGTGCACAAGATACTAAGTTGGCACCAAGGGCAGACACAGGAAGCCAAATCTATGCCCTACATTATTGATATACTCACTTAAAACTTTTATGCAAGACAGTGATATACTAACTACTCTATGCTATTTCATATATATTTTATAAATAAAAGCAGTCATTACTGAAGATCAATATGGTGTATGAAGAGCAGGTATTTTACCCTCAGAGTCCTCCCTTCTATCGTCATTGAAGATCAAAAGTTGTTTCCTTTCTTAGAGAAATAAAAGTAATATATTTACAATGTTGATGTTGGAATCATTATGTAAAACATGTACATAAATTAACTTAGTATAGACAAGAGAAGGGACTAATTTATAATACTTGTTAATGGAACTCAATCCTGAGAATTTATACTGCCAATCAAGGAGATGAGTTCTAAAAAATATTAATACAGTAACACCATTAGAACATCACTTCAAAAGTGTGCAGTAGACTTCACATATATTACCTTATTTAATTCCGATAGGACAGTACTAAATCTATTTTATATGCTTAATCAAGGCTATAACCCACATAGGCCAATTGCTCAGCCATAAGAAGAAGTCATGGCCAATCAGTTCTTGGCACTGTAGCCCTGGCTCTCTTTCCAACCAATGAACCAGATGAGAGCTCCAGACTCATCAAGTTACACATCGACAGAGGAGAGCTTTAGGTATAAGCAGAGAAGAGGTGGACAGGTAGGGGGTGGAGAACTGGGTGCAAGATCAGGTGCACACCAAGAAAGACAGGGACACTTAGAATACAGCTCCTTACTTTGTCCTTATTGTATGCTGGCTGAGGTGCAGAATGGCTTATTCTCATCCTTTGAAGTGTGCCACAAACCAATCTTTAGGCAATGCATACAAGTAATTTTCACAGGAAGCAAGGAAGTAACATTTGCTATGGCCTACTGTCTTAATCCTTTTGTAGTAATATTCCTATGTCAGCAACTAAATAGTAGGGACCATTGTGGTACTGTTTGTATTTGCTTATTTCTCCAGGTAATATTTTCCAGTGATGAAGAAAATAGTGTATTTTTCACTGTAATTCCATCACAACTGTCAGTTACTTTTCACTTGTTGCTGGGACAAAATGCCCAACACCCAAATTTAAGGAAGGAAAGGTTTATTTAGCTCACAGTTTGTGGAGTTTTCAGTCTGTACTCAACTGGCTCCGAGGCAGAATGGCACAAGGCAGAGAGCAGCCTCATATCCCTTTAGTGCTGTGTCATTCTGGGGTGGGGCCTCCCCACCCTAGGGGCTGAGGGGCTGGGGAGTCCTTTACACCCCAGGGTGTGGTATCACTAAGCCAATCCAGCCAAGCTTCTGACATCTCAAGTTGATAGTGTCAATCACCACAACAACACAATAAACTCAAGTCATGCTCATGTTTTGGCCTACTTTTTTTTGTGTGCTTTGGTACCTGAGATTAAACTCTGGACTTTGGGTTTGCCAGGCAAGCACTTATGCCACTGAGCTATCTCCCCAGCCCTGACTATTTTGAACGTCGAAATTCTCTCTTCAAAGTAGAATCCTAGTTTGAATTTCACTAATTTGAATTTCATACTTATTTGAAGGATTTATAAGTTCTTAGCAGGGAAACATTATTTTTTAAAGGAGATCTTTTTGGTCTTTCTTTTTCTTTTTTTCTTTTCTTTTTCAGTTCCAGGAATGGAACTCAGGGCTTCCACTTGCCAGTGCTCAGGAGCTGAACCACTGAGCTACATCCCGCACCAAGGGGAAGCATTAAAATTTGAATAGAATCAGTAAAATTAATTGTGTTCTAACATATTTGTTTCTAATAAACCCTGAAAATATCATTGCATATTTGTGGGAATTCAAAGTCTAAAAGTTTCATATAATTAAGCACCTAGGAAAAACTACATGGGAAATAATCACAAAACACCAAATTTTCTTTTTAATAATTTTTCCTTAACATTAAATCAATTCAATTTGGAAAGGTCACATACACTTAAGCTTATGATGTCATATGGCAAATCAAGATAAGTGGAAAATATATTTCTTTTTACAGAGTGTGATTCAATATCTAATTCATCATCTACCCTTTTGACAGAAAGCTTCAATATAAATCGAAGCCCCAACTCACAATGCACAGACTATTGCTATTTATTACGATGTTGTGTCGTTTGTCACTTTTATGGAATTCAGTGTATTTTGCAGGCTGTAAAATGGGCTAGAATGATTCAGAAATGATCTATGCCATCATTACTCCTCATTTCTAGCACTCGAATTGCATCAACTCTGCCTAACAGCCTTGATTTATTACTTGAATAAATAACAATACGCTTCAATAATATATATCTATCGAGACTTCATTAGCTGCCCAGGAGATGCTGTCCTGATTTTAAATAATTGAAACACACAAGTGATGTACTCCAATGGACTTGAAATGATTGGGATATAAATATTTAGAAAAGCTGAACAGCAGAAGCAAAAATATTTCCTAGTAGATTGGAAATGAAGGGATACATTGAAATGATGCAAAAATACTCTTTGTGAAAATAACAGTATTTAGAGATTTCTTTTCATAAACTATAAAAGGCAACTTAAAGTGGAAAGCACAGGGATTTGTTTGTTTTCCTTGAACCCGAAACTGTCCTCAACTGTCAGTGGAATCAGTCTTAACAGCATGTAAGCAAAGTGGGTAGAATTCAAGAATGAATGGATTCCCAATCCAAGCCAGGGCCAAGTTCCATGGTCTAAGAGTAAGGCCAAGGAATGGGGACTGACTCTTCTTGGCTAACTTTCGATCTTCTGCTAAATTGAGGTTATTCATTTCCTAAGTTAAAGGACTTTGGTGTCCTTTGTTAAGTGTTTTATTATGCTCTATAGTACACATGCAATGAAATAAGCTAAAGCCAGTCAGAAATATCATGGCTCAGTATTGTTTCTGCAGTTTTCAGAAGGTTTTGTGTCAGGGGTCATTTACAGCAAGTACAGCTGAGTTAGCTTATGAAGACAAAGTGAGTAAACTTTCTAGCACCCCCCAGCTGGTGTATTTTGGCTGAAAATACATTGTGAAAAGGAGAAGATTTATTTCTTCTCTAAAATACACTTGGAAACTTCATTTTAATTGGGAGAAACCCTGTCTCACAAGTGATGAATAGAAGCTAACGGAGAATGTGTACTTCCTTCGAGAAGCAAATTGAAAACCTTCTCTTGCATTAGGAAGTCTGGAATTCAGAAGGTGAAAATAAACCCAAAAGTAATGATACCTCATTTTCAAAATGTGTGTATGTGTGTGTGTTTATGTTATTTGTGTGATTGTGAGATGTGTGTGTGTGTGTGTGTGTGTGTGTATTTTCTTTGGGAGGAAATGAAACAGCATGTACCTTGAGATAGACTAGAACTATCTGTCCATCTTATTCTTGTTTTTTAGGAGCAGAATATATTTATTGAGGGAAAGAAAGCTCCCATCTGAGAGAGGGACAGGAGGGGGCCCTGAGTGAGTTGTCCCCTTTTTAAACTGTTTTTTTAATTATTATTATTATTTTAGGGAAGGGTCTACAGGGTGCTCAGGGTCTCACTACTAGGTTGAACTCATAGTGATCCACCTGCTTTCAGCCTCCCAAGAGCTGGGATTACAGGCTTGCGCCACCATGGCCAGTCTCAATTAGTCCTAGCACACCTGGGAGCGGGGCTGGCACAGCAGGCCTGGGGATTGAACCCCTGGCCCCTGCACCTGCTTGCAAGTGCTTTAATCCCCTGAGCTATTTGGCTGGCCCTGTCCCTCTTATTCTTAAGAGAGAGATCAGAAAGCTGACTGTACCTCATAAAGGGAGCCTGCCTGACCAAACTCAAGCCCACATCATCCTCACATAGGCCAGTTCCAGGCCTATGCAGGTATCATCTTACTGCCAGCAAAGTCCTGACTATCTGACAGCACCAAGCTCTCCCTCCAAAGGCTTGCTTTCTGGTGACCTAATATCATAGATTCTAAGGAATCTAGCCTCAGAAACTATCCTCTATTACTTTTTAATTTCATTTTATTCCATCATGACCAGAACAGTTACATTTATGGGAAGACCATGAACTCATCTACAAATGTTCCTTCTCTTCCTTCCTCCCCACTGGCCTCTTCCTTTCCACTCTTTCCGTACACTTTCGGTTTCACCAATTCTAGCTTTTCCTAGTATGAATAAAAAATGGGTTAAGTGACTTGCAAAGTCAATTCCATGTTATTCTTAAATGATTGGGATGCAAATTTATGCAAAATGAAATTTTGAAAATGGAGTCAGATAAAGTTATTATTAAAGAAAGACTTTAGAGAACGTCATGCAATGGCAGTTTTATTGGGTATGTATAATGATGATATTAAAGAAAACATGATATAATCATAATTTCATATCTCTCTCTCTCTCCTTCACTGCCTCTCTTTTTTGTCTCTAGCTCTGTCCCTTTCTTGCACTCTGTCTCCCCCTCTCTCTCTCTTTTTCTTTCTGTTATCAGTAACAACATGCATGATTTACCAAGAAATAAGATTTTGTTCTTCAGCAATGTGGGAAAAGAAAAATTCCTCACCTTTTCCCCTCATTACCATCTCCAAACACTGATGCCCTGAAAGGGGCTCAGATCATCTAGTTCCTTAGGATCCAATCAGAGTGGTGAAATACCCTACCATTCAGAACTTCCTCTCTGGAAACCTGGGGAACCTACCTAATAGGAAGAGGGATAAAAAGGGAGTTAGAATAGAAGGGGCTCAAAGTTTGCAACTAAGTGTATTAATTTTCTAGTTCTTTTTCTGCGAAAAACAATACCCTCAACTAATGTTTAAAATTATATAATTGTATGGTCTTACAGTCTTACTGGTCAGAAATCCAAAATAGATTACACTGAACTAAGAATCGAGGGGTCCACAGAATTGCATTCCCCTGGATGTCTAAAGGGAATGCTCTTCTTTCACCTTTTCAACACCAAGTGACTTTCAGCCAGAAATTGCACCATTCTGATGTGCTACTACCATTACAGTTCCCATCTGAGTATTCTGCCTTCCTCACAGGATGATTCTTCTGATTCCACTAGAGTTAGACTTACTGATCCATGAAGACTTGTTTAACATCAGTAAACTCAAGCACTCTGATGGGTGGGAAGAAAAAACAATCCTCAAGTGACTACAGCATGGGAGGGGAGGAAAATATACTTTTAAACGTATGACATCCTCCGTAGCCCTCACATTTGCCATTTCATGTAGCAGCACGAGTTGAGTACCACTCATGAACCTTCACTGTACGCATGCCTAGCATCTGACTGCAAGGATCAAAATGCTCGCTTTGGAGTCTGATAGAAGAGATACAAAGTGAATGTAAACAAGTTGAGATAAATATGAAAAAAATAAAAGTAGTTTAGTTGGGACTATCTTAAATGAGTTGCTCAAAGACTATCTGTTTTTAAGAAAAAATTAACTCATGCCAAAAAGATGAGGCAAACACATATAGGATTCTGAGGAAAGTGTCTGATTAGGCAAAGCAGACAGTGCAAAGACCCTGATAGCTAATAAAATTAGGATGCACTTGAGGCCAGAAGGAAGGTTCATCTAATTGAAAGAAAGTGAAAGTAGGAGATAATCATGAGTGTAAAAACTATGTTTGATTGAGTCAATGGGAATCCACTGCTGCCCCCAGGTACTTCCAAAGATCTCTCAGCCAATGCCAGCACCAGTCCCGTTGTGTTAACATGCAGCCTGGAAGGGCTGGCCAAATAGCTCAGCAGATTAAAGCATCTGCAAGCAGGCACAAGGGCTGGGGGTTTGATCCCTGGGCCTGCCATGTGGGCCCCGTCCCCAGGGAGTGTTGAGACAGCTACTGAGACTGGGCTTGGTGGTGCATGCCTGTAATCCCAGCTCTTGGGAGGCTATAAACAAGGGGATTGCTACAAGTCCTATCTAGTAGTGAGACCCTGAACACCCTGTAGGCCCTTCCCTAAAATACAAAAAGAAGAAGAAGGAGAAGGAGGATGAGGAGGAGGAGGAGGAGGAGGAAGAGGA
>NW_004524590.1:17101997-17126395 GCF_000260255.1 Octodon degus
AAGAAGAAGAAGAAGAAGAAGAAGAAGAAGAAGAAGAAGAAGAAGAAGAAGAAGAAGAAGAAGAAGAAGAAGAAGAAGAAGAAGAAGAAGAAAAGATGCAGCCTGAGGTGTGTGGTCTTCTTTGTGCTTCCCTAAGCAGAAAACAGGACTCAAATTTTCACTTCCAGTCATGCTCTTGAATTGTGCCATTCACCACCTAGAATATGAAAGCCATCACAAGCAGAGATGCTTTGTACCTGGTGATAAGATCTGATGCTGAGGGATGCCCAGGGGAAAATAGACACCAAGAAAAAGAATACAAGATGATAAGAAAGATAAAAGGTACCTCACCTGTGAACACTTTCAGGAGAAGCTTTGGCTGTGGCCTAAGAAATAAATTAAGACCCTATCATGACTGGAAATTTGACAGTTCCCAAGCACTGTCGTTACATCTTGAAAGTCATCGGTATTTCTTCCTCTCGTTGTTTCTGATAACCTAGATCTGATCCTCCAGACACGAGGCATGGCTAGTATATGGCACATGGATATGTAGTAATGCAGTCTTTCTGGAATGAATTACTGTAGTTTCTACTCACAGAAAGCTAACCATCAGTTCCCAGTCTCCCAACTTGCTTGTGAGCAAAACAGATGATGAGCTCACTTCTTGTTAGTAGTATCAGAGCCTGGCCCCTTCCATTGGCTTTGGATTTGCTAAGTAGAAGAGATAAAGATTTACACAAGAGAGTCTCAAACAGGATCACTTGTTTTAACCTGCCCCTGACACATCCCAAGTCACAATGGGATGCTCCCTGAGTTGCTTTGCTTTTATGTGCTTTCTTCTATTTTACAAGACTGTGCACTGGAAATAGGGCATCCAGGGCTGTCAGGAAAGTGGGTTTCTACCTAGGAAGCAGCTGGATTGCTGGGGAACTATGCCAAAAAGACAAGCCCTGAAAGCTGTGTCCTGCTGTCCTCTGAAGGAAGCCTCTCAACTCTTGTTCCTGCTAAAGGAATTTCATTGCAGAGCAGCCCAGGAATTAGCACTAGAACCAGAGGAAGCCAGGCACTGACTGTCACTCGCCCTTCCCTGCAGACCATTCACAGAAGCTGTTAATGCTGAACTTTAACTAGAAGCTCAGTAAATAGTTCATCTCCTCTCAGTAAAATTCTGTGAAAAGAACAATCTCTCCGCCATTGGCTGATCCTTTATGCTTCCTCAGCCCATTCCAGTTGCTTTTCTTCCCTACCACATTCTTAAAACGCCATCAATAACCACACTCCTGCTCAAGTCAAGTGTTTAGTGCATTGTCTCTTCATCATTGTGGTATCATTCATCAGATTTAGAATTTTAATTTGCCACATTCACTCAGCTGAACTCCTCTCTCAAAAGAATCTCTGTGTCACGCTTAATGACATGCCATTGTAAGTCCTTAGGTCTCCAAATATTAAAAAGTCCTAGGACTTTTCAAATCCTCTCTCTTCTCCATATGTTTGTTACTTGAGGTCATCCCCCTGGAGCTTGAAAATCACCTGATGCTGATGCTTCCAAATCCCTGCTATCTTCTCAGAATCCAAATCTTATACCTATTAATTTACACCCTCATGTCCTCTTCGTGAAAAAGCAAACTTGAAAGTGTACATACTGAATTGAGCTATTTATTTATTTGTAGCCCCAAAATTCACTCCCCTCTCCTCACAAAACCTCTGTCTCAGTCACAGACACAAATATGCCTTGAACCTTTCCACTCAAACATAGAGAAACAACTATAATTTTCTTTTTCCTTTTTTTCCTCACATCCTGAACCAATCTAATCACACTGTAGTTACCTCTTCCCTCCTCTGTCTCTTTGTCTCTCTGTCTCTCTCTCTGTCTCTCTCTCTCTTTCTTTCTCTCTCTCTCCATCTGTCCACCAAATATCCTATTATACCACCCCTCTTGCATGCATTCCCTCTCTTCTAGACCACTCTGCAACTGGTTCTGAAATCCCTCCTGCTCCTAAATCCATGGTCCACCAGATGACTGAGACAGGAGTCAGACGTCACCACTTGTTCCCTCCTTAAAACTCTCTCATCCTCTTCCTCCAGAACTTGAGGACAAAATCCAAACACAATACCCCAGTGTCTCCCCACTCTCATGGTTCATTCAAGCTCTCACCTATGGTGCGCCTGTCACAGGAGCTGTCACTTGTGCTGTATGTTCATGGCCACCTCAGACCCTGCTGCTGCAGCCCCTTCTGCTCACAACATGCTTCTGCCAAGTCTTTCACAGAATATGTTTCCTCTCCTTGTATCACAACTATACTTACTTATCAAGCATTTTACATAATAAAAAAATTATAGTTACTATTACTATGGGTCAATAAATTAATATTAGTCTATCAAACCATTAAATATTTATATTTAAGCCAGTAAATATTTACATAGTTATTGTAGCTACTGTACACTAATTCCGTTTTAGGCTCCCCCTCATTGGCTCCTCGTGCTAGAGGCAGGCTCCCTAACTACTGCACTATCTGGTTTCACTATTGAGGAGTTCTTTCTGCCCAGAAGAGGCTCTAGAGTGGAGAACACACTTACTCTATGCTGAGTGGACGTGCTCGCATAACTTACTCTGCAGTGATGCCTGCCCCAAACATGCAAGCTAAAGCAGCAGACACACAGGTAGTTATTCTTCCTCTGTGCTACATCCATCGGAGCACTCACCAGTATCTGAGATTGCCTTTTGCATTTGCTTTTAATTAATGCTGAATAAATCAAAAAGATGCCGTATTATTTGGAATCATGAAATTCTAAAATAAATTTTAAATGATCAAATCTATTTTATGGTCTTCCTTTACTTCTGCTGTCCAGGATAGAAGGCACTAAATGCTCCTGCTGGAGAAAAATGAAGATTTCCTGTATTAGAAACAGCTGGCAGCCTCAATGGCTGGCCCACCATTTATGAATCATGTGCTGTCCACCCCACATCATCACTTTATCCGACTCATTCTTTTTTATAAAATGACAGAAGACCACTGAAAACCATTCACCTCTCCTGAATCTTTCTGACACAGACCTGGAGTGAAAAGGTGCAAATATTTCTCTCCCCAGGAGAACTAATCCACCCCCTGCCCTGCAGTCACTGTTAGATGGAGGGCATTATGATTCTTAGGCACTGGAAATCTATCATCTTCAGCTCTTGTAGCTACCCAGGAACAGAGCGCAGTAATAACGCCATGGAGGTGAATTCCAGCTCCAGCTGTGGATCCGATTTCCACTTAAAGATTTAACCTGGAAATTATCGTGGACACCAGCAGGGCAGGAGTGAACAGCTGAGGTGGGAGGCACAGCGGGAGCTGCTAGCTCAGGCTGACAAGAGGCGAAGACTGAGGATAGGTACGGCCAAAGGGAACAAAGAATGTCCTTGTGGAAAGGAAATGCAATGAGTAGTAATTCTACCTGTGAAACTACTGAACACAAACAGCCTATTAATAAATAAGTGGTTTGGTGTGATTACAGATAAGACCACTGAAATTAAAGAATGCTGTGCACAATGATGGCAGTATCGATTAGGAACTGGCGAGAGGCCTGAGAGGGCAGTTGAACTCGGTCTGTATGAAAGAGTCAAAAGAAGATGATGAGTAATGAAAAGTCCGAAGTTTTACTGGGATGCTCACATGGGGGTCCCTAGTCTCCAAATCCCAAATAGTAGAGACAGAGGCTAAGAACTGAAGGAAAATACAAGGAAAAGTTGCAAAGTGGCAGCATCTTTAGCTAGAAGTACTTCACGCTACAAATATCACTAAGCATGCAGGTGCTAGAGACAGGGCCAATTCATAGAAAAAGGTTAAAGATCATGTCTTTCCTCCAAGAGATCAAATTCTGTGAGCACAGGAGGTAGCCACAACTCCCCAAGAGCATGGATGTGACAAGAATCACGTCTTGCTATTCCCACTCTGCTGTTCGTACTTCAAGAGCACAGGCCCCTTAGCATGTCATTCATTACATGTGTGGGCATTAGCTCGAGTGCTCACCACAAAACCCTCTGAGCCACACATTACGGCCTCCTGCTGTGAGGCCACAAAAGTGAGGTTCTGGGGGCCTGCAGCTGTTGGTATTTGAATCCACTGTTTGTGGTAAAATTTGTGTCCTTCTCAGCACACCTTTTATCTCCGCAGGTACTCAGCAAAATCATGTCTAGCAAATGTGTGACAAGCATGAGTTCCATGTTTTATGGCATGATCACATTTTCCTTTCTTAGGTCCTTTCAAAATTCCCTTTTAGCAGCATCAAAAATTCATATGTAGAAGCTGGACAATTTTTAAAGCCTATGTTTTCATTCTTCTCAAGGTAGTTGAGTGTGAGCCTGTGCTGCCCTATAGTCTTGAGAGAAAGAGTGAGCTAAAAAATAAAACTCCAAACAGCAATTAGGTCAGTCACTGGAGAGGAAGGAGGTACATGAGGATAGAAAGTCTCTAAAAGTACTGCACAGAAGTCCTACAATAACCCTATCTCAGGGATAGAGCAGCATCTACCACAAAGGGCCTGACTCCAGAGCGGCAGAGTCATTTGTTCAAGGCAGTAGCATCTTCACAACGGTCTGCAGCAGCACTCAGCAATCTCTAGTTCATTTTCCGCAACTGTCTTCACCCATCAAGAGGGCGCTGGTTTGAGTTTGAGGTCTGGGGGAACGCCTTTCAGCCTGGAGCCTCGCCACAACACTAGGAGGCAGCAAAGGACCTGGGAATGAAACTCGACTTCAATTATCATTAGCTCTGCAAGTAATTACTATCTGGTGTACACGTGTTATTCTTTTGGAGTTGTAAATAGAGTAAAAAAAAATTAGAAATCATAGTCTTCATCGTTTAAGAGTAAGCAATCTCATTGACTGTGCAAAATAAAGAAAACTAGCATCAGATCTCCAGGGTGGTTATTGTGGTGGGGGCTTTTCAGAGATGGTATTGCAGAGACTACTCTTGCAAATAGACAAGAAAAGACAAAATCAAGATGCATAACTAAAGAAGGCTCTGTGGGCCAGGAGCATGTGAGAAAATTCTTACAATTGGGCCAAGAGCATGGGGACAATCATTGCTGTAGGAAATAAGGTCTAAAAGTGAACAGAAGCCTAGTAACGAAGGTAGTAGGGGAAATTGCAACGTAGTAATATCAGACTCATTGGACTGCAGGTTTTCTGTGAGGCATCTGTTCTGTGTTAGCCCAGGGGTACAGTTTTACAGTCATCCGTGAACTTCCCATGCACAATAGCTCTGTTGAGGGAAAAACTCTACTTGCCACTCTCGCCAAACACCTCAGAGATAAGGAATTGACCTAATCAGAAAATGTCAGAGCCTGAAACTGAAAGATTGTTTACACCACCTTTCACTCAATGTGTACACAGATGAAATGCAAATGAGACAGAGCTAGATACTGTCCCTTACCTTGAGGACTACACAAACTGCCTGTGAGGGAGAGAGATGAGTTCATCAGGGATTTGGGTCTTACATGATGTGCTGGCACATCTCAGTCAGACAGCTTCTTGGTTTAGGGAGCTTGTGTAGTGTTTGAGATAAGTGCAGAGAAATGACAGAAGCTATCCAGGCAAAGCAAGGAATGAGGGCTGCCTCAAGGTGAGGACTCAGCCGGCGTCTACCCTTAGAGATGGAGAAACACGTGCCTCATGCAGAGACTGGAACGGCTCGGGTACCTGCCTGCAATGTGTGCACTGTGCGGGCCTGCAGATGTCTGGTGTGAAGTCTCGCCCCATGTCTTGCTGGTTTAACCTTGGAAAAGTCATGTAACTGCTTTGTGCCTTCGGCCTTTCCAGCTGTAGCTGTAAACTAGTAACAAAACACACACACGCACACACACACACACACACACACACACACACACACACACACATCATTGTTTGAGGATGAAGACAGCCAGCATTTATAAAGAAATTAAGACTATGTTTGACAAAGACATAACCTGGTGCAAGTGAAATAATGCTAAAGAACTTAGACGTTGTCATGGGAAGGACGTGGGAATGGGCAGGGAATTCAGCTGAACTGGTGAGATCTCTGGGTCTGCATTTTCAATACGATAATTTAAGTGGAAAATAGAGGCCAGGAGCTAAGACCAGGCAATTGAAATGGAAATCAATGTTAAAAAATATTGAGAGTATAATACATGGAATTAAGTGACAAAATAGATAGGGACAGAAATAGTCCCTAAATTTTAGGGTTGAGGGCGTCATCACTTGTACAGGAAGCCAAAGTCCTCTTGACCCCTGATCTTCCCTTCCACTCCTCAGCACTCCACCCGCCACCCAGGCTGCTTTGCCCTGTGTAAATGAGCGCTCTCTAGAACCTAATCTCCTGTCATCTCTTCTGCATCTCAGTGGTTTGAAGCCACTTTCGCTCCCCATGGAGATTTCGGAAGTACACGGGCCATGGAGCCCTAACAGGGGTTGTGGACTCTTCTCATTTGCAGGCAGAGAAGAGTCTCACTTAAGAAAGAGTCTCACTTAATTCCTTGGGTCTGCTGCCTCTTCTCAGGGAGGCTCTGCGAGTGTGCAGACTCATTTCTCGCTGTACATTCAGTCCTTCCCTCCTTAGCCACATGATGCACTGCAGAAGCTAGGCCCTGCACCTGGGCAGAAAAATAGCCTGCTTCCTCCTTCCTACTCCCAGTCCTTGCCTGCTTGTCTGTGTTACCAAAAGAAGTTCACTGGTGACCAAACATGGACCCAAATGATACTGGCCCACTCCCTCTCCTTTACTCCTTCTCCACTAACATGCAATGAATTAAGTCAGAGAAAAAAATCAAATATGGTGCTCACACTGATTTCTATTTCTACATATTTGTACTCCTCTGTCTTAAGGCCATCTTTGCTTTTACAGAGACACACATGGGGGTGTTGTAATAACAACTCTCTTTAACTGAAACTGAAGAAGATGTTTTGTGTTTCAACTTCTGTCCCTTAGAGTCAGCTTTCATGCCTGAGCTGTACGAAAGACAGGTGCTTGTCCATCACCTATTCCCAGCTGCTGGTGCCACAGAATATTCAGGCAGGAGAAACAATGGCATTCCATTTTGCTCACTCTCCCTGCTGGAGTCTTCCATGTCCTGCAGCTAGACTCCTCTCCAGATTTATATGTTTCTACTTGAGAAGTAGATTTGAATATGAAGTAGGTGTTTAGAAATAAAGAGTTGCCTACAAGACTCACCCACCTCCATCTCCACTTGTGGGCCAGGAGCAGATGCAGGTGTGTAAACAGCTGGACTTTCATCAGAGGAGCTTCATGGTATCTGGCTGACCTTCATCATTAGCCTCATCATTAGTCATCCCATTAAAAGATCGGTAAGGCAAGGATCAGAGTTGGGGAGTGAATACCGATTGCTCTACAGGGTAGCCTGGGAATAGGGATTAAATCCCAGAAGCACCAGCCCTAGCTAGCTCTCTGTGACTGGCTTAGAGGCTGTGTCATGAGGACTGTGATGTGTACCTTGCCATCTCATTACCAAGATTGAGCATGATGGTGCTGCAGGCTCAAAAATGTAGCAGCATCCTCCTTCCTTCCCCAGTGGACTGACTGACCTCCAACTTGTTCCAGCTTCACCATGAATAGAAACAATATCAATACTGTATTACCTCTGCCTCTGTTCAAGAGAACTTTATGATATGAAGTGTTGTACATATTCTATCTCCTGTGGTAAAGTAACCCTGGTGAGGTGCAGCTTGGCATGCTCCACTTGCCCTGTAGATCCACTCGCGGCTCCTGTCATCCAGTGGAAGCTGGTCTCTGGACACCACATCAACTATGGCCCCTGGGCTGGTGTTTGGATCCTTTCCTGCCACACCAAGATGCCAGCAGGAGACAGAGACTGATAGGGAAGGGACCAGGGTGTGAATGTGACGGCAGCACCCAAGTGGGGCCAGAGCATGCCCTTGGCTAACTCACACAAGTGCATGCACGTACATACACACCTTAGCATTGTCCTGACTGAACTTTGACCCCAGTACACAGAAGACCAAAATGGCTAAGGAGCTTTGCTGTAGTCACACAGCTTGGACCAGCTACTTTGTGCTACCTGCAAAGTACTGCCTTCCTAGAGATCCATTCGTCCTCTCTTCTACAGTGATGGGTTTAGTAGTCTCAGAGTCCTCCTGGCCATTTCCTCCCCTGGTAAAGGCATAGCACTGTACTGTAAAGCAGTTAAACAACCTTTAAAGTATGTTGTCATTGTATCCATTGATGTATTGGACGCTTACATAGCACATGTCACTTAACAACAGGGACGTCTTCTGAGAAATGCACTGCTACGTGATTTCATCATTGTGTGAACATCAGAAAGTACATTTACATAACCCTGCACAGCGTGGGTCAATACTTGACGCGGCCTCTTAGTGCAATCACGGCACGGGGAAAATGAAGACAGATGAGATTCTTGCAGTGTAACTCAGCACACTGTCTTAAGATACTTTTTATGAATAGGAATGCATACTAAGACAACAATAAGCAGTAGAGCATAATAGATGCATAAGCCAGAAACACAGTCACTGTCATTATCGGATACCACATTTTGTACATAACTGTATGCGCTGTGGTTTTATGGGGCTGCCACGATGCATGAGTAGTATGTTGTACTATGACCCCACCACATCATGATGTGGTGATAATTTTCAGTACCATTATAATCTAATACAATTACTACCACAATAAAAGTATCATTATATTATATATTTATATTTACACACATGTATTTAGAGCTTTTTGTTTTGAACTCTGACTCAGACTGATACACAGAGGATCACAGTGACTGAAGAATGTTCAGACAACCATATCACTACAACCAGCTACAAAATTTCTTGTGCCCCACTATAAGATCAGAATGCAGCCCCCTTTTCAAATTCCAATAATAAAATTCTTTCCTTTCTTCTGTGCTCTTCCTTGAACTATAGTGGTATATTTTCCTTTTTTACTTAATGATGTCCTCCTTGGGAGCAGGTGCCACCAACACCTCCCCACCCAAAAGGTTAAAAGGCAGCAGCTGCCACCAGGAAGGAGCAGTAGAGCTACAGAGTGGTACCCTGGGGAGACGGAAGTGGCAGGAGCTGAGAAGGCCACACAGCTAAGGCATTCTCCAGTGTCCCACTGGACTTCACTTATCAACACAAATTCAAAGATAAAAATATGAAAAGGCTCAAGATGACAAGCTCTACATTAATTCACAACAGCTGTACCTCCATCTACCCATGATGCTGATCCTACCCCACACATCCATGGTGTTCATTCTGGTGTGTGGACGAGTTGGAAGCTAAGGTCCATTTGACTCTGAAACTCATGTTTTTGTCACAGAATCACACTACCAAGAAAACCAAATCAATGAGCATTTCTCTCCTTAATGAGAAGTCTTGGGGTCAGAATAAGACTACAGTAGGCTGGCCAGATAGCTCAGTGGATTAAAACACCTGCTTAGGCAGGGACAGGGACCATGGTTTGATCCCAGACATGCCATGCTGGTCCCATGCCCAGGGAGTGCTGTGAGGACAACTAAGACTGGGCATGGTAGCACACACCTGTAATCCCAGAGTTTGGGTGGCTAAAAAAAAAGAAGATCACTATGAGTCTGATCTGTGTAGTGAGACCCTATAGACCCTGCACTAAATACATAAAAAAGAGTAAGTGTACAACCTGCCAAACACATTTCATCTTTAATTTCTAACCCTGTCCCCAACACACAGGCCCCATTTTGTCAGCCAGTGAAGGCTAGCTTATTATTTTCCTTATAAGTAAGAAAACAAATCTGAGACACACCCTACCTCTGAGGACTGTCCTTCTGATCTCAGTGTCAGTCTCACATTAAGCCTTCACTGGGTGTACAAATGTAGGAAAAGTGGCAAGTCACTGATCACAGTGCTGGCTAAAGAAATACAGATGTCACTAATGGCTTTAACATATTGGAGCCTAGATTAAAAAATCAAATATTCAAAATTATGTGACTAAAGAAACAGTCCAGGACTTCAGTGCCCCAAAAGGACACCATCCTTGGCTGCTTAAGTAACTCTGACTTCTGATTTTCAAGCACACAATGATGGCGTGGGTTAATGTGAGTGGTGAAGGGAAGTGAAACAGGGCTGCTTCTGGGGAATGCAGCAAAGACCACCCAAATGAGTTTGCAGACCAGGGATCTGCTCTGAAATAGAATTTCCTATTTAGTACACGGCACAGTTCTCTTGGGTAATGAAGTGGCAACAGCAGAAACAACAGCCCCTGAGAGTTTCACAGATGTAATATTTGTTCTAAGATGGGACTGAGGATTTTTGTAGGTGAAACTAGAACTGCTGCATGAAAATTAAGCAGCAGCTGTGCTTAATCTGTGTCAAATTAAGGACATTGGGAAGCGCCAAGGACTGAAAAGGGAGGACAACAGACATGGACTGAGTTCAACTCCAACTTTATTCTGAAAGGATAGAGCCATACATTCCTGTACTTGCTAAGAGATCACACAGCAAGAGAGTCTGAGGAGGACATACCCAAATACACATGAGGACACCTCCAGGGGTTTCAGGAACATCATGAGGCAGCTGGCAGGAGACTCCCTGGCTGCTGTTCTCCAGGGCTCCAACTAACCTGGAGCTCTGGGCTTCAGGCACCTGGGACTGAACATGACAACTCTCCTTGGTTCCACAGTGGGAGACTGCTCAAGGAGCGTTTGTGCTAAGAGGTGAAGAGCCACAAGACTCAGAGCCTCTGCCCAGGGAATCTAGATTAGTGCCATCCTACAGAAGTGGTGTGAGCCATTTACAAGGACAGCCTCATCTTTTCAAAACACACACGGGGTGGGGAGATAGCTCAGTGGGCTGCGTGCCTGCCTGGCAAGCATGAGTACCTGGGTTTGATCCCTGGCACCACATACCATGCCGGCCCTAAGCTGAGCCGGCCACTGACGCCAGGCGAGGGGGCTCCCACCTGTGATCACAGCGCTGAGACGGGAAGATCACTAAGAGTCTAAGCCGCAAAGTGAAATCATGTACCAAATAATAAATAAATAAATAAATAAATAAATAAGATTTTAAAATAAAATTTAAAAAATGAGTGAAATCTTTTCACCAGCTTTGAAAAAAATAAATAAAATAAAATAAAAATCCACACACGTGGAACCGACCTCAGTGTACTGACATTTAATATGTTAAAATATTATCATTACATATGTTAATAGAAGTATAGATATTTATATTTATGCAACTGATATGGTAATGTATGATATATTAGCTAATGTATTAATATATAATTTTCTAAATATAACATTTATATTAAATATAAATTAGTAACTAACATGTTAATTATTCAACATAGTGAAGTTATTCATATGTATTCATATATGAGCTTTAATATATGAAATTAACTTTTTTCACTATTGTTTCATTTTTGAAATTGACTTTAATCACTGTCTAACTTAACATACACAGGGTACTGTCATTGCAGTATGTAATAAAAACTGCTAAATTAGTTTGATTTTTTTCAATTGATTTTGGCACTGCTTTAATATCCAGCGTATAACCTCGCAGTTACTGCACATAGCTCGTTAGACTGGCCACGTTGCCATTGCCCGAGGGCCGCACGCGGCTGACGCGTGGCTGTCCTGCTGAGCAGTGCAGGCTCCAGCTCCTCCTCAAGCATTCAAATGCATTCTGTCAGTTGACAAAGTCTTGGACAACAGTTTTCCTCTGCTTGGTGCCCTCTGCCAATGGCAGCCTTCAGTTACGATGACCTCAAGTTGCCTCTTTGTGACTGAACACACCTGGGCAAAAGAGATCGAGCGGATTTTTTAAATAGTGCTGACTTCAATAGCTCTCTATTTCTGCCACACAACTCTACATATGAACTTGGTGAGGGCGGGAATCCCACTGTAGAAAATAGAAAATTTTGCTCACTGTCCTAGGTTCCTGTCGTGTAGTGTCTAAGCCCAGGTAACCTGAGTAGCAGGAGGTGTCTCACACACATCTAACCCTAGGGAGGTCTGCAGGTGATGGGAGCACTTCTTGTCACACTGAGGAAAGTCCGGGTGAGCTTTTGCCTTGGACCTTGAAATTTTCAACTCCCACACTCCATGCTCCCAGGAAGGCAGAGGAGCTGAAGACTGAGTAAATTATTTATCTTGTCAGTGAGAAGAAGCCTCTATAAAAATCACCAAGATACATAGTTCAGAGAGCTTCAAGGTTAGTAATATATCCAAGTTTTGGGAGAGCAGAGCACCCTAAGTTCACAGAAACATGCTCCTGTGCTTAGGACCCTTCTTGGTAGATTTCCACTGGGCTGTTCATTTGTATGCTTTATCATCTCTTTGATTACATAACAAACGAGGAAATGGAAGGAGACATTTCCTGAGCTATGTGCATTCTAACAAGTTATTGAACTAGAGGAGGGGGTTGTGGGAAACCCTGATTTATAGCCTGCGGTTCAAAGGTACACAAGGCCTGGGCTTGCACTTGACATCTGAAGTGGGCAGTGTTTTCTGAACAGATCTCAGAGAGCTTTATAGGTCTCAGGCAAGAGCTTCTATTTCCTTCGCAATGCAATGAGGTTTTCAGAGTGGTTTCAACAGAGTGATGTGATCAGATTAGGTTGGGAAAGGCTACACTAACTGTGCTCGGAGAATGGATTGCAGGGGCGGGAGTGCAAGCAGGAATAAAAGGCCATATAATGGTTACAAACGCACGATGAATATAAAAGCAAAATTCTTTTCTTTCAATACTCCTGACACCAAATGTGTGGGATTTTCTTGTATGTTTTCCCTCACTCCTTTTTATTGGTTATACCGATTAATGGGTTTCATTTTGGCAGATTTGTACATACGCATAATATACACTGACCATTTTCCACCCTTTGCATTACCCTTTTCTCCACCTGCCCCCCCCAGTTGCGTATCTGGGATTGTTTAATATATTTTTCTCACTTCCATCACCCTATGGTCTGCCCTAAAATTCCTTCCTCTTCTTCCATGCTTCTTATCTAATAGTAAGCTCACATCTACTTTATAGTCATTTTTTAGGATTTCACTTATCAGGAAGAACACTTTTTCACCAGACTGACCAATTTTTTTATACTGCCCATACATCCTAAAATTCAACTCAATTCCCTTATTATTTGCGTGGAGCTGGAGTGAGATGCTACAAATTAAAGGCTCAATCCACAAGACTTCCCTCACTTTAGATGTCATTGATTAGTCTGGGCTTCCCATACCTCTGACCAACAGGCTAAAAACCAAGGATTTTCACATGATCCTCCTATTCACTGAACTCAGGGAAACACCTGCTTGCATTTACTGGTTTGTTAGAAAGCAAAGGTATGCTGAAGGTACGCTAAAGGTATGATACAGGTGAAGAGTCATCTGAAAGGGTTCATGGGGCAAGAGTCTCCAGTAAGGAATCTTGTCCTTGTGGAGTTAAGGTGGACCACCCTCGAAACTTTGATGTGTTCATCAACCTGGAAATAAACTGCAGCCTCTTCTAGGTTACTGACAATGTAGACTAAGCCTTGTTGGTCTAATCCATTGTGTTTTTGTAAATAAAGTTCATGTGAACTCAGCGACATGCCCTATTTAATATCAGCCAGGGTTCGCTTTGGATACAATGAGTTGAGTAGTTGTCATTAAGATAGCATGGGCCACAAGGTTTAAACTACTTGGGTCTGGTCTTTCACACAAAACTTCCACCACCTAATATACCTATTCCTTTGTTCTCTGCCTTCCACCTATAATGACCTCTTTTCCAAACCACAAACTCACCACCCTCTTTTGGCCTCAGGACTGTTGCTTTCATCATTTCCTTATCCCGGACCATGTCTCCCATGCTACCATGTCACTATGTACTTCTTGATAGACAGATCACAGTGATAATATCACTCTTTCACATACCTCTCTGAACCATGCAATCTGCAAGGCTCCTACCAACATCTGGCCTCTCTTTCTTCAATTACCATATGGTTTATTGGCTGCTGCTGTAGTTTCCTCCTACACCAACCACTCTCTGACATTCCTCATTCATGCCGACACTTATTGTACATCTTCTCTAATACACTGTGTGCTCCAAATCAAGGCCCCTCTCTCTTCCTTTCACCCTTGTAGCCTCACATCCTTGGGCTTTGCATCATCTACAGCAGCCTCTCAATAAATATCATGGCATCCAAGAATCTACATTGGATTTCTCATAGGTTTTTTTTTTTTTTTCATGTATTTAGTGCAGGGCTTACTCTCATAGGGTTTTATGGAAAGAATCCGATAGACTCAAGCAAATCAGAGCAGCAATTCCCTTCAGAGATGATTTAACTCAAAATTTCTCATTTTATGAACAAGAACAACAACAAAGCAAGGATTTAAGAAGAATGCGCCCAAGGTGAATTCATGTTGACATCTTTCTAATGCCCAAGGCACCCTGAACTCCAGCCTGTCTCTATTGTAATTGTCTTTTTTGAACCTGATTTAGAACAGATTTTCCTAAGGATTTTACTGCTCAGTAAATTTTGGAATATTACAAAATAAAGTGAAACAATTTATGTATGGAGAATGTTCTCAGATCATTTATTATTTTTGAAGAGACTCTTCATAAGTTGAATGTTTGCTACAAATCTGTACCCTCACCACATGAAAATCTTATTTTCAGTAGCTAGTCTACACTATGATACTATTCATCCAACCCTGGCAAAGAGGAATGATTAGCAGAATTACCAAGCCATTTTATGTTCTCCTAGAATCCTCAGAGCAATTCTAGCATCCCGCTCCACCCTGTCTTACCAATATCCATGCCATCTTCCTACTACCTATTTTTGACCTGTTTCTTACATTAGACTATACATTCTTTGAAGACAAGAAGCACAATTTTAATAAGTAGACACAAATAACTAATACAGCCAAGAATATAAAAGATTCTTAATAAGTATATGTTAAGTTTCTGCTACCACAAGAGTGCTTCACTAGGGCTGGCGCCCTCCTTGTCCTTCTTCAGTTCTGGGCCCATGTGTCATGTTCCTATGGAACCTTTTTTATTTAAAGCAATAAACCCCTCTCTTTGTCCTCACTGATCTTTCTTATCCTTCTTTATTTTTCCACAAAATCTTTATATACTTTACTATACTGCACAAAGTAATTGATAAAATGTGAGTATATTCTCCCTTCAATAAAGTTTGCTCCAGAAAGGCATGATTTTTTAGCCTGTTATACTCACTAATCTATCCCTTGCATTTAAAATGCTGAATAGTAAGAGATCAAAATAAAATCATTACATTAAAACAATGAATTTATAAATGAAGAAACGAGGCCACAAAGTCCAGCATGTATCCCAGGGCCCATCTGAGGTCAGCAAAGTAGCTGACCCTGCTTTGATCCAAGCAGATGCTGAACATTCTCTTCTCCAACCGAGGACAAAGGAGAGCGCAGGCCAGTCACATTTAAGAGCAGCACTGAACAAATAAAAGTTAACAGCCCATATGGGAGAGGAGTTTGCTGTGCTTAATGACTTGGCAGCAGAGCAAGCCTGGGGAGTGTTTGAAGAGATTTGAGACCTTATCTCTTGTCAACTCCCTGCTCCTGTATACCCCACAGCAGCTGTGAGAAATATTTCCAAAAGACAGAAAAAAAAAATCTAGTCTTACTCAGCCACAAGGAGGCAGAGTAAAACATTAGTGTGAAAGGGAGAAAAAGTTATCCTCAACTGATTTCCATACTGGAATAAATCTACCCAGAAAGAAATGAAGTAATTTGTCCTGCTGTTTCTCTTATTCTCATGGGGTGTCTCAGACTCATTTCTCTTTTCGTGGCTCAGGAGATGAGAACGATGAGGATGTGATGCATGTGGGGCTTGAAGAGAGTTGAGAATAACAGAAACCAGCCACCTAGCAGACAGAGAGCACTTGCATCTGTACTTGGCTGAGGAACCAAAATAAGATGCGTGAAGAGAGCTTTAGAAGTGGCCAGCAGTATAAAGAAGAAGAGGCGCTGTTATGAATTAAGTTAACTTTCCTAATAAAAGGAAAAGCATAATATTGTGAAGGCAATGAAACTATTTTGGTAACAAGTAAATTTTAACAATTAGTACTGACATTCATAGGCCACGGGCTCCTCAATTCAGCAAAGGAAAAGCTTCTGTGGAACTAATCTAGTCTTTGTGGAGAAAACAATTTAAATGATGTTTAATTAATGAACCAAAGAAAAGTACTGGCCTCTTGAGCAAAACTTGAGCATATTTGTCTGAAGATAGCACTTTGTTTATCCAAGTTTTCAGCCATTTTTGGAAAACAAAGAAGTAGAACCAATGAGACGCCTAAGACAGTTCTCTTCTGGAGAAATGAGAATCAGACCAAATCTTCATAAAACTCAAATTATCAGAATACCCCTTTTCCTCAGGAAAAGTAATCCCCAGTGTTTGAGAGCCTGCTCCAGAAAAATTTTACATGGACATTTTTTCATTTTTATCTCACCAAACAGCGAGGTGTTATTGTCGCTGCATAGGTAAGAAAGCCTGTCCTCCTTATTTGAGGAGCGAGCCCAGGGTCACTTCCTTCTATGGTGAGAGATAGGATGGAGACACAGCTGGGAAGGCTTCCATCTAAAGGTGTTAGCAGAGTAGGACTTTCATAAACCCAGGCCTAAAATTCCATTTGGCCCTCACGAAAATTAAAGCTTTTGTAAATAAGGAGGGTAAGAGGAGTTGAAAGGAGAGAGGGGAATGGGGGGAAAAGAAGAATCATGATATATTATTGACAGGCACAAATCCTCTATAATAAATGTAATCACTATGTACATCTAAAATGTACCGATAAACTCTTTTTAAATAGCAATCAATTGATCAGTTAGTCTTTAAAAGTTAGCCCTCGGGAAACACAAATATGGATTTTTACATCCCGGGGTTGTGGTTGGATTGATCATATCAGTTTCCACCAGACAACGCATAGATATCAGTGGATAAAGGTCGCTAGAGACATAGTCATACTCATAAGCAAAAACTGATTTTTAGAGCATCCTCTAACAATTCTTTTTTTTTCTTTTTTGAAGATTAATAATATCAAGCTTAATAAGTTAAGATTAATATTAACAATTTTTTTTGTAACCGGAAAGGGACAATAGAGACTTAAAAGGGAAACAATTTGACCAATAAGAAGGGAAAACTGGGATGAGGAAAAGGACAAAAGAAATAAGGGTAACAGATATATTCAGGTACATTTGCATGATAGTTTGGATAATTGTGTTGTAGATTTCTACTGGGCTTTTGAAACGAACTGTTGATGCTTAATTTTTTTTCTTTTTATTCTCTTCTTTATTCTTTTTAATTTTTTATAACATCCTTGTTGCTTTGGTTTAGTTTAGTTTTTCTAATTTTGTAGGTTTGTGTCTGGTAACCTAAACAACTATACTGAAGATAACATCATGCAATACAGCAGCCACTATTGAATTCCTATTACTTTGTTTAATAGAGTTTTGTATCATTTCTAACAATTTACTATTGATTTCTTTTTATATTACACTATCTTCTCTTAGCTGAAAACAACACAGGGAAATTTCAATAATTACAATAAAAGACAATTGCCCATTATCAAGGGCAATTATTTAATTTTCATCCTTTACTGTAGTATTCTAAATAATTTTTGTCATACTGTGTCTCTTCCATACTGTCTGCCCAACATATGTCATAAGCCTATTTGACAATTAAAATTCTACAAGCTTAAAATGTTTTCATAGCTTTATATGGGAAAAAATAAAACATAAACATAGTCTAAAGATCCTCCCGGTGGATATGATATCATGCACTCCCTAATATTCATTCTGTAAGTTGCCATTTCTGTGCTATTTTATATATAAAAAAGGTTGACTCCTTTGCTTAAAGCTTGATTATTTTAGTGGCTCAGAGAGTTATCACAAGGCTGGAGCACTAAGTCATGGTTCTCTATTTGCATAGTGAGAGGAGGAAGTTTGCTGCATGTTTTTTGACAGCTGGCTGTTAGGTCTTGCCCACAAGGTAGCTGGCCCAGAAAGGAGAGGAGGAGCCTCGCAGTCCCTCTCCCCCCAATACCCAGGCCTCCTCAGTGCATTAGAGTCTGAGCTACACCCGCATTTCAGAAGAGGCAGCCTGCTGGACTCCTCAGCATATAAGACACAAGTATATTGAGGGAAAATGATACTTCACCTCTACCAGAAGTCCAGTCCTTTGCTGCAGAAACTGGTTCCCAAGTGGCCAAGAGATCTCAGTCATTAATGTCATAAGAAATGTTTATGTAGATTAAACTTATCCACTTCTTTGGAGAGGACAAGGGGCGTAACTGACTGAAGAGATTGGAAAAGCTTCCCAATGAGAGTGTGTGAGTTGCAGGCATGAACATCCAAAGACACTTCACAGGCTTTCCCGAAGGTAAGACTGGGAAAGAGCTGGACAGCACTATTCTATTGTCTTGTTTGGGAAGTAAGCAGAAGGGTGCGATCCTATTCAGAGCTAAAAGGATGGATAAGATGAACTTGTACCAAACCACAATAAAACCAAATGTTTTGAAGCCTTCCTGTTTACACATCTTTTCATTCAAGCTCCAGTGCAATTAAAATTAGAGTCAGCAATAACAAAATATGAACAACTTAGTGCACAGCATTTATTATCAAATGTTATCAGGAGACAGATGATAGGGAAGTATTTATATGACCCCATCTGAGTATTATATTGCTGTGGAAACTGGAAACTCAATATTGAGTACTTTTTCAATTGTTTCTCTTGTAATGACTGCTCTGTGTAACTTTGTTTTGTTTTGTACCAGGATACAAACTCAGGACCTTGAACATCCTAAGCACGCACTTGTGAGACTGAGCCATATCCCTAGCCTGCTCTGTGTAACTTCAAAACCAAGGTCAGTATTCCTTACGGGATTATCAAAATGCTCTTTAGAAGGAGTTGCTACTCTCATCAAATTTATACAAAATATTGGAGTTGTAAAAACATAATATTTAAATAGTTAATACTACTGTCGTGGTTTGTGTTTAGTTGTCCCCAAAAAGCCTCATTCAGTCACTGGGGCATGGTTCTAGAGTTTGTGATTAATTCATGATCCAAGACAGGGATTATGAGTGTGATTACTGTAGGGATTATGGGTGTGGGTGATACACTCACCTCAGGGCTGATAGCCTGAAGACAATATAGGAGGAGAGAGGCTTGCTCTCTGTTGTCATTGTTGCCACCGCTCCTCCCTTTGCTCTTTGCTGTTTCCCGCTGCCATGAATGGCGGCCCTCTGCCATGTGTCACTCTGCCTCGCATCCAGCTGAGTATGGACTGAAACCTCCACAAACTGCGAGGTAAATAAATCTTTCCTTCCTTCATTTTGGGTGTTGTGTATTTTGTCCCAGCAACAAGAAAAAAGTAACTGAGACAACTATTTATTTACAACTTCCTGCAATCTTTTACAATACCTATGTATACCAATCTTCAATAATCTTTTTCTGTAAAATTCTAACGAGATGACATCCTTCTGTCTCAGACTTTTCATGACAGTTCTAATTACATATCTTTAGGGTACTGGTCTCCCATATCATCAAATTGTCCCAGATCTATCAATATTATGATGTCAAAAATCCTTTTATTAAATACTTCTTCACACTTATAAATAAGACAAAAATTCCTTTTTCAGATTGAATTTGATTTTTTAATTTGCAAAACATTATCACCCCTTCAGGCTTACAAAAAAGACTGAATCCACTGTGTCTGTCAATCTGAAAATACACAAACCTGTTCATATGTTACACATTCCTCCATCATTCAGTATTATACTTTAACAACCAAAAAGTTAAAATATATGATATTCTGGTAATACATAGGTGATAATGTGGAAATATTTGGAATTATTTTCTATGAAATGCTTATTATTATGATGACATCACTAATGATATATAGTTACTATTCTAAGCGATGTACTCACACTTGGTTTTAGCCACAAGCCCAAGAAGTGATGTAAATGATTATTTGTGTCCAGGGAGATAGCTCAAGGGTTTAAGCACATGTTAGGCACGTGCAAGGACCTGGGTTCAATTTTTTGTACCTCATGCCACACCAACCCCGCACTAAACCAACCACCAAAACCCGGCATGGTGGCGAAAGCCTATAAACCTAGTTCTGGAGAGGCTGAGATAGGAGGGTTACTTTGAGTCTGAGCTGTGTAGTGAGACCCTGTACCAAATATGCAACATTAAAAGCAAAAATAATAAAAAATAAATGATCACTTGCTATGGCTATATGCTGCTGTATTTTAGAGAATGAAGTAAATTATTGTATAGGGAGGCCTGTATCCATTTCTTCTTGCATCATTAACAAGTCACGTAATAAATATTAACTTTGTTCTTCGTGCCAGGCACTGTTCGGTGTCCCGCAAGGCATGGTGAAGAGCTAAGCATCTCTCATTTTTATGTGCTGGGAGTGAGAGATGGTCATACATTGGGTCAATGGTAACAGTTAACCCAAGCTGTGCAAGGTACACAAGAGTTGATCAAGTACAGAGAATAGAGAGGGGCAGGCAGGGAGAAGAAACACCAGTATCTAGAAAGGCAGTAGGCAAAGCAGCTCTTGAATATGGATGACAACATGTGAGCCAAAGCACACGGAGTAGAGGGGATCTAAAGCACAAAGACAGGAAGAGGACAGGTCACCAGAGCACACAGACCTAAAGCAACAGCTAGGATTTTATTTTGAAGTGATAGAAAATATTTCATCAGAACTCTGAAATAATTAATTTTATATATGATTATAATTCACACATACATTCTTGTAACACTACAGTTTGTGTCGAGATGTTCCTACAAAGCCTCATGAACCCAAATGTGGGGATTCTGAAAGGGGTTCTTTACGATGCATGACAGACTTGCTCATAGGCGGGCAGCCTGCCCCAGGTATTTACTTGGGCTTCATCCCAGCCTGCTGCTTCCTTTCCTGCTGGGGGCTTCTGGACAGCCATGGTGGAGCACTTGTCCTTAGCTATGGCCCTCTGATGTGCTGCCCAGTTGGATCCAGAAGACCATGGGCTGAAACATGAGTCAAAAGAAAGCTCTCTTGCCTTAAGTCATGGGTGCTGGCTCTTCTGTCCCACCACAGACCCAAGCACAGAGAAGTGGGTGTGACTTCTCTGTGTCCTCTTATGTCCCAGTACACAGTCTAGGGTGTTGTGCTCCAGATGTGCTTCTACCAAAAGTTGGAGACTGCCTCACTCTGGGTACCCTGGTGACTGTGAGGGTAGAGAGACCTTCTTGCACACCTCATCTGTCACCCATTGACCTGTGCTAGACTGCAGCATGTACAAGCAGTAGGTGTGTGTTACATTAATTATCTTTAAATGTCAGCCCTACTTGTCTCTCATCATGAGTCTGCCTTCTCACAAAATAACTCCACTTAATTTTGTGGGTTCAAGAAGCAGTAAAGTAATATATATAAGTGGGTATTATTATAGCAAGCACATAGTAGGTGCAGGAAAGTGGCTTGCTGCTGTCTTTTTTGATGGAGTTTTCAGCTGTATCATGAACTCTCTATCTGGACTTCAGAGGGCCTTTGAGCCTTAACCCCCTTCCCTGTTACAAGAGAGTTTTCTACTAGATCACCACAATCAAGACAATCTGAGCTCTAAGATACTGGGCTAATGGATGCAGAAGATTCCGTGGAAGCTGGAAAAGATGGACCACATTCTCCTCTCCTTATTTTTCCTCTCTGTCCATCAAGCAGAGTGAGCAGGTTGTCAAATACCAGGTCAAAAGACAAAGAGTCCAAAGAGACATAAAGAAAAAGGTCAATCAACGCAGGCCATCCCAACAAATCTATAATTTCTCTCTGGAAACTCATGATCCTATCAAGTAACCAGGAAAAATGAAAGCACCAGTTCTTCTGGCTAAGAAGGTCATATATGTCTATAAACTATTATTAAGAAATTTCTAGGTTTATTTTTCTGTCCCCTTCTGAAGATTGCTATGCAAATCTGCAGAACTCCAGAGCCACTGATGAGGGGGATTGGAACTCTCTGTGTATCCTGGGTGGGCCTGTCTGTGTGCTGGCTGGGCATAGCAGCCATTTCTATGACAGCATTTCTCAGAAAGTCTGGTCAGCAGCTCCAAAACTACACTAACTGACTCTTTGATTCTGGAAAAATCACGCTTCCCCCTCCTCCACTGGAGTGCCTTGTGCCTGAAATGCTGATAAGAGCACGAATACCATTTACCTCCTGGGGTTGTCGTCATGATCAAAGGAGATGGAAGGGAAGCAAATATTCTTTGCAGAGCAGACTCTGTCCCATGGATTCATTTGAGACTCACCGATGCATTGTTGTCAGCATCACTGTTCTGATCTTTGCTGCTTCAGGATGATTCATCTCCAGGGATTTTCCTTGTGCACATCAGGGACAGGAAAGAAAAAGGAGGTAGGCATCTCTTCTGCATTTGATGCATGGAGTGGCTTAAAGGAAGTTCGCCAACTAGAAAATGTAAACAGCCTATTTCCACAGAGATGGTTTTCCTTACACAGGGACGAACACTACTTTTCTTTCTTTCTGAATGCACATGAATTCCTATCCTCCTGAGAGGTCCTAACTGCTTTATCTCTGTAATCGGCTTAACTTCCCAGGTGCTTGCTGTTCTCTCAACAAACTTAATAAAATAAATACCTATTTCTCAGATCCCATGGGAGTTGAGCCAAGTATTTTTATCCAATTCTTATCCCCAGGGGCATAAGCTGAAATTTTAAAAAGTAATAGGAATTGGAAGCCACAGTAACACAAACATATGCCTAAGTTTACTTAGATGCAGGAAGCAAAGGGGTCCCTCCCCAGTTGATGATCTTGGTCCAGTAGCCCAGTCAGCACTATAAAATTCCTATCCATAAGAAAGCACTTTCTTGGGGATTATAAGACATTCTAAGCATCCACAGCCCTGTCTAGTAATGCAAATGCACTTGGGAGTGTTTTTGAAATGACTAGCTAAATCCTTAGATAGAAGTACTAAAAGGTTTCTAGCAGCAAACTTTAAATAGGAGACACCAGAAAAGCAAGTTTGTCTAGCAAGTAGCAGAAAAAGGTAGAAAGATGTTAAGAAAGATAGAAATGTTAGAGTTATTTATAGACATCTAAGCAAATAACTATAAAGATGACACAATTGAGGTCTAGAGCTAGATAAAATGGTTAATTAAGAATAGTCCAAAGTTATCACAATCACAGGGGAGAAAGTAAATTTTAAATCAAAATGGCTCAAATAATTATGGAAGTGGGTAAAACATATCCCTAAGGTTACAGATTCGTCTGCTGACAGTTCTCAGTTTCACTATTATTGTGGTAGGAAGGGGCTGGGGAGATGGCTCAGTAGAATAAGTGCTTCCCTGCTAAGTGCAAGGGCCTGAGTTCAATCCCTGGTTCCCCCCCCCCCCCCCCAAAAAAAAAAAAAAAAAAAAAAAACCACCAAAAAGCTCACTTTCCCTTTTGGGGGCCTGCCCCTTAGCTCAGTTCTTTAAGTGGCTGCTTCAACAAAGCAGTCAGGCTCAGGTTGCTGTGGTTTGGTCCCCACAACTCAAGCCAGCCAAACCTGCCCTGAAGGCATTTGGAGCAAACAAAAACAAAAACAAAAACAAAAAAAAAATCCTTATTGTGGTAGGAAGCATGTTACAATGTGTTAGACAGTTGGCTGGACATGAGGAGAAAAGATGTGGCAATTTTAGAAGGGAATGGAAATTCAGTGATCAGGTCATTGCAGGCTGGAACCACAGGGGGTGGAAAGTGCCTCCCTTCCCCTAGCCCATTGTTTTCTCCCACCTCGCATCTCCAGGGACTCTGACTGAATCCTTTTAATATCAAAAGAAAGTGTGAATAAGGAACTCTCCGCATTAGAGGATAAGGTAGAGAGATTCCTAGGAGTACCCAACCTGGTTTAGAAGGATATCACTGAAAGAGGGGCTCGCTCCAGGAGAGGAAACAGCACTTAGAGGCTCAGCGGTGTGAAATTTCTCAGCATCCACCATGGGCATGCATGAATACATAGAGCCTTACTGACGTGTTCACACGGGAAGGCTGGGGTTAAAAATGAAAAAAGGTTGAAGAGTTTGGTGCAGGAGGCCACCCGTGAGCACCCTTAGTGCTGCTCTAAGCTTGAATCGTTTATCCCAGAATTTTTCAAGGAAGTAAATATGGTCATATTTATTTCAGAAAAATAAGTCTATGAGCTGTAAAATAGGAAGATTTGAGTGGTGTTCAGTAGGTAGAGCATAAAAGAACAAATTTAGGAAATAGAAAGTAAAATAATCCCAATTTAATGAATAATTGGATGGAAAAATGTCAAGACAGGCATGGAGAAAAATGACTCCTGGCTTATGAATTCTTTTAACATTGGAAGATGTAAAAGTTCATGATTTGGGAGTACATTAAGATTGATTAGCATAAAGAATATCTGAATTTGCCTTAATTTA
>NW_004524590.1:17126495-17130386 GCF_000260255.1 Octodon degus
ATATATATATATATTAGAACTGGGGATTGAACTCAGACCCTTGCGCTTGCCAGGGAAGTGCTTATTCCACTGAACCATCTCCCCGGCCCCCTTAATTTATATTCTAATGCAAGATCTGGGAGGAACTACTGAAATATAAAGAAAACTAAGAAATAAGTAGTTGACAATTGACCTCCTTTATTCATTTCAGTAAATTACCATTACCTAGTGGTTTTTGGTAGAAGAAAGTTTGACTATACTAAATAAGAAATTTTACCAAAATAATTATCTTCAGATTTATGGAGGCAAGATGGTGTTCGTCATTATAGATGCCAAGAGGTTCGCATAGAATAGGTGAAAGTTTAACATTACAGTTACACCGCCTGAGTGATGGGTTAAGAAGAATGAGGAAACAAATATTTAATGTTATAATCTCATGAAACCCTCTAGGTTTTTTTTTTTTAAATAGACTTAATGCCATACAGAAGCTAAAAAGAAGAGCCAATTCTGTTTGACAGAACCAAGAAGGCTGAATCCTAACCCAGGATGAAATGAAAATAAAAACAACCCAAGTTACAGCGTAGAATCTCTGAAGGGCTCAAAATGTGGGTGCTATACTTGAAATCAGGAATGCCCTACAGAGGCCCACGTATGCAATAAATGGCTTTGCCCTGTGTGCTGGTGCTACAAGGAGATGACAGAGCTTCAAGAGGCCAAATGTTTTGGAAGGTCTTAGATCTCTAGGGGTATAACCTTCAAAGGGACTGTAGGACCCAGTGTCCTCTCAGGCTTCCAGTTCCCAGCCATGAGGTGAGTGGCCATTCACTTTCGGTGCCTTCTCTGCCACGATATGATGCCTCACTGCAGACACAGAGCCACAAGGCCAGCCGTACCAGACATGAGCTAAACCACTGATGCCACAAGCCCAAAATCAACACTGGCATATTTTAAGCAGATCGTCTCAGTCCATTGTTCCAGTAATAGAAACTTAACTGCTGCAGTGGGCATTTCAGCACATTGAGAAATGCAGGAGAGGTGCAAAGAAGGGAAAAGTGAAAGAAAGGTTTTGAATGGAGGCCCGTTAAGCACAGGCAGACTACTAGTTGCCGTGATGTCCAGCCCCATGCCTCAGAGGATTAATGCTCTGCCATAATAAGCCTCAGGCTACTCCAAAAACTAATGAATAAGTAAAACAGCAGCTCTCCAAGCATCTAAGGTAAATTTGAAAGTGTGGGTACTGTGTTGAATGAAATAAGTGACTAGGTACAAATAAAAATGGCTGTTGGAACCGAAATAGCATGGTCAGACCTACTGCTGGCGGAGGCAGAACAAGAAGGTTCTCTGAGAAGTATGAACAGCGCCAAAAGGATGAAATGAAGACACAAGGACATTTTTTCTCAGAAATCTCAAATCTGACAGCTTTCCAGATGATCAGAGCTTCAAAGGCCCTTTTGAAAATCCTACTGCTAATCATGAGTGGACAGCTAACTTAAAGGAATCCTTTAAGATACAGAATCTCCTTTAACATGGAACACGAGGACCAAAATGAAAAACAGAAAAAAAAAAAAAAAAAAACTGGTGGAAATAGAAATCCTACCTATAGAAGAGTGAAAAGGGAAAGGAAATGATTATTTACACACCTAGAGAAAAAAGACAACACACACATTAAAAATGTTATTATATAAGAAAAACTTTCACATAGTTTCCTCTTGGAAATTCAAAACCAAAGAGAAATTTTTTTCTGTATTTTGGGGAAGGGTCTACAGGGTGTTCAGAGTCTAACTACTAGATCGGACTCATAGTGATCCACCTGTTTACAGCCTCCCAAGAGCTGGGCTTACAAGCATGCGCCACCATGCCCAGTCTCAATTACCTTCTCAGCGCACCCCGGGGGCAGGTTGGCACCGCAGGCCCGGGCGTCAAAACCCCAGGCCTTGCACCTCCTTGTAGGGGCTTTAATCCACTAAGCTATTTGACCAGCCCCAAAGAGAAACATAAAATGAATAAAGAGTAGTAAGATAAATTTGAAACAGTATACTAGAGTGTACAATGAAACAATGAGATAGAAAACAAAGATAGAAAAGGAGTTAACTAATGCAGGATGTTCCACATTCAAACAATAAATTCCAGTAGAAGAGACCACCAAAAATGGAAGTGAGAAAGTCACCGATGTAATAATTCAAGAGAATTTTGTTGAAGTGAGTAAGAAGTTTCTCAATTTAAAACACTGCACCGGTGTTCAAGCTTAGTAGAATCATAAAATTCTATGAGCTTCAAAAGTGAGAGGAAGAGAATAAGAATTTGGAAGGTTTCTGGCTTCTCAGCAATAGTCCTGGAGCAAACAAAATTGGAAGGGTGCTTTTAAAATTCTGGAGGAAAATGATTGATAATCTAAAATTCTATACTCTGGAAAACTAGTAGTTAAAATGATGTTGTATTAAAGACACTTCAGATGTTTATATGTTTGCACATTTCCCTCTTAACCTTTTACAACAATCTACTAGAGTAAAAGCTACACCAGACAATAGTATGCCCTGGTAAGCCTGATTCATATTCGCTGATCTTAATTCTCCTGTTAATATGCTGATGTTTCTACTCATGTACCCAGTCCTGCTTCCTGAACCAGCCAAAGATATTCATGTTCAGCTGTGATTTTCTTTTCCTGAGGCCTGTGGTAGGACTTGCTGAGTTAAAGAGCAGAATGTACCTTGATGGTGCTGGTTATCCAACACTGGATCCATATTCTTACCCTGTCACACTCTCTGGGTAGAGAAGATTCACTCATGCAAACCTCCCATAAAGGTGGAGCCACAAACTCTTCTGTTTCCTCCCCTCTTGAAACCCTTTGTATAAAAGTGACAGCAGTGCCTTTCTTTACAGGGCTGTTAAATTTAAAAAATGAATCATGTTTTATTCAAAGACAATGAAGGTATCATAAAAGCAAGCGAATATTTAACTCAAACCAGTAAGTACTTCTGACATGAAGAAATAGGGGACAATACACAAGGACTAGCTCTAAGAAGTTTCTGTAACAGGGCTGTGTTCAAATTTTCAACCTAGGTCAGTAAGGACTCAGGACATAGGAAAACCTGTACTGTAACATCCTGTAACTCAATGATGTCCCAAATTTTCTGATCAAGCAGATTATGGGGCCACAGAAGAAAGTGATCAATGATGTAGAGTGTGCTTAAAGAGGGTCACATGGAGAGAAAACATTCTCTCAGGCTTTCACAGCGAGCAAATTGGTCAAGCAATGGCTGTGACTCATCCACATGGCTGACACTGACAAAGGATCTCCAAACTGTGGTACAGGGTTTCAGGGTAAATCCTGAGCAGATTTGACTGATCTTATCAGATACAAAAGTCACATTTCTTGTTATTTAAGCAAGTTACATGTCTTGCTTTAGCTTGATCTTAACCATCCAGCAGAAAATTATAAACACGAGGTATAAAAACAAAAGCCATATTAATATGCTGAGCTGTAAAAGGCTCAAGTCAACAACAACTTCTGACATTGCCAGTCCTATGAATAACCCACTACTATCATGAACTCCTGAACTGTATTGGAATATTTTGCTGAATTCACACACCTAAAATATGTAAATGGAAATGCAATACCCATCTCTGACAAAACTAAACCAAAAAAGGGGATACAAATGAAGGACCATTTTGCATCTCAATATACAAAATAAGAGAAATATAGAGCTACTTTCTCTTAAATCAATGAGAAGAAAGATTTGTATGAGTAGTATTTGGACAGGATATCTTGTCTGTATCTTGTTCTGTGAATAATCACTACGAAGACAACAATATGCAATGTATTAATTATTTAAAGTGTCCTACTAATCATTTTGAAAGTGTATCATTGCTGTTTGTTTCTCAATAAAATTAATAAAACACATTTTCAACCTA
>NW_004524590.1:17130486-17135322 GCF_000260255.1 Octodon degus
TATAGTGTACTAGTTAGGGTTATTAGAGAAATTAGACTCAATAGAATATAGATAGATAAATAGATAGATAGATAGATAGATAGATAGATAGATAGATATAGATAGATATGAAGGAAGGTATTATGAGGTTGTTTCATACATTTATAAGGACTGACCATTGCAAATATGTCATCTGTAATTTGAAGAACTAAGACAGATAGTAAAGTAATTCTATGCCAATTCCAAAGGCTTGCAAATTGAGGTACTGAGAGTATAAGATTTGATGTAAGTATGAAAACCTAAGATTTAGGTGTGTAAGTTTCTGAAAGCAGGACAAGAAAGATGTCTCAAGACAGCAAATTTTCTCCTGCTTGGGCCATTTTGTTCTATTTGGGCTTTCACAGATTGGATGATGTCTATCCTCATTAGTATAAGGGCATTGTTCAGGCTACTTGGTCTACTAAGGAAAATGTTCATCTCTTCCAGAACACCCTCTCAGGCACATCTAAAAATGGTATTTCAGCAGCTCTTTGAGCATTCTTACTAATGCCAAACTGATGTGTAAAATGAGTCATAATTAACATATAATATTTGTAAGTAAAAACAAGCATCATGGGGTTCCCTCAACTCTCTATGTTTATTTTTTATACTAATTGTATTGGGAAACAAGTAGCAATGAGACAGTTTGAAAACACGTTAGTAGGACAGTTACAATAATTAATACATTGCATATTGTTGTCTTTGTAGTAGTTATACATACTACAAGATGAAGACATGATATCTTGTCTAAACACTATTTGTACAGGGCTGGCGAGATAGCTTAGTAGAATAAGTGCTTGCCTGGCAAGTGCATGAGCCTGAGTTCAATCCCTGGTTCCACCAAAAAAAAAAAAAAAAAAAAAGTGAAATTGATTCCTTGGTATTTCATCAGAAATATAATAAAAGAAAACAAATATCATAGGACTGTCCTGCTACAATGCTGTATATGTTTAAATTTCTAAATTTCTGTGTAAAAATATGTAATTGTTTATTCCTTTTTTTTTTTTTTTTTTTTCGGAACCAGGGATTGAACTCAGACCTTTGTGCTTGCCAGGGAAGCACTTATTCTACTGAGCCATCTCCCCAGCCCTTGTTCCTATTTCCTATTTTTTAATATACTTTTTTCTATTTTTTTCTTTTTTTGCTCACATTCTATAGGAACCTAAAGTTTAACATATCAATACTTGATGGAAAATACCTGACCCATGTTATGTCTAAGATGGTTGATATTCAGTCAGATAGTGAGATTAAGCTCAACTGCCTATGTTATAGGGTAATTATATCATTAAGCTTCTCTTCTGGAGGGTTAACAACTTAAGTTTATAGATTAAAATTAGAGAAAAAGAAGGGCTGTAAGGACAGCCAACATTTTGGCCCTAGCCTTTCAAGGTCAGTGAGGACTCAGGACATAGGAGAACCTGTACTATAATATCCTGTAACTCAGTGATGTCCCAAATTTTCTGATCAAAGAGATTATGGGGCCACAGAGGAAAGTGATCAATGATGTAGAATGTGCCTACGGAGAGTCACATGGAAAGAAAACATTCTCTCAGGATTTCACAGTAAGCAAATTGGTCAAGTAATGGCTGTGACTCATCCACATGGCTGACACTGACAAAGGGTCTACAAACTGTGGTATAGGATTTCAGGATAAGTCCTGAGGGGATTTGACTGACCTTGTCAGATACAGAAGTTACATTCCATGTTATATAGGTCTTACTTTATCTTGGTCTTAACCATTCAACAGAAAGTTATAAAAATGAAATATAAAAAGTAAAGCCATATTAATATACTGAGCTTTAAAAGGCTCAAGTCAACAACTTCGGACATTGACAGTCCTACGGACAATCCACTACAATTATGAACTACTAAACTATATTGGATTATTTTGCTGAATTCACACACCTACAATATGTAAATTGCAATGGAATACCTATCTCTGACAAAACTAAACCAAAAAGGGGGTTAAAATGAAGAACCATTTTGTATATCTATGTACAAAATAGTTAAGATAGATATACAGCTACTTTATCTTAATTCAATGAGAAGAAAGATTTGTGTGAATAGTGTTTGGACAGGATATCATGTCTGTATCTTGTACTATGAATAATCACTACAAAGACAACAATATGCAATGTATTAATTATTGAAACCATCCTACCAATCAGTTTTCAAGCTGTCTCATTGTTATTTGTTTCTCAATAAAATTAATAAAAAATAAAAATAAAAAATCAACACTATTAGTACAAATCTTTCTTCTCATTTAACTAAGAGAAAGTAGCTGTATATCTCTGCTAACTCTATGTTTAGACACCAGTGATCATCCATGTGCATTTGTTTCTATTTTATGTAACATGCTATGTGTTTTCCAATTGCCATTATGAAGAAAAAAGGTTGTATTCAATATAAACAGTATCCCTTAAAATGCTTCAGAGAGAGAAATGCTAACTTCTCCCTGAGTAACTTGAATTACTTATTTCTACTCCAAAGAAAGTATGGTACAGTCGACCTCTTTCCAAGTACTGGGGCTTATTTCATTCTCTGGATTTTTTTCTCCCAATAACAAATACAATTATAGTATACTGGCAGTGGAAAGTAAGGTGGAGTGACTGAACGTGTGACTGAGGAAAAGATATTCATTTCTGTGACACAGATGCATTCTTATCTGATGCTGCAGATGGACTGCGGACGTCCTCTTAGAGTTCATATCTGTTATCAGCTTCTCAGTATTATTGATTAGATAGAGTTGCTATAAGTAGCTTTCAAGTAAATCATGTCTAATACGTTTTTCCTTAGTTTGACATATGTAAAATATTCTAGAATATGTAATTATATAATATAAAAATATATGATAACAGACTAGTAACTCTCACTGGCCAATTATATCAAAAGTTGATGACCAAAATGAAATATTCTTCTTTTGTGCACTGTACAAAACCTAAGAAGTAACTCTGTAGTTGTGTTGGAGGGATTTTTTCTTTTTACCATCTTACATAAGACAGAAGTTCTGCAGATGCTTCAGCTGATCTCATTATATGAAAGTGACTAACTTAGATGAGCAGAGCATGATGGGAGAAACCTGAGAGGGGTTTGAGTAAGTTGAGTTTTTTCCTTTCTCTCAGGTTTCATGGTCGATGGTCATAAAAAGGGGAATTCAAGACCTACCATTGCCCTGTGAGCAAGTACATGGTTTTGGATGAGCCTCTTCCAGTGACTATAAGCTATATTAATTTCCCAATCTCAAGTCAGTTTTCAGATTAAGTGGTATAATTTAGATAATAATTGCATAAAGCTACATTATTATTTTTGCCCTGTTGTTCAAATAGTCTTTTCCTTATTTTTGTTTGATTGTCCTGATTGACTTTAACTGATGCTTTTGTTTTAATCATTCATATGAGGGAATTTCAGAAGATGAAAATTTCAAACTTTGAAGTTAGCAAACATATGGTAGAGCCAAAAAGTAAAAAGCCACATTACTGAAGCCTAATGATCTTAAGAGAAATTAATAGAGACTCAAAGAAAAGCCAGATCATACAAGGTGTGGCTACATTAAGATGCTTCTGTGTATCTTAAGACCAATAGGAATTATTTGAGGAGTTTTAATCAGGAAAGTGACAGACAAATTTTTGCTTCAAAAGATCACCCTACTTGTAACAAGGAGAAGAATTTGGGGTGGGCAAAGCCAGGGTGAGGATGATAACAAGGTTAAGGCTGGCTTACTTAATGAGGTTTGCCTGGAGGAAATGTAGTAAAAGGACCATTTACAGGTAAGAACAAAACTAAGGTGTCAAAAAGATGTAGCAACCCACTCTCACTTCTCAGCAGGAAAGTACAAGGAGATAAGTAGATTACCAGAGCCCACTAAGACTGTGAATAGTGTTAGCTACCCTAGCTAAAAAAGTCAGAAGTAAAAGTATTCTGTTCAACTTCTATCTTAGTTACTTTTTTCTCACTGCTGGGACAAAATATCTGACACCCAAATTTAAGAAAGGAATGGTTCATTTAATGGTGATTTTAGTCACAGTCAGTGGGAATTTCAGTCCATACTTGGCTGGCTTTAAGGCAGAGTGGTACATGGCAGATGGCAGTTGTTCATGGCAAGGAAAACAGAAAAGAGCAAAAAGGAGGGGCAGCAGCCGAGGCAGCTAGATATTCTTTCCCTTCCTTAATTTGTATGCAGATTACCCACTCCAGGGGAGGTATATCACTCATACCCATAAGCCCTGCATTGGATCATAAATTAATCACAACCTCTAGAAGCTGCCCCAATGACTGCATAAGGCTTTGTGGAGACAATTAAGCACAAATAATAACAGCTCCCATCCAAATACCCATACTTTGCCAATGTGCTCTGCTCAAGACTCACCTGGAGGACATAGGACAAAGTCAAGGTAGGGCAAGGAAGACAAAGACTGGATCAAAGGAAAGAGGTACAAGGAGATTGCTGAGTCACAATAGTTACCTGACTCCTACAGTTGTACACTTGAGCAGAAGTGAATAGTTCCTGGAGATGTCTAGGAGGCAAAGTTAAAAGGCCCTGATAATGAATTGCTCCTGGAGATGAGAAAGAAAAAGTATAAAGGATTTCCCCACCCTTCCTTATGTAATGATTATGCAATAAATTTGACACAGATTTCTTTGTCAAAAAGTGAAAAAAAATACACTAGAGAGTTAAGGGCATGGATCAATGGAAAATGCCTCCTTACTTTAACATGTATGAGACCAAGAATTCCATCCTAAGTATCATAAGGTTAAAAAGCAAGAGGTGGGGAGGAAGGGAAGGAAGGAAGGAAGGAGGGAAGGAAGGAGGGAAGGAAG
>NW_004524590.1:17135422-17186885 GCF_000260255.1 Octodon degus
AGGAAGGAAGGAAAGAAGGAAAGAAAGAAAGAAAGAAAGAAAGAAAGAAAGAAAGAAAGAAAGAAAGAAAGAAAGAAAGAAAGAAAGAAAGAAGGAAGGAAGGGTACTGATGCTGAGAGGTGACTCAGCTCTGGACACACTGAATACCAAGTGTTTGAAACCACTGAGTGTGAATGTCAAGTAACACTTCAGTAATCTCAAATCCATAGTGGCCAGCAATCTACTATGAGTTCTTCAAGTGCAGACACCAGCAATACCTGCAGATCCAGGACCCAAGTTAAAGAGGTCCTAGAAAAGAGAGCATATCTGTCTTAGAACACTTTTGCTTCATCTTTATCCTACGTTGAACACGTAGCTAAGCCAGACAGCCTTATCACTCACATAAAATCAAGAATCTAGCAGCTAGAAGCCAGAGTAACAGTACTGATCACAAAAAATGATTGACAATTGATTTCCTAAGGTAATATACTTCAAAATGGAGTCTCAAATACTTCAGCATGACTACCAGGACTAATATAGTTGTTAGTCTTTAGTTGCCTATCATATTCTTTAGATTGTCCTCCCACAAGATCATAGTAACTCTAAGGCTGACCCTATAGCAGGTGTCTCCTCTGTAACCACAACTTGTCTTACAAACCTGTGTTCACAGTACATATGGGAGGTGGCTTTCATCTGGCCAATGTCCTACATCCTTTAACAAACCCATCTTCAGGAGAATTCCTAACACAATCCTACTTTGCACTAATACTTCACTCCCTGCTATGGCTTATTCTAGATGTCCCCTTAAAGCCTCATGTGGCCATTGGTGTGGCTTTTCATAAGTGATTAGGCCTATAGTACGTGATGCTGGTATTATGGGTGCATGATTACTAAGTCAGTCCACTGGTTGGTTTAGCATAGTTCTGAGTGTGGGCAATGGGAAGACCCACTCTGGCTGTAATTGCTGCCTGCCCTAAGGGCTTCTACCCTGGATATAATATAAGGGACAGAAGGGGGACTCCATGGTTCACTTTCTCCTCTGTGATGCCACCCTACCTTGCAGGCATCCAACTATGAAATGAAACCTCTGTGAACTATGAGATGAAGAAATGCATCCTCTTTTAACTTGAGATGTCAAGTATTTTGTCTCAGCAGTGAATAAAAGTAATGAAGACACCTCCTACATCTGAAGTCTTCATCCATTATCTGAGGCTAGTGTTATGACTGTTGGCCCTCCAGCCAGCATCTTCTTTATCTAACCGTAATTTCTGCTCACACCTTTCTAATAGCCCCTGCCCCAACACCAAAAGTCATGGACTAAATACTTTATGAAGCACGAATATCAATATTATGAAGCCAGGCACACTAATTTCCTGTGCATAATTCACTAAATAAATTATCGCATGATGGTCCCTACTGAGGAAACCCAACCAGTCACAATGGGCAGTAGCCTGACCCTCCCTCTATACCAATGCAGGACATTAAGAGGTAGTCCCATTTGGGTTGAGATTAAAAGGAAAATAAAATTGAACTTTTGGAGCTTAAAGACTCTGGGCTGTAGGACATTTGATTTTTATTGTGAAACCAGGACATTATTGAAAAACATATGTGGTGGGAAAAAAATGCATACAGAATTGGGGACCTCCACATTCTACACAGAGCTAGTCTTTATAAAATTAACTCGTATCTAAAGATCAGTCTCACAACCATGATTATATCTCATCCCATGTGCTAAGCATTATGATAGAAGTAGTATCAGAGTCCAAAGGAAGACTTTAAAAAATGATTCAAAAATAAAATAAGGAAAGGAAAATATAGATCATGTAATATTTACCAGAATAAATACTTTTACATGTGATCAAATAGTAGGATATCAAAAGGGGAGGATGAAGGGGCTGAAGATAGGGAAATATTACTACATGGATAGAAATGTTTGGAAATAAAGTCTATCTCTAAGACATAGAGGCATATGTGACGGCTGCACATTTGTGTTTCTCTGATCCATATGTTGAAATTCTCACCAAGGTGGTAATGCTAAGAGTAGGGGAAGGCCTTTAGGGGGTTATGTCCACATAGTTTTTATGCATGAAAAGCTTCGTCACCAGCCTGTGCTACTATCGGGAGGGGTAGAAAACGACGAGCTGTTGCCCAGTAGAGGAAGCTCTATCCTTGTGGACATGTCCTTGAAGAGGCTCCTGCAACCCCGCACCTCTTTCCTATCTCTCCTTTTGCTTGCTGGCTGCCATAAGGTAGAGAGCTCCTCCACCATATGCACCATTCAAGATGCACTCTGTCCCTGCAGGCCCAAGGCCCATGAGACCAAGTGACTATGGACTGAAATGACGCAGCGACACAGCACTTTTCTCTTTATGAGGAGATTTCTGGAAAGTGTCACAACCTCCAGGATGGCTTCTGAAATTCCCTGCAAAAGAGACTCTGAAGAGCTCTCCATTTCCTTGCACCATGAAAGGACACAAGATCACAGCTATGTATGAGCCAAGAAGCAGGTTCTCGTCAGGAATTCATTCCTCCACCACGTTGACCTTGGATCACAGAACCATTGCAAATAACTTCATGGGTTCTTTTAACTTGGTCTGTAGTATTTGTCACACAACACCCCAGTTGAACAAAGACAGCATATAATGAATTTTCTAAGTGCTATTTCACATTAGCAGTACACTTTTCCGGCTCATTCATGGAAATATTGCTTATAATGGTAGGCTTCAGATTGCTTATGATTACTGATCTTCCAACTTTAGAAATCCAGGTGGGCATTATGAAATGGGAAAAAAATCATATAAAATGACAAGGAGAGGGTGGAAATTTAGCTCAGTGGTAGAACACTTGTCTAGCAAGCTGGAAACCCTGGGTCTGGTCCTCAGTACTACAATATAAAAACTAAAAAGAAACAAAACAGTGTACAAGGAAACTTTGCCATCTTAGCTATCACTGTGCATTACCTTCTTCAACAGTCAATGAAAATAGGAACAGAAACAAGCAGGAGTGCATGTTTCATGGCTGACCAATGTAAATTGCAGTTGCTTTGTTGATTTCACGCAGTAGTATGACTGATGTTGAGCAACGCAACTGCAAGCATGGGAGGCCATCCGTCCCCTTGTCTGGCATGCCAGCACGGTCCCCAGAAATGATGAATAAGCATTGTTCACAATTATATTACTATCATAGTTTGCCAAACAGCATTCTTCTCCAGCAATAAAATATGACTTTGTTTTCAGTGTCAGACATGATTAACTTAAACGTGTGAAGATTTCTAACCTTATCGATTTCCTTGTACTACACCCATATTTCTCATGCTTTTCAGCACCTTGTTCATGCCTAAATAGAAGCCATTTGAAAGAGTAGCTACTGTTTAGGAGTCGAAAACAATGTAGTCAGGGAGATGGTATGCAATGCTTCATGTTAAAGTAAAAATGCTGAAGAGCACTAGAAATACTAATGAATTTGCCTTTTTCCTGAGATTCAACCATCTCCTAAGTTTAGTCCCAAGGAGATAAACATAAAGTTACACAATCTGGAATAGACTTGAGAAAGGTTTAATCAACTTCCTTCATTTTACAGATGGAAAACGGAGGTTAAATAAATTGAAAATTAATCCAAAGATCACAATTAATAAATGACTAAATAAAAGCTAGAGTCCAACCCTCTTGACTCTGAAACTTAGACTCGATTGGTTGTCTGCAATTGCTGATACTTGTGAGGCTCAGGAAGACGGAGATGTCAGCCTCATCCCAAATCTTATCATTCTGGATCTGCCTGATCATCGCACATGTGAAATTGCTTGGCGCAAAGTACCTCATGGAGCACTCAATTGCTTGGCACAAAGTATCTCACAGAGCACCTAACAGCATTAGCTTATCCTGTAGCATCAATTTATTATGTTTTAAGCAGTTTTCCTTCAATAACTTTACAAACACCCACCATCAAGGAGTAGTCAGCGATCAAACATATATAGTGTGACTATGCGCTAGAATAACCCCCTCACCAAATATGTATTTTCCATGATGGTGCATTCCATTCTATGAAAAGATTTTTGCTTGGGTTAAGCACTACACTATTCCCAAACACATTTATGCAGTTGTAATGTCCTTGTACCAACATTTTTATAAATGAGTTTTACAGCTCACTGTTTTGTCCTACAGCATAGAGCAAGACAGCATAAACGTTCTGGAAGTCCAGAAACTAGGCTAACCCACTAGAGAAGAACTCTACAGGAGAGAGGGGAAATACTGATAATATTCAGGAAATAGTCCTCTTACGTTGGGTATATATCGCCCCTTTCCAGCAGACTACTGAATTCCGTGTTCTCACTGTGCTTGGTGCGATGGCCAATTCTGTAAGACCATACTTGAAAAACATTGAAAAACACAAAAACCTCTATGGGACATGCAATGGCAAGCAGAAACATCAAAATGACATCCAGGATTTAGAGACAGATTTATTTATATGGACAGGTATTGATCAGGATCATTCTGAGAATACCAAGCCCTGCTCTCTAGTGGTCTAGGGCTTATATGACGTAAGCAAGCAGAAAGTACAGAGGCAGAATGGCTTATGAACTGGGGATTGGCTTATACAGTGTGCAGCATAGTGACCAGCTGTGTGCCACAGTGACCAGCTGTTTTTAAGAAACAGAAGTAACCAGAACTGGAACAGGAACTCTTACACAACAAACTGAAGTGTACTGGTAGTATTTTCTGTTATAGAGGTAGGAAAGGAGTTCAAAGGAATTTAGGCTATAAAATAACTTGGGCATATTTAAGAAAAACAAACAGGAAGTGCATCTACTATGAAGTTGATTCCTCCTTTGAGTGGCGAAAAGACTGTTGCATAAAAGCACCACAAATCTTAGGATGCCTACACAGCCATTTGTGTCTTCCTCTAAAATCTTTATAGGTTTGCACAGTGTATATTTATTACAACAAAAATTAAATTTATATCTTTTTTCCTTCGCCAGGTCTTAAGCCCTTCAAGACCCAGGACTCTGTCTTCTTCACATTTGTTCTGTTACTCTTCAGAAAGCTCTTGGCTTATACATGCTTTTGCTGAATGAGCCAGTAGCCTATTTTGCCTAGATCTGAAGGGAACGACTAACATTCTAAGCCTCAATTTCAAAGAATTATTTCAACTCTGTATGACGGAGGAAAACATTATTGACTCTTAGATTCATACATCAGCTTATATTAGTTGTTTCATGGAAAATAAAGCTTCAGTGACTCTCTGGTTAGGGGATCATGCTCTTCCCAGGAGGTTGCATTAATGACTACTAAATTTGAAGCAAGCCTTTGGCATTTTTACTTAGAAAGAAAATAGCCCTAATTGGCTTCCGTGGCATTCTCTATATGATGTATCATCTCAATTTTCATAAGTATTTTTATGCTAAAGTACAAATGGCATTTTCATCTCTCTATATACGTATTTTAAAAAATAACACTAGGTCTCATTGCCTATATCAGCATTTACTAGAGAATATTTCTATATAATATTAATCTCCCAGGATGTCTCAGGAAATGTTCAGCAAACAAAGAATCCCATTAGAAAGGGAGTTTGCCAATTGACACACTCTGGCCCTTTGTTGGAGATCTGCAGGGCTCTTTAGCATATGTTACAGAGACTTTGGAGTGTCTCAGCTTTGAAGGTGATTGCACAGTAGTTGCCGCTAGTCTTGTTCAAACCAGAGACAGTGCTTTCCTTTGATATCAACATTACTCACAAAGTAACCCTGTTTCTCACCTTACATTCTGGAAGCACTCAATTTTTCTGTCATTTGTTGCGTGTCATCCCTTGTGGGATGGATCACTGTGCTGGGAGCATGAGGGGCCACAAGATAAGCAGTGGTGAGGACTTGGCCAGAATCAGTGAAGACAAAAAGCAGCACTTCAAACATTGTGAGCTGCTGTGACCCCACATGTGGTCACATAGGTAATAGCTTGATGATGGGACAACTTCTGTAAGGCTCACTGGCAAACCTTCTCCCAAGCAAAATCCAGGCCCTCCTCTCCTCCTCTTCTATCCACAGAGATCCCTCCAGGCCCTCCTCTTGGTGGAATGCCTCTCCTAGACAATGGCAGCTGCACTTGTAAACCATGAGGAGAGGTAACAAAGGGCAAGTCCGTGTCAGGGCAAGATGACATCAAGTGGCACTGTCAGCACTCTGTATGTGATACTTTGGGATGCTGAACAGAGGGTGCCAATCAGGCTGATTCACCTCAGCTCTGCTGCTGTGAACGTTGATGCTGCTGGCCTCTGCATTGCCTCTTTCCCCAAGCGTGATCCTCCACAGAAGCAGAAGCACCCCAGCACCAGCTTCTCCTTGGTCCCTCACATACTGAGCTCTCTGTAGCAATCATTGAAAATCACAAGACACGCAGAAGTGTAGCTTTTCACACCTCAGTTTGCAGCCAACATTATGGTGGAATTCATGTTCGAGAGCTTTCTGTAGCGTCAGACCAAAGCTCAAGTCCAGTTGAGGAAACATCTTCACTCTATCTCATCCCCATCTCACTTCTATCACATGCTTTCTCTTTAAGGGCAGCCTCTTAATAAATTATGGACACCTAAATTCCAGTTTCAAGATCTGTTTCTAGAGAAATCAACCTAAGCAGTCCCAAAGATCGGAAGGTTGCATTTATTCCAAATTCAAAATCCTTAAACACAATTTCTGTTTCTTCTTTCTTTTCTTATATATTTACTTTAATTATCATGGTATCTTCTAGATGAATATTTATTATGCATACATAAAGATCTATGCCTACCTCCAGCAAAGAGAACCATCTTTTTAATGAATCCTTTCACTTCACTGCACCCCCCAATTACTTATTATTATATAATTCATTAAAATTACTGGGGCCAGAGAAATAGCTCAGTGGTCCAAGCATCTGCCCGGCAAGTGCAAAGACCCAGATTTGATCTCTGGTACCACATGCTGTGCTAGCCCCAGGTGGAGTGGCACACACCTGTAATCCCAGCACTGAAACTGGAGAGGCTGAAACAGGAGGATCACTGTAAGTCTGAGCTGCATAGTGAGACCCTGCACCAAATATAAACATTAAAAAAATTATAACAATGTCTGAAATGAAGTAATATATTTAGAATATTGGTATATGTATACATAAGTATAATTGCTAGATATTTTCTTTAGTTCTTTTTTCCATTTAAATGGACTTAACACTGATATGAGTTTTCTACACTAAAGTATTTTATTTATATTTTGCGAATAAGTTTTTTTATTGGCTATTTCCTTGTGGTTTTTATTTTTATAAATATCATGGGTATAATGATCTTAAGTACCCATTGGCTTATAGATTTATACTTAATAACAGTGTAAGTGGGTATAAAATCTTCATACAATGATTTTGTTCAGTGTTTTCCCTGTACTTTGGACTTTAGTTCTGTCATGAAAAACTTTAGACTAGCTCATTTTTTCTGTTAAGTACTCCTAAATACTTACTTTCTGTACATCAGGACATGCTTTGCTTAAACTTTTCCTACAATACAGTAAGTCTTTTACTGATATTAAAATTCAGAATTTCGTAGATTTCAAGAAACACTCTTTTGGGGCTGGGGAGATAGCTCAGTAGAATAGGACCATGGCAAGCGCAGGGTCCTAAATTCAATCCCTGGTACTGAGAAAAAAAAAAGAAAGAGACACTCTTTCAGCACATATTTTTATTTTTCTGTATAACATTGTTATCCTTTAAGAAATATAATTTATTATAATCATGATCTATTATAACATGTCTTTTTCTGCCTTCTAAAACCAAAAAATACCTAAAATTATTTCTCTAATTATTTTTGTTTCTATTTCTTTTTCTCTGATTATCCCAAGTCATTCAATAAATGTTGTAGATAGCATATTTAGGATTGTCTTTCATTCTATTCTATTCTATTCTATTCTATTCTATTCTATTCTATTCTATTCTATTCTATTCTGTTCTATTCTATTCTAGGCTATTCCATTCACTTTGAGACAGGGTCTCAATAAGTCATTAAGTGTTCAAGCTTGAAGCTGTGAACCTCTCACCTCGGCCTCCCAAGCACAGGATATATTTTTCCTTGGTTTTATTTTTCCCTCCATTTCTTTTGTAAGAACTGCTTCTGTGTTTTTCCTGCCAATTCAGTGTGTGTGTGTGTGTGTGTGTGTGTGTGTGTGTGTGTATTTAAATATATTTAAATATAAATTATTCATTTGATATCAGTTTATGAAAAGCTTATATTCAGTATACTTTAAAGTATAAAAGGTATTTTTTCTTTCATTTTCTTCAGAGTTTTTCTATGTGATGTAATTCGCCTTCTGTTTGTTCTGTTGCTTTGCTCTACAGGTCTTGTGTTAATTTTCTTCTGCTCATAGTGATTCTTAGAATGAAGAAGTTCTGTTCAGATTGGTGTTCTGCCCAAAGAGATGGTGTTGGTAAAGGCTGACCTGGAGAGGCCTTAGCTTTCCTCCTGGACCAGATGTCTCAGAGCACTGATACAGCGGATCAGCCCGTTTTCTGCTTGGGTGCTTAGTTCTGCTGAAGTCCCAGCAATGCCGCTCAGGGCAGCTTTCTTCCCAGGGAGCCCATGTCATACACACCCTCTCTTTCATTCACTCTGCTAAGCAGTTTTCCGAAAACCCACCATACCTCTCAATATCAAGAAAGGAATGAATTAGCTTTTGACACACTTCCACGGAGAAGATAAAGCTTCTTCTACTCATTGTTTCTATGAGTGAATACTTCCTTTAAGAGAGAGAGGTTAAATGGTCTTGTCCAGCCATCTTTTACTAGAATTCCACTTCCTGTGTAATATCATGCTTGTCATGTTGTGTTTTAGCATTCCATTCATTTGTCATCATCTACTGAAGATCTGTAATTACCTTTCGCCTTCCTTTATCTGCTGTAAATTTCCAATAATTTCTGCAGACAAAAGCAGCTGATTTTAGTAGCCAGTCCTTCGCCTTTAAGTAATTTCCATCAGGAAGCGGTCTCTAGGAATGCATTATGCCCAAATTAAGGTTTATCAGCATTTTACTTTATTCATTTACTCGCCCCACTGTCATTCAGCAAATGTCTATTGAGTGCCGCTGATGTGTTTTGGCCCAAATAAAACTGAGGAAAATACACTTTCAACTGCCTCATAAATTCCCTTGAGATAAACAAAAAAGTTTGTAAAGAATTTGATGATGGTTTCAGAAGCTAATTTTATTTACTCTGCATTTCTATCATCCATAAATATTATTAAGTGATGATTATCCGCTTTGTTCCTGACCAGGGAAATTGAATTTCATGAGCTACTGATGAGATTGATCTTTCTAAGAAAAGAACATTGGTCAGTTGTTTCAGTAGTTTTGTTTTCTTTTATCTTGGTGGTAAATTTTGCAAGATATATATATATATATATATATATATATATATATATATATATATATATTTAAAGATGTATTTTTATAATAAACCCTCAACAATATGTGAAGAAATGTGTAAAATGCCTTCATGTAAATCCCTTAGGTGAATGAGCAAGAATGTATTTTGTAGACTTCTAAAACAAATTCTTTTATTTTCTTAGTCCTTTGGAGGAAATATGCTATCTGAAGTCAATAAACATATAAATAAGTAATAGTCTGAGGCAGCTAAGCTGATGGAAAATATAAAATGTAGGTGATGGCTCTACTCTATGAGCCTAAGGAGAACACGTGCTTCTGTTATGAAGAAAGAAGGACTCACATTTAGGAGTGGGCTATTAAAGTCCTTTCTCCTTTAGAATGCCGACAATTCCATTTGGCGACTATAACTGACTCTGATTCTGGCTCAAGGACTCAGTTACACAAATGGTCTACTCTAAAGGAACTTGTTCATTAGGTCACCAGGGTATCCAGAACTAGAAATCTCATTGACACATATAGGACATACTTGGGTATCTCAGAGCTCTGGACCCAATTTTTAAAATGTATTTTAATGTAAGATATGTAGACATTAATAAAAAAACAATAATTTTTTTCATTCTCTAATAATTAAAATAAAACAATTAGAGAATGACAATAATTAATGCATGGTATACCTTGGGATTGGCCATAGAATGGTTAAGAACCAGAAAGTTCATAATTATAGCATCAATAAAATGAGTAAGTAAAAAATAGTATCATGAGGGACTCTAAGCAGTTGTCTGCAGTGTGAGCTGGTTTGAGGTCGAGTTAGTTCATGGCTGAGACCAAGGAAAACAGTAGGCAATTCAATGGCAGGCAGAGTTGCCCAGTCCAGACGTGGCTGAAATGTCTGTTGGCCTTAGTGCCCAATAAGTATAAACCAGGCATGTGTGTATAGCTAAATAGACTTTCTGTTTTGTTAAAAAGAAATTACTATCAATGACTGATACTCCAGTAACAAAAATTTTGATTTAGAAGTGACTTCAGAACTCTTCAAGAACAGTAAGCCTTGAATCTCTTTTAAGACAAAGTTTTTTCATGATACAGTGTCTTGGGTTAAAGCCTACTTGATAAAAAGTAATAGAATTGGAGTTGTTCAGGGCTCAGATGGGAGCCCTAATCTCAGGACTCAACTTCTGAATGATCACAGCTGAAAGGATGGAGAAGCACAATCTGATCCACGGGGGAGAGTTGTGCCAAAATTACCCGAGTGGCAGAGCTAGAACTAGAAATCAATGCCAATATCAAAAACCTGCCTCAACATCAATATCTTTGGCCAATAATTTTCAGACTGAAACGTGCTCATTGCTCATACAGGGACTTTGCTACAGTGTAGTTTCTATGGCTGCGAGGGGCACATGAGAGTCTGTGCTGCTAACAAGCTCCTTGATAGCGTCCTTGCTGCTGTCTGTCCAGGATTCACAGCCGCAGCAGCAGGAAGGCTTCACAAGACATCAGGAGTTGAGACAGTGCCCAAGAAGGTTGCTTAATCTAAGGTACTAAACTATCTAGTGGAAATCATTAGCTCAGGTCTTCCATCTTCACAATCTCCCAATCTCTTCTTGCAAAGAGAAGTGGGAGAGACAGATGGATAGATTTCCAGGTACCCTACAAGGTGACACAACTGTGTCTTGTGCTCACTGGGTAGAGAAACCACTTAAGGTTGAAAAGCAGAGACACAAGCACTGTGACTCCTAATGGGCTCTAGGGTACCTCCTCTTAGGCACAGTGGCTCATACTCTTTCTCTGAGAGACCAGATGTTCAAATGCTTGTCTCAGCAGACATGTGCAGCAAATGAGGCCCAAAGAGGAAGGGACTGGCTCAAGGTGATATGGACCCGCACACCCCTAGAACTTGCTCAGGTCTTTCCTGCCCCCCAAACTTTACACGTGATTTTCCTCTTTGACAAGATAATTCCCATTTCACCCCCCCCCTGACTCACAGAGAGGTGGGCTCCTTGTCATTCTCCAGGGCTCTGTTTAAATGCCTCCCTCTACACCAGAACGTGTCTCTTCCTGCATTCTTCCCTCAGCACTGTTTGTTTCTTTCAGGGCACTTTTCATCTTGGAGTTATGTTATTTGTTATTTTAATTTCCTTTTATTTTCTTTTTCTCCTGTTTTCACTATTAGTACATAAGCGCCACCTACAAGATGTGACTAGAATCCTGTGTATCACTGTAACCTAAGGGCCCGAGAGCATCAAGTATGGAAAAAATGGCTATTGATTAAAGGAAGGAATGAATGCATTGCTCACTGCAGAAAACAGAAGTTCGGGCCCAATTATATTACAGAGAAGAACAGAATTTACTAGCCCACTGCAGATCACTAAGTAATCTTCAGAGAATTAATATGAAAATGAAATGGTTCATACTAGGCCTAGTTATTTTTGCAAATATAAAACCAGATTTGAAATTCCAGCAATGTTTAACCAATATATTGCAGGAGGTTGTACAAATTGATTGAATATAGAGAACAAAGTCCAAGACCTGCCTGTGGACACTGCTTGGCAGTGAAGCTGAAGCACAGAAGGTCTTACTGTCCCTCCTGGCCCCCTCACTCACCATCCCCGGGTGTTCCTTTTGCAGCTCAGTCTGTACCCAATCAAGTGGATATTTCCAAGCTTTATTATGAAACCTAAGCTACTCCAAGCCCTGGCAATCAGACTCTTCATCCATCTGAACCAGGTGATTACATAATTTGTAGGTTAAAAATAACTTAATGTGCTTCTAAGATAGGATTTATACTCACATAATGGTCTTAGGAGTTTTAATGTAAATTAGTGTTTAAAAATGTGAGTGAAGTACATTATAAACTTCCTTAAAGTCCCTATTATACCAGGAAGACAGTTTATTCCTCACCAGAGGTAGATGTTAACATGTCCATGATATGGAAAGGTCTTTTAAGGAGACATTACACTATTGAAACCCACAGAATTTGATTACAACTTGTATCAAATCTGCAATGGAAACTATAAGAAATTGCAATTTAATAAAGACTTCATAAAGTCAACAGCAGCAATATAACAGGCTCCAAATGTAGTAAAAACATGTTTTGAAAGCCCAATAAAAACTGATTGCATTGACTATTATCCCCAAAGTTGCTATGAATGCAACATAGAAGGAGGAAAAGTAGCGTGGTCTCCACTGGCAGTAAATGCATGCCAATTAGTCATGTAGTTTTAAAGTACTTCTACAATAAATTCCAGTTAAAGGTTAGCATTTTCGAGTGCTAAACACCAGTAGTTTGTGAAAACAGAAAGACTTAAAAGGACCCAACAATCTACAATCAGAAAGCAATCTCTAGTTTATTTTCTCTGCTTAATGTGGCAAACCAGTTTAAACTATTTAGAAGCTACATGGGTATTGCTTTCTTATAATTTGGTAAAATACAAGAAAACCTTTTGAATAATGAAATGGAAGCATTTTCTCCTCAATACAGCATCAAGTAAAAGCAAATCACTAGTATAATTCCGTTTCCATGGGAACTGAAGTATAGAGACTGTCCGATAGACAGCATTTGCCCTAGTGTACATATTTTCTCCTTTCTCCTTGAAATATACTTTTAATTGCTGTCCAAAGGCTAAAGAGTAAGTGGCGAGAAATGATTCTCTTTGCTCATCTTCCCAGAGTTTAGAGAGCTGCAGAAGTAGCTAAAACAGAAAGAGGTAGTCCTGTCATTATAGAACTAGAACAAGACCGAGCTAGAAGAATGAACTTTTTTTTTGGGGGGGGGGGAGAATGCCTTAATAAACCTGATTGGCCTGAGAATTAGAGATTCAATTTAAACCTTTCCATCCCATCACAATTATTCTGCCATTGCACATGAGCCCAGTGTAGGGTAGTATTGCCTCTCTCCCACCATCGTTGCTTTTGACCAGTGTCGAGCAATCAGGGACTTGGGGAGAGACACATATTTGACTCCAAGCTAAGTGAAGCTCTGTGTGCAGGAAGCAGTAGCCAGAATTCGGACCTCACCCACAGCACCAGCACTGAAGGAGATTCTTTATTTTTTATTTTTTTTTATTTTGCTAGGTTTTAATAAGATTTGAATTAGTACTATATGTAAAATGCTTAGAGAAAAATCTATACAAAATAATATCCTCTACATGACACTCTTAACACCCATGAAACATTAACTTTAGCTTTGGTATTTAAATTTGGTCATCCCTTCTATCAGACTATCTTCATATAGAAGCTAAAAATAATCCCAAATTTCCTGTTTGATATGTGCTAATAGCTTCAGATGTATTTATTATTAAACTAAAATCTAACATTTATTCTCTTTTTTTTTGCACTTATTTTTTTTTCAAAATTTTATTGATAAACAGATAGCAATGAGACAGTTTCAAATCAAATTGGTAGTATAGTTTCAATAACTAACACATTGCATATTCTTCTTAGTGGTTAATTGCTGTACAAGATGCGGACTTGAGATCCTATTTACAAACACCATTAGAACAAATCCCTCTATTCATTAAGAGAATGGAACTATATATCTATCCTAACCACTTTGAATACACAGATACAAAATGGACATTCATCTGTATACCCTATTTTTTCTAAGTTCCATTATTGAATATTATAGGTGTGTAAACGCGGCAAAATATTCTAAAAGAGTCCAGTAGCCCATAATAGCATTGGATCTTCTGTTCAACTGGCAATGTCAGAAATTATTGACCTGAGTCCCCCACAGCTCAACATAACAGCATGGCTTTACTTCCTATATTTCGTCTTCATACTTTTCTACTGGATGGTTAAGACCAAGGTAAAGCAGGACTTATGCAACAAGAGTTGTAGCTTTTGGGTCTGATAAGGTCAGTGAAATGCCCTCAGGATTTATCCTGAGATCCTGTACCTCAGATTGTAGAACCTTTGTCAGTGTCAGCCACATGGATGAGTCATGGCCATTGCTTGGCCAATGTGAAGGAGATTCTTAAGGACCTTAAAATACCCTGCAGACTGGCCAGAGACAGAAGAGTAGCATAATGCCAGGGAGACAGTAATGTGAGATGTGAAATTCATACAGGATTGTAGATAAATTTAAGAACAAAGAGAAAGAAGAGGAGGAAGAGGAGGAGGAGGACGAGAAAGAGGAGGAGGTACGAAAACATTTCATTATAATTTTAAACATTCTATGACAATAATTGGGACAATCTCTAGCTCCAAAATGGTAACTAAATAAAAAAAGGTCTTTTAGATTTACAGTGCTTTTCTTTGGACTTTTATGGATGTGTGCTGTGTTATTTTCTATCATTTCTAGGAGCAGCCTCTGCTATTGGCAGTCTAAATGAACACTAGAATCTCAGGCACGATAGTTTGAGAATTCATTGTGTCCAAAGTGTGTTGGTGAAATCAGATCTTCCAAAAGAGGCCTGGTTTTCTAAAATGCCTGCTCCTCTTGCCTGGGCTCCTTGGAGCATCACGTGGAGACTGGTGGGAGCTGCTGCAGAGACATACGAGGGCACAGCTGATGTCTGGACCTCAAGACTTCGTTAACATAAAAATACTTTCATGGCATATTTGGACCTGGAAAACCTGTTTACACTCATCACAAAAGTAGATGCAGAATGCTGAGAAATAAAATGGACTGACAGACCAAGTTGAAAATTGTCTCAGGGCTAAAGCATGCTACCATGACTTTTTCCTTTTTTCTCATTAAAAAGCATATAAATGACCTGTTATCTCTAGAACTTTCATCTAGATTCCAGCTAATCAAATATCCATTGAATTACAATGTAACATGCTGCACAATATTGCCCATGCACAGTCTGTCTTTCCTTATTAACAGAACAAATGAATGCTCTGGATATTGTTTGGGTGTGTGGCTCTGAAACCAGTAACTCCTTTTACTACTACAGGAAGTGGGGCACATGCTGCCAGGGGAACTCCTATCTTCTTTGCTCTTGCTGCTGACAGACCAAGTTGGAAATCGGGGAAATAACAATAAGACAAAAAAGAATAGGATATTTCCAGTTCTCAAGGGTGGTGCACACTGTAGTCCTGGACACTGATACTGGCAAGGACTTGCCCTTCACTAAAGCTGCCTCCATGCTGTGGAGAGTTTCACACTCCCATGTTCCCAGTAGCAGCTGAGTCTCAGGCAACCACCCTTGGACGGACACAGGTAGCCTGGAGCTTGAGCTGGATCTCACAGTCCTGCAGAAATCACAAAGCTCTCAGATTCTCTGACCTTCCAAATGTAGGTTAAATCCCTGGAAAGAACCTTAGATCTGATCACTTGGTCAATCTGGCCTCATTTTCGCCACCTACAACAGGAGACTATGGAGAGATCTGCATCCTTAAGATGATAATATTAGGAGCTTTGACTCGGTCAAGTTCTTAGACGGGTACCTGGAGGAGGTTCGTCACTCAGAGCATGTAGCCTGGGCATGCTCATACTCTTAACTCACCACAGGCAAGCTCCCCAGCTGACCTGGACCCCAGATTCTTCAGAGTGCTAGGGACATGGGTTATGCTGCTCTAACTGGAATGGTATTTTGGAAGTTCCTCATAGGCTGGCCTGGAAGAAGAGAAGCACAACAGAAAGGAACTAGACAGCAGCCTGGGTACCAGTGGCCCTGCTCCCTTTGAATAAACCACAGTTTTATGATTTTATTGTTTATAAATGATTCTGTTCTTATAGCCAGTTTGCCTTAGAGTATCAACTTGAGGGGAATAATTATGATGAATTTTTAAAATCAAAAAAGTTGGGCCAGGTCTTTTAAAGCTTTGAAATCACTTGATTTTCAGTGTATACATTAGTTCACCTGTACAGATACAAGATGTTCTTATTACAAAAATATACATTACATAACTGAAGGAACAAAATTGTGCTCTTCTTCCCAAAATATAGATATAAGAAGAAGCCATAGCTACTCATCTAATTAAATTCTTTTTATAGTAATTTCTAAGCTTTTGTTTGGCCTATTTTTTATTTCCTTTTTTCTAAAGGTTTAGATATCAACATATATTTGGCCTAGCAAAGGATGACTTCTTCTTTTTAATTCCCAGAGAACATAATATAAAAAGATAAGATAAAGTGAAAACAGAGAAGGAACAGAGTAGTATCAGATTTTTTTCGCATGCAAATGGGCAATAAATCCACTGTGGAAGAAGAGCCTTATAAATTGAGAAGTCCTCCCTTGCCTTCACTTCTTTCTGTCTTTTCTTTGCTCCCTCTTCCCTCCATCCTTCTCCCTGCCTCCTCATTCTCATCCTTTGTCATCTGTCCCCCCATTCTCCTGCCTCACTCCTCTCCCTCTGCTCCTTTTCTTGAGCTTTCAAAGGCATCATAGGCAGGGAAACACAGCAGCTCGTCCAGCCAACGGACTTCTCTTGATAATCTGCATTCTATCTGACACTGATCTTGGACCTGTGTTCCTAGGCAGTGAGAGACCTAGCCCGACTCTCAGGCAGTGTTTGACACGGGTGTGCTGCCAAGCAGTCCCTGTCCCCTTGCCAAGGACAACACCTGCTCAGGCCCTCCACCAGCACCTGGGAAGCTTGCACACTCCTCAAGAACTCAGAACCCAGATCTAAAAATGTGCACATTTCACTGGTGGTGAGTTAATTCTCTCAGAGTCAGCCATTAAGGAAAGAACTCTGGCTAAGTGTTGGTTGGTAAAGAGAAAATAAGGGAGAGAGAGAGAGAGAGAGAGAGAGAGAGAGAGAGAGAGAGAGAGAGAGAGATTGTGCTGAGGTAGGGAGAAATTTCAGTTACGTCTGTGCCTGCTGCCCGTACCTGCCTGGGTTCGTCACTATTCTAAACAGTATCACAATTGAACCTTACAACAATCTGCCAGGATTTTTGGGTGAAAAAACTGAAACCACAGAACTGTGCTGCTTGCTATGTAGTCTGAAGCACACTGGAGTCTCCAAAGGATGAGTGAAAGCAACATGGTACACCTTCTATGGAACCAAGCTGGCAAGACAAATGGACACCTATGAAGTCAGTAAGTGCTACAGTGTATGTAGAGATACCAAGGAGCGGGATCACCTTATGAACAAAACTGAAAATGTAAGCTTTGCAAAGCAGAAAGAACTCTCCCAATGAAAAGCCCAACACCATTTTCTGATTATGAAACCAACATCAGTGTTTACTTCTTCAGTGAAAGGTCTTCTGGGAAAGTTTGACCTAAGGCAGGAACAGCCTGATGATGCTATTTGCGTATTTTTATACCTTCCTTCAAATAAAAATCTCCTATGTCCTAGATTATCCATATATTCCAAGGTAGTACTCATCTCTTTGCAGTAATTATGACCCTTATCTCAACAGGTGCCTCGAAGATCTCATGGATCATCCTTTTAATGAATAGTTTCAAAGTAGGACAGAAATGCAATGTTTCTAGCAAGGGTATGGAAACTCATCATGCAGAAACAATACAGAACAAGAAGCAAGTGAAAACTGGCAGATGATCTGCTCTGGAGGAAGAGCTCTGTGCTAGAGGCCAACAGACTAGTGCTGTGCTCCTTAGTTCAGAATCACTCTGTGGATGAAGCTCACAGGAGAAGCTTGAATTGCTCTAACGGTTGTAAGTGAACGTGTGTTTGGAACCATTGAGGCTGAAGCTGCCTGTCTCCTCCTGCTGCTGCTTATTAAATAGCATTTATATCAATAACTAAGTTCAGTTAGACAAGGTGGAGCCCAGGAGCCAAGCTGAAGTCCTGGGAAATGTCACACTCCAGGGTTTATTTGGGTTTTCCTGACATCAGCTCCACACCTTTGGATGTACTTACTGGTTATTCTTTTCTGATCTACTTTTAGAGTACTGTGTCAGAAATACCCACTCACTTCTTTCCAACTATTTTCAAATTGTTCATTCTGGGACAAGAATAGGTGGGCAAGTGTCAACTGCTTATTCTGATGTTTCATTTATCTTTACAGGACAATACTTCAAGGTCCAATTACCAAGCGTGTTACTACAGTGCGCACCATAAGCTCGTGCTCGTCAGAGCCCAAGTTTCTACCAATGCTTTGTTGGGGTCACATTGGTTTTCTGAACTATTTCTGCACAGATTATTTGAAGTTCAACATATAAAGCAATCAACTAGTTTTTCATACAGAGTAGAAAGCACTATGTATTGGAAATATATCCATATATGTTGTCTAATATTTCTAGAGCTGTATATATCGATATTTGAAGGTACGCATCTATTTATGCTTCATATAAAATAAGATGGGGTCATTAAGCCCTTCTCTAACTGCCCGTCTTTTGCAGCAGGGAGCACTCACCCACCCTAATGGTTCAGGGTCACACAGACCCTTGAGCATAGACAGCTGTGATACCTTCATGGCCAGCGCTTTAAATGAACATTGAACCTGCCAAACCGGCCCCGTCCCTGGGGCATGCTGAGACAGCAGTTGACACTGGGCATGATGGCACGCGCCTGTAATCCCAGCACTTTGGGGGCTGTAAACAGGTGGATCACTATGAGTCTGATGTAGTAGTGAGCCCCTGAACACCCCGTAGACCCTTTCCTAAAATGCACATACAGGGGGAAAAAAATTAAGCTTTTTGAAACCTACAGCTAAGAAGTGTTTGGATATTTACATTCAGTCTTGATTGTGCAGTGCAAGTCTCTCTGTGGATATAAAACGATGCCACTGGAAACATCCTTGATCATCAGGCCAGAAAAAAAATGCTAAAGGTAAGAAGCAGAAAGCGAGTGAGGTAAGGAGTGATGACGCGTTTTCTCCTGTATATTCAGTGCAGGCTCTGCACAAGCAGTCCTTTCCTGATGCCAGCCACGTGGAGCTCATCACTAGCTTGTGAGATCCAAGAGGCTTCATTTTGAGATCAGGAGACAAACACTGAAAAATGAGGAGGGACAAGTCAAACAGTTGATGTCGTGACTACATCTCCATCCAGAGTATGACCAAAGCCTGTGCTGGACCCACTCTGCCAGAGCTTCTGAGGTCCACAGGCTGAGGGAAGTGTCCTGATCCATGCCCACCCCCCACGACTCCCGACCCTGAAGATCCCATTCCTTCCCCTACTCTCCCCTTGGCTATGTCTTGCTTCATTTCTTTCATTATGTCATGTCCGGCACATCCTTACCACCGTACCCCTATTCATGCATGGTTACTTTTCTGCATCCCTTAATTAGCATCCTGTAGCATCCACAAGTGTTGCTTTCAATTCTCCAACATTATCATAGCTTCCCTTATTATCAGCATGTAATCTAGATTCACAGGGAATGTGGACTTCATAGATAGGACTTCCCTCAATGCCTACTAATTTATCCATTCATTCCCTTACATGTAACTATGGGGGCCACTAAGCTGGGGATGTTTCATAGACACCTGGGCCCTTTCTCAATATTCTCTCTCTCTCTCTCTCTCTCTCTCTCTCTCTCTCTCTCTCTCTCTCTCTCATTTTTAGCCATTTAAAACCTCATTGTCAATAATTATTTTGGTCAACAAATCATAATCATACACTGTTATGAGGTACAATAGAATATATCCAATGTGGCATAGTTAAATCAAGATAGTTATCCCTCACTTCAGTTACTTATTTTTTTTGTGGTTAGACATTTGCAATGTAATTTCTTGGTTATTTTTAAATATATAATCCATTACTACTGACTGTGTCAGTCTACTGTGCAATGGATCTTAAACAGAGGATCTATTCTTCTGGTCTAAAACTTTTTACTCTTTGATCAAAAGCTCTCTATTCTTCTCACTCCCCTCACACCATCATAATGCAATGTACTTTCCACTTTTATGAATTCAAATGTATTAGATTCTTCTCATGATACTTGTGGGGGGTTTTGATTTGTTTTGGGTTTGTTTGGTTGGTTGGTTTGGTTTGGTTTTTGGTTTTTGAGGTTTTTGGTCCTGGGGATAGAACTTGGGACCTTGTACTTGGCAGGCAGGCGCCTGTTGGGCTGAGCTATCTCCCCAGCCCTGATACTTGTTTTCGCACCTGGCTTACTACACGCAATGTGCATTGCTCTGCGGATTCATGCGCATCACCCCAGAGAGCATGATTCCCACCTTTCTTCATTTCCCCACTTAAGGTGATTTTTGCATGAGATAAACTACTAATTTCATTCATCTGCATTGGAGGCCTGGTTTTCCCAACACTAATTATGAAGGAGACAATCATTTGTCGTTAGTGTATTCTGGCATATTTATGTTAAAAGTGATTTTTTAGTGTTTAATTTTTTTTTTGTATTTTAGTACAAAATCTGACTCGTGGTTCTCCTGTTTTCAGCCTCTTAAGCGCTGGGATTACAGGCACATGCCACCACACCCAGTCTCAGACTTCATCTCAGCACTCCACAAGGGTGGGGACAGCACCACATGCCTGGGATTGAACCCCGCTGCTATGCTCTGCCTAAGCAGGCACGTTAGTCCACTGAGCTATCTGGCCAGCACTTAAAAATGATTTTAAATGTGTGAGTCTATTCCTGCAGGGCTTTTTCCTATTATACTGGATGATGTGTCAGCTTTGATGTTAATGCTGTGCTGTTTTAAATAAAATCACTTCATAACATGTTTGAAATCAGGGACAGTGACCCCTCCCCCTTTGCTCATTTTCTTAAAGACTATTTTGGTTGTTCAGGATGTCTGTTTTTCTGTGTCAATTTAAGGACTGTGGAGTATTTTTTCATTTTGTGAGAACTGACACATTTCATTTTATCATTGAAGGTCCCAGATGGAAGCATTTTTCCATCAAGAGTTTTCAAGAAAGGTAACTCAGAATTCGAATTATAGTTCTCCTTTCCAACCCAGCCTGCTTGTACAAATAATTCTTTTTCAAACTCGTTTCATTTTCTACAAGGAAAACTCTTCCAGAAAAAAAGGCATCATGGTGGACCAATTCAAGGGAATAACACCGAGTTACTAATAAAGTATTTGATACAGAGCTAGAACTACATAAACCTTCATAGCAAGTGTGATTCTTCTCAATCAAAAATTTATTTGCTCATGATGTTTTCGAGAAGAAAAAATCTATGGAACCTATTTTAAATCAAAGAATTTACTGAAGAACTGGCACAAACATAGCATATAAATGACAGAAATGGGAAAAGAGGGATAGATGTAGCTCGTTTTGCTACCTTATTACCTAGCCTCTCATTTCCTTATCTCTTGTATCTGTCATTGTTTCTTTTTTCTCTCCTTTCCTCTCCTCTACTTTCCTCTCCTCTTCTCCCTTCCCCTCTCCTCTCTTCTCCTCTCCTCCTCTTCCTCCTCTCTCTCTCTCTCTCTCTCTCTCTCTCTCTCTCTCTCTCTCTCTCTCTCCCTCCCTCCCTCTTTCTTTCTATCCCTTCCCCACATTAGAGGTCTCTACTGGCCAAATTACCCCTCCTAGTAAATTTGACCTCAACTCTATTTCAAATGTCTGTAATTAATTAAGCCAATTCATTGTTTCTTGAACTTCACGTTCTCAGAATACAAAATCCATTTGGTCCAGTTTAGACCCAGCATCCCCTTATGACCAAGAAGTCACGGTTGGGGTGATGGCAACATAAATTGGGTCCCTGTGGATGGATAGAGCAGCATCTCTGAGAAGGATATGTAGAAAGCCTGGGCAGATGAGAAGATGCTCCTGTTGCTGTATTACTGCTTAACATTACTGGGTTCCTAGAGATCAGAATCAATATAGCCTGACTCACGCATTCAGCCCATGCTTTCCTGTATGACCCAGCATCCTCTTTCCAGTCACACTATTCCCTGTGAGCAAGAGAGTCAGTGCGCACAAAGCTTTGTAATTCAATGTTTACAGCAATAATCTTCATAAAGCCAATAACCGTGACTGTCTCAGTGTCCATCAGCTGGTGGTGCATAGACACATCATCATATATTTATACTGCAGAGCCCTATCCAGCGACACAAAGAGACAAAATGTTATTATATACGTAACAATACGAATGAAGTTCGAAAGCATTATGCTAAGTGGAAGAAATCAAATGCAAAATGCTACATATTGTATAGTTTCATTTATATCAGAATTTTTGAAATGGCAAAACTACAGTGACAAAAAAAAAAACAGATCAGTGGTTTCCTGGGGACAAAACGTGGAGAAGAGTTGACTGCAGATGGACATGAAAAATACATTTTAAGAGAATGGAATTCTTTCAGATTTTCATCATGGTAATGGTTGCCCGACTTCATACAATTGCTCAAATTCACTAAACTTGTGAAGCAAACTACAAAGGATGATGTTTATTGTATTGAAATTACACCTAGGGAAACTCTGTGGAAAGAAGGGAGGGAGGTTGGAGTGAAAGAAGGAAGGGAAGGAGGAAGGGAGATATTGGGGAAGATTGAAAAGAGGAGAGTAAGGGAAAATGAGGGAAGGCAAAAGACAGTGGGGGAGAGAGAGAAAAAGAGAGAGGGAGAGAGAGAGAGAGAGAGAGAGAGAGAGAGAGAGAGAGAGCATCTTTAAATATATAGGCTCCTTTCCTTAGGCAAGTAAGGACTTCTCAGTTGTCATATTTAAGAATATATAATTACTATCAATAAAACTTAAAGTATGTTAAATAATCCCTCCATATTCATTATTGAATTCAGTTGCTGCAATATCCCTGAAGAGGTAGTCTTATCATTCTCACATTAGATATTAAGCAGCAGTTGTTCAGAGCAGTTAAATTTTCTTTCCAGAACCACTCTGCCAGTCAAGGCCCACACGATAATGTGAAATAAGGTGGGCTTATTCTCAAGCCTTTGCTGCAAACCACCATCATTTTGAAATAAAGTAATATGAAAACTAGATATTGCCTCAGATTATGATCACCAGATATTCAAAAGAGAAAAACATCAGCTAAAACACAGTGAAATTATGTTTCAGCCAGTTCCATGTTTTCAGTAGCATGTTTTTCGTTGGCCGCCAGGAAGAACCTAAAGTGGTCCAATATATGCACACACATACACACACACACACACACACACACACACACACACACATATCAATAGTATCATATACACATATATATCACAAAAGTGTGACTTTCTTGTTTATATGATATTTGCATAGAATGTATAAAAATATTGCCTCAGAGAAACATTAAGTTAAAACTGAATAATTCACATGCACAAGAGCCTAAGGCATAAATCACTGCAAAATGCTAGTCAACTTTCAGCTAAATTAGAACCAATTTGCACATCACATGCGCAGAATTTAAGATAACTGTGATACATAAAACACATGAAAGTACGTGATCTACACTGTCAGGGTAAATCATAGAAATCAGGGCAATGTTTTGTAGACTGGGAGAGAAAGAGTTATCTTTGTATTATTTGTCAACTGCAAGGCATTTAATGAGTTTCCACCATGAGCAGGTATGCAGACACTGCATTAGAAAGAAAGAAATTCTTTTGGGCTGCCAAACTATTAGCATGGAAGAAATGGACGCAATGAAATAATAAATGGGATGCTTTAGACAGAGCTGCCACAGGGGCTCATAAACAGAAGAAACCTTGGTGAAAGAAGCTGGAGACTGCAGGGGACCACGGAGTGGCAGGAGAGCGCGGCCACGGAGGGACCAGGATGTGGCCCGCAGGGACAGGAGACCTGCAGTGCTCAGGCGGGCTGCTCCTTTGTGCCTCTATTCTGCATGCGCACAGTGAGGCTGTGAGAAACCTTGAAAGGCTTCACGATACGCCACTCCAAAATACGCCACTTTGCCATATTGCTTATTTTGAGCTGAAGGTACTTGAGAAACTCCAGGGTGCTGAAAGAGTTCTCTGACCTCTCGATTTCTCTTAAACTTAAGCCAAACAGATTCCCATGAGAAATAGCCTGTCCTTCTGTCAGGGAAGAAAGGATGCCGCTATCAACGGAAGCTAGGAGCTGACCCTGAAATAGACCTTAAGTAACAAGAAAAGTTAGTTTTTCTTCTCCAGTAGTTTTCTCCAATACATCTCTTAGTCACTTTTCCACAATTTCCTGCCTCTAGCCCAAACCTTTGAATTTTATCATTTCTTCTCTAATTTATTATTTTTTGGTCTAAAATGTATAGAAACTGCCTGTTTTGGTCATTTATTTAAGTCTTCTTTTATTGTATACTTATACAATGTTACAAAATGTTTATGCTTCATGTTAATCTCCCCTTTTCATTTTAAAGAGAATAAAAATACAGTTAAAATGTTGGGGCCAGGGAGATGGCTCAGTGGAATAAGTGTTTCCCTGGCAAGCACAAGGGTCTTAGTTCAATCTCCAGTTCTGCCAAAAAAATAATAATAACAATAACAAAAATGATGCAGAATGTCAAAACAAGAAAATAGGAAATTAACATTGGTTATGTGGCATGTTGTTATCTTCCAAGTAGTTGCTCAGATTACCAGATACAGGCATGTGAAACCAATCAATGTAAGCACTAAATGTTTCTTTCAGTGAACTAATAGAAATTAGTAGTACAGTTATCTTAGCTAATACATACGTATATATGTATATAATACATATACACAAACATTATATATTATATACATATATTTGTGCATAATACACATATAATACATGTACATATATTATATATTTCCATCCCTTTTCTTCCTCTCTCCTTCCCCATCCCAGTTGTTCTTCCTCTCAAGCAGTGTCTTTTCCTTTCACATTGTCTATTGTACCTTTTGGATCTTATTTACTCTTTCAGTTACTTCCATTAGGAAGACAATACAGTGTTTACACATGCGAGTCTGATTTCTTTCTCTTATGACTATGGGGTCTAGTTGCATTCATTCACCTATAAAAGCCTCATATTTATTTTTCTTTCCAGCTGAGTAGTACTCCATTGTGTAAAAATACATCTTTTTTTTATCTATTCCTGATTTGATAGACATCTGGGATGCTTCCAAGATTTAGCTGTCACCAATTGTGCTGCTATACACACAGGTGCATGTATCTCTCTGAATTGCTTACTCTTAGATTCAGCCAGACACCTTCAGAAGATACAGGAGGGCTTTTTTAACCTATAGGTTCATGTAAAAATGAAGCTACATAATACAGAACATGTTTAGAACAGTGGCAAGCACACTCCTTGTCAAATTGCATAGATAAAAATTAAGGTGGAACTTAAAGCTCAGTAAGAAAGAAAAAGAAGATGGTGATGTGAATGCTCTTAGAAAAGTGAGAAAACATGAACACTAGGACAAAGTACAGAAAGGGGCTTTCCTGGAAGGATGGAGGATAGATACTTCATGCTCGCGAGGAGCAGAGAATTCAGATAAGATGAAGTAGTACAAAACTGAGGAAGACCTTGAGCCCCAAAAAGAAAAATGTGGCCGGCGTATAAGACCAAAAGAAGATTGGCTAGATTCCTCGGCAAGCTCTAAACAGTAGGTACTGCTTCCTGAAAATTTGTCCAGTAGCAACACTTAACATGAGTTGGAAACAGAAAGTGATAAAAGAAAGCAGAATAAATAGAGGGCTACAAAATAATCTGACACATTTTAGTAACACTCTGAACTCTAAGCCTCAGATGAAAACCTGGAAAATCCATCCAACAAAAGAATGCTACCAGGCCGCTGAGATAGCTCAGTGGACAAAGCACCTACTTTGGCAAGCGCAGAGATGAGGGTTCAATTCACAGTCCCATATGCCACACCAACCTTGACCATGGGGCTTGCTGAACTGGCGACCGGGTCTAGCATGGTGGCACATGCCTGTAATCCCAGCGCTGGGACACTGAGCTGCATAGTAAGATCCTGTACCAAATACATAAAAAAAGGATGCTACAGCACCCCTAAGTTATAGGAAGACAATAATTCCTGTCATGGTTTGGGTCAAGATGTTCCCCAAATGTGGTCACAGGGATTTGGAGGTGGGTGACTCCCTAATGTGTGGCTGATTCATAGTGCAAAGTGAGGTTAAGGATGGGTGATTGATGGATCGGTCTTCTGATTGGATTGGTAGCACCATAATCCAGGAATACTGGTCACAATATAAGGGACAGAAAGAGACTTCTTTTGCTTTCTCTTGCTGCCTTTGCTGTCTTTCCCAGGCATGAACTGCTGTCCCTCTGCCATGTGCCATGCTGCCTTGGAGCCAGAGAACTATATATTGAAACCTCTGCAAACTGTGAGCCAAATAAACCTTTCCTCCTTTAACCTTGGGTGTCGGGTATTTTGTCTCAGCAGTGAGAACCTTAACTAAGACAACTACTTATTGTGATAGTAAGGAGCAGCACGGTGACAAATGACAAATTTGTTTCATATACCTATCTAATTCTTGGTAACACATACCTGTTCTAACAATCTAGGTAAACTTTTCACTGCTTGGCATTTTTTCCCTCACAGGCATTCTAAAATATACCAGAGCTAATCTACCAACCCCTAGAGCTACATAAAAATAGAAAGTAATGAATAAGTGTTAAAAAAAAAAGACTTTCTGGTGTCTTATATTTCATGTTACAGAAATTTAACAAAATTCAGCATAAAAAGAAATGTAATGGGCGAGTCCACTAGAACTCAAAGTTACAGGCAGCTCCAGCAGTTTGAAACGATCTCAAGCAGGTTTCATGTTTATGGATAAGTTCTCACTTGCCTGTCTGTACATGGGTCCTTCCTACTTCCCTGCCTGTCCCACACTACTGCAATGAAGCAATGTTTAGGGGGTCAAGATGTTTTTTCCGTTTTCATTCATTAATTTTTCTCAAACTCAGGACATTTGCCTTTCATACTGAGTATCATTTCAGGACTGGAAAGTTACCTCGGTGGTCTAAGTCCTTTCCTGGAAAATGCAAGGACCCAGGTTCAATCCCCAGTACTGCATGCAGTGCAGGCTCTGGAACCTCAGGTATGTAATCCTGGCCATTGAAACCAGGCATGGTGGTGCCCGCCTATAATCCCTGCACTGGAGAGACTGAGACAGGAGGATCATTGCAAGTCCTACGTGTGTAGTGAGATCCTGTACCAAATTTAAAAAAGAAATAAATGAGTCTCATTTCAGTATGCTAAAGCACTAAACTTACATATCCAAAATGCCACTGGTATATCAATACTAAGGCATTTGAATATTTCAACCTTCTAAAAGAAATAAAACAAATTAGTACATTATAACCAATCATAATTCCTAAATAATATAGGCAAGGTATAAAATTTGATATTAAATATTAATTGAACCTGTTCTTCACAGTTTTCGAGCAAACAACTCACCATACTGAAGAGAACCACTATTGCAGTTAGTACATTTGATCGGAAAGCAAATGTCACCAGATGTGCTGATTGTGTATGACTCTGATTTTATAAAGTTGGGCAAGTCAGCAGCGCTGAAGCATCTGTGGGCTAGCAGCTTGCTGCTGGTGACTTTCCAGAGCTATTTCTAAGGGTGCGTACAGCCCACAGCTTGAATAGAAGAGCAGCCCCAGCTCCGCTCGGCTGCCCTTCTGTCTCTGTGACTCGCGTTGGCTTCTTTGCATTTCCCAGGCGTGTGCACGCCCACTCACGCGCTTGCCCTCACACTGCCAAGCGCCGCGGCGAGGACCCTGGCTTCCCTGTTACCTGGTGTTCCAAAAGCTCCCTAGTGTTCCACTTCCTCTCACTTCAGAAAAATACACATTTCTGTCTGATCTCAATTTGGAAAGAAATCACACATTTAACATTTTCTAAACTTCACACCATTGCATGAGTCACTGGGGGATGTGTTTAACTCTCCCAGGGATGTCTACATTCTAATTCAGGCTTCCATCAACCCAAGGATGCTCCACTGGAAGCACGCGTGAGGAAGATCTTTTGATTGAAGTGTTTTCCTGGATTTCCCTTTCATCCATGCACATGACCGAAGAGGGGGCCCTTCTTGGCATTCCAATTTTGAAAGAAAACCAAACAGTGATTTAGCTAGCTCACTAGTTTTGTTTAGAGTGATGAAGCCCTTGTGACTTCTTTGGAGTCTCTCTTAAGTAGTACCATACTCTACAGTTGAATAATTTGTTATGATATTTTAACCAAATAAATATGCCCACATGCCATTACTTATACCAAGAGATATGTTTATATTAAGAGATAAGTTCATGTTAAGATTGTAGGGCTAGCCAAATAGCTCAGAGGATTAAAGCGCCTGCAAGCAGGTGCAGTGGCCGGGGATTCGATCCCTGGGCATTTGGTGCTGGCCCTGCCCCTGCGGCGCTCTGAGACAGCAATTGACACTGGGCGTGGTGGTGCTTGCGCCTATAATCCCAGGTCTTGGGGGGCTGTAAACAAGCGGATCACTAGAGTCTGATCTAGAAGTGAGACCCTGAACACTCTGTAGACCCTTCTCTAAAATAAAAAAAGACTGTATAAATGGCATTCGAGATCAAATGTTTTAAAACTTATTGTTAAGGAACTCATTTAACTTAGAAAACACATACACTTGCCCACACATACATACATTCTGGCACGGATTCGCCCCCAAATCTCATAGAATACTGGGCTCACATTTTCTCTTGTGTCAAGTCATATCCTCATTTTAATAGTGTTTGACCAGATGGAAAGACACCTTCTCCATCAATTATTTCCCACTCTAAGAGTGAATATGCACTTCTGAGTAATATTTTATCACACGACACCTGAGACACAGCTTCATGGGCATGAGAGTTACAAAATGAAATTGAACCGCTCTAGCACCGAAGCCATAAGCAAGATGACAGATATTGATTATGCCCCAAGATGTAATGTAGGCACCTAATGGGGCGTAGTAATGTACAATGAATCATTAGAAAATTATTTTAAATTTTCCATTCACCTGGGGGATTGCTAACGGGTTATTTCACCTCCAAGTCACTCCCCACCTTGCTAGACAAGGAGAGGACTTAGGAAAGGTCACTTAGAACATGGCAGATTTTTAGCAGCTTTGGGAAAATCACTGATTATTTTCTAGGACCCAGGAAACAGATGTCCATATTACTAAAGATTAAAACTACTTCAAAAAATTTTAAATATGTACTGTTGTCTAGTACACAACGTGTGGAGAATTTGTTTGTAAGAATTAAACTCCAATAAACATAGCAACATGGTAAATAAGTACCATTTATTGTACACTTACCATTGTCACTTGGGAAAGTATTTTGTGTGTGTGTAATTTTCTCAACATTGGCAATAACCATCCGAGGTGAATGCTATTAGTGCTATTATTATCTTCACTTTAAAGACAGACAAACTGGAATAAAGGAAGACCACCAAGATGACCAGACAGCAATTGGCACAGCCAAGGTGAAAGCCCAGACTTACCTGCATCTGTAACCCCCACCCATCCATTCCTGATTGCGGAAGTCCTCTCCATCCATAGTTTTTCTTCCCATTGTTTCATTTATCCACAGTAAACCATGGTCTATTTTCTATGCAAAATTACAAAATGAAATGATTCATAGGATTTAAATATTTATTGTAGACCATTTTATAGTCTATTTTGCTTATTATTCTATTTTACTTGTATACTAACCTCTTACTGTGCCTAATTTACAAATTAAACTATGATAGGCATTGATAAATGGAAACACTGGTGCATATATAGGACTTGGTCAGTGATGGTGAGTCCTGTAGAGTTTTCAATGACACAAACACATGTTCACCACTGGATTAGGTAATAGCCATGGGTTCAGGTACTCATGGGATCTGATAGGGGACAGCTGGACTGTAGAAGTCTGATTAAAGAAACATCATGAAATGTGGAGTAATTAGTAAGTTAAGTAGCAGTTCATCTTCCTAAGTGTAGTTTTTACCTAAATTCAGCACCCTACGCCAACCTGTACAACACTACGAGGCATAAAAAATGTTTTTGGTGTCTTTGGAAGCGCCTCGACTCCAAAGTAGCTTGTCCTCTGCCGCCCCTAGGTATAGACAGTTTTCTGGGGAAAGTCTTGTGGACTGGGCGTGTTCTTCCCCTGACCCTCCTCCCAAGAAGAGATCTGTTTCAGGTTTATTTCTCTTATAATTCTATAAAGACAAACTCATCTCAGACCTAGTGTTTTTGTTTTCTAGTGCCTCTGGTTTAGTTTTCAGTTTCTTTGTTCTCTTCTCTTTTTTTCCCCATTTATCCTGAATCGTGGAGGCAAATCCATGTCCTACTTTGGTTTTAAGGAACCTATAATTTGACAAAAAGCTGTGTGGCATGCTTCACAGGTCTTAATATTTGGTATTAGAGGGATTAAGTCTAAATCTAGTTTTTAACAACCTATTTAGCAGAGAATTGGGGATAATCTGACTTAATGTATTGGTACATTGGTTGGAAATTAGCATTATATCTGAGCTTTTGAAGACAACACAAATAATCATGTGACATGGACTTATGAAAATTCACAGAGATAAATATTTAATACCATGCAACCTATGTTTTCTTCCATTTCCTCAATTGAACAAATGCATTTTATATTCCAAGATGTGGGTCAGACTCAGCAAAGTTCTTGCTGGTGTTTGCTGGACAGGGTAATTACCCAACAGTGCCTTGATCAGGGCTCCTTAGGATTGTGCTTAATGTGTAGCTTCAAGAGATTCAGCGGTAGGCAAGCCAGGGCTTCTGCTTTAGGGATCTCTCCATATTGTGCAGAACAGAAAAAAGTTAGACCATGTTTATAGTGAGAGAAGACCTCCAGGACATAGTGGGAGCTCTGATAGCCTCAAATGCTCAGGAAAGAGAATAGATCCAGTGAGCTCTCGCCAGACGAGCTGACAGCAGATCACTGTCGCTATTTGAATGGGAGGTGACCATTCAGCAACTGTGGCGCTGTAGCACTACGACAGAAGTTCGCACTGGCAATAGAACAGATCCGCAGAGAGAGCATGGCACCCATGGGATATGACTGTGGGAAATAAGTTTTAAGCAATCAGAACAGAGACAGATCCAAAGGATAAAGATCTGGTCTCACTTCTCTTGCAGATGTCCTCTCCTACCTTGATTTATCTACTTATAACTTATACCTACTTGTCTGAACTGATCAATATTTTGGAGTACTTACAACACAAAGAAAACATGAATTTCGCTATCTCAACCTATATCTTTGCCCAGTTTTGTCCCTGCCTCCAACCCAGAAAATAAAACATATTTACAAAAGCTTATGGTGCTGGAACTGTAATGGGGCGCTGTTGTTTCTGGGCATATGGTACAGCCGTGTGTTGTAGCACGGGGCACAGGACTGCAAAGTTGCAGAGCAGCCATCTGCTTGTCTCATAAAGCCTGGGAGAGAGGAAAGGAGAGAGGGAGTGATGGACAGAGAGAGACAGGCACGGAGAGGAAGTAAAACCTCTCTGTGAGAGCAGGAGGGCAGGAGAGGACTCATGGGAGTTTCCTCCTCCTGCTGTACTGGGTGCATCCAGGACCGTACTCCAGCAGGTGCTGCCACCTACGTTCAGGACAAGTCTGACACAGTTCTCTATACGCTATCCCACCCTCATTCCACATCGCACAGACACCCAGAAGAGTGCTTTACTGATCCCATAGACTTTTCTCAGTTAAACCACCTAAGTTAGCCACCACACGCATCCTGTATCATTGGGCATGGCCGCAGGAACTTAACTTCAACATAACAGGTTATTAATGTCTGAGTCTGGTTGACTTCATTTAGCCTACTCTCCATCAGATACATCATGTGGGCAAAATGACCAGGTATTCCTTTCATTTTAGATTGAATATTTATGTATAATATGTATATATATATATATATATATATATGTATATTGCATTTTCTTTATACAATCAGGATAGTCAAGGTAGTCAAGTCAGGGTAGACACTTAGGTTGGTTTCATATTTTAACTATTTGAGCAAATCTACAATAGACAGAGGTATGCAAATGTATCCTTATATCATCGGCAGCTTCTTTGGGATCTCATTTACATGTTGCATTTGAAAAGTTTAGCTCATAAGAACAGAGAATAGAACAACAGTTATGAAAGACTAGAGGTACGCATTGGGAGGGAGGGGAGAAATGTTAATGAATTTCATATAAACAGGAAAATAAATCTTTTAAGATCTATTGCACAATAGAGTGACTATAATCAATGATCATGTATTATACTTTTCAAAATAAATAAGGGACTAAATTTCAAGTGTCTCAATAAAAATCATGGGTAAATGAGGTGACAGGTGTGTTCTATTGTCCAATAAATGCATATAACTTATTAATGGTGACTCATAAGTGTATGAAATTATTATGTCAATTGAAAATAATATTAATATTTTTAAGATACTATTTTGGGAAAGCTTATCTACTTGAAAGAGCTGCTCCACCTCGAAATCAAGTGTACAGTGAAGGCTCCAAGCTCTGTATTTGAGTCCTGTGCGGCCTCCCTAGCCGGGGCATATTCCCAGATGCAGGGGCCTGCAGGGGGCAGCACAGCCTTTCCTGTTGTCCTCTGCCCCACCTTGTGGGAGGCCTGTACTTTTCATTCTTCGGCCTTACCTTATCCTGTGTTTTACTAAGTAACAAAATATATTACCTTTGTTGTTAGACTTTGGTTGGGATCCTCCCCTCTAACTAATGAAATTAGTTATATCTTCTGAGTCTATTTTGGTAATGGGAATTGAACTCAGGAACCAGGGATTGAACTCAGACCCTTGCACTTGCCAGGGAAGCACTTTTTCTACTGAGCCATCTCCTCGGCCCCTGAAGTTTTTTTCTTTTGTAACATAACAATAACACCAATTTCCTAACATAGCAGTTGGAATCATTAAATGAGATTCCATCCCTGAAGGCTTTAATAAAAGTATTGAGCACTAAACGGACCAAGAATAAAACTCATGGGCTGGGAAGATAGCTTGGCAGTCTAAGCTCCTTCCTGGCAAACACAGGGACCTAGGTTCAATCCCCGGTATCACATGCTGTGCCAGCCCCAGAACCTGGGCACACCATGCTGCCCCGAAACTGGGTGTGCTAGTGCACACCTGTAATCCCAGCACAAGACAATCATGAAGCTGTGGAGTGAAACCCTGTACAAAATCAATCAATCAATCAATCAATCAATCAATCTAGTTTTTTCCATACATCATATTTTTCATCCTAGTTTTACTTTAGCACTTTCCCTGTGATCTCAGATATATATATTCTGAATGACAGAAGGATCCTTAAAGTGATTTCGTATTTTCATAACAAGAAAATCTAGTTATAAAGTTTTTGCTGTTCTTAACCTTTTACTCGGTCACTCAACACCCACCTTCCAAACCCTGCTTGATGGTGCTAGGGCCGGGATTTTATAGTATCTCTCCTTTGCCAGCAGGTTGTGGGACAAACTTGCTGAGGGCTACTAAGAGGAGCCCATAGCTCTGGGAGAGAAACAATAGATGCTTCTTCCAATTTTTTTTTTTCTGTTCCTTCTGATGAAAGTTCAGTGGTAGCCGTTCGCCTCTTTTCTCACTCTTCAGTTGTCCCCAAACCAACTTCATGGTGTCACCTCAGAAACAGAAGTGGTGACAGAGTCCTTTGATATGCTCTGAGTGTTTGTGTCCCCTCAAAATTCAAGCGTCTAACTTTGGACGGTAAAAGGCAAGAAGATCTCCGGCAGGTGATGGGCTCCTGAGTGCAGAGCTGCCCTGACTGAGATGGGCGGTTCTGCACAGCAGACCTGGAAGGGAACCCGCGTGGCCGGCCTTCTGTGAGCCCCGAAGCAGGGGCTCCCCAGACACCACTGTGCTGGCACCTGGAACAGGGATCCCAGACATTTGTGAAATAAATGTCTGTCGTTTATTTTTAAAATGTCCTTTAGAACATTCTGTAACTGAAGCCCCAAAAGACTATGACATACTCTCTAATTAGAAGTCTGAGGCCCAACCTGCCCTGTCCTTCCTCAGCGCTTCTGATATAGCGCCACCTGCTGGAAAGGTCTCCACTTGTCAAGCTCTGAACTCTCCCAGGCCCCAACTCTAGGTTTCTTGGTTCTTGGTCCTAAGTAACCCATACTAATCCTCTTCCTCCTCCACCTTAGGAACGGTACGGCTCCTTCCACTACCGTTAAATCTCAAAGCTATTCCTTCAATTCTTTTTTGACAATTCTCTATAATTACTTTTTTTTTTTCCTGAGAGAACACTGATTCAAAGGATACCAAGATCAGCCCTTCTATAAGAGGAAAAGGAGTTATCAACACATAATGGAAAGTTGTAAAAAGAAGGAAAGATAAAAATATTTACCAATGTGTGTGTGTGTGTGTGTGTGTGCGTGTGTGTATTCTCATTCATACACACAGTCAGTTTTCCCTATTGGTGGTTTCCACAACCCCAGATTGAAAATGTCTGAAAAAAAAGGATCTTCTATAGAACATGTGTGGGCAGTCACTGTCCCCCAAACAACACAGTGTAACAACTGTGTACATTGTGTTAGGTGTCACAGTTAATCTAGAGATGATTTGAAGCTCATGGGAAGACGCACATTTGCTATGTGCAAGTGCCACGTGAGTGCGTAAGGCTCTCGCTACTGTTTGGCTCCTAAGTGTTCCCAGCATCTCCTGCGCTAATGCCTTCATCTCTGGTGGGTGTCACCATTGGGAGCTGGTGGAAACTTCCGGAAGCGGGGCCCACGGGAGCGACTGGTAGGCAAGAGGTGACCCTGCCTGGGAAGGAATGTGTGGGGACCTCGCCCTGTCCGCTCTCTCTTCATCTTCAGGCCACTGTGAACTGAGCGGCTTTGTTCTGTTGTGAGCTACCTTGCTGCAGGCTGAAAAGCAACAGAGTTCAGCAGGCCTAGACTGGAATTTCCGAACTTGCACTGGATCTGGAAGGTAAGTGGAATTTTCTAAAGTCTGCTTTATTTTGGATTTGACATGAGCCAAAAATAAATCTATTAGGCCGGGAAGATAGCTTAGTAGAATAAGTGCTTGCCTGGCAAGCGCAAGGGCCTCAGTTCAACCCCCAGTTCCACAAAAATAAATAAATAAATAAATAAATAAATAAATAAATAAAACAAACCTTTCTTCTTTAAGTTGCTATTTATTTTATTTACTTATTTTTGTTTTGTTTTATTTTTTGGTGAAACCAGGGATTGAACTCAGCCCCTTGCACTTGCCAGGCAAGTGCTTATTCTACTGAGCCATCTCCCCAGCTTCCTTAAGTTGTTTACCTCAGGTATTTTGTCACAGTGAGGGAAAGGTGACTAACACAAGGTATCTGCATCTGAAAATGTTGTCATTCATGAGGTGTCCTAGAACCAACCTACTAGCACTGTATAATTAGGGTTAGCTTTCTAATATAAAACCCACAGAAGGGCTGGCTCTGTTTACTCTACCTAACAACTTTTAATGTGTCTAGACAACCAAGAAGCTCATTTGTTATTTATCATCGACCTTCAACTTACTAAATGCTCTCTAGATACCAGTTTACAGCCTCATCTTTTAGCAGCCTATTGCAGTTGACATCTGACGCTAGTACCTGAGGCCAAATAGACTTCTTGGCAAATTTACAGGGATAAAATCTTTTTCTTTCAACCTCTTATAAAAGTAGATTCTCTGTCTCAGTTATCCAGTTCTGACACATCCAAATTCATTATTCTTCCTCACTTGAATCTTCCAAGGAATTAGTTTTTCGTGAATGATGTTTCTTAAGGTGACGGGCAGTGAGTAAGGAGAGAAATGAGATAATGGAGAAAGATTACAGGTTTTAAAATGCTTGCAAAGGTTTTCCCAAAGCTCAGATAATATTTATAGAGCCTAATATTTGCACCCGTGCAATATGAAAGAAAACTTTAATCAACTGTAGTGGCAAATGCAAAGGTAGATAAGCAGCACTGGATGGAGTTACTACGGGCGCTCTTTACGGGGTTCTAAATTAATAGACCTCAAAGCAAAATGGTGACTCAGCAATACCTCGAATACCAACTTTGCCCAAGTTCAGTGATGTGACTATGCATGGAGCTGAGTATTAAACAATAAAAATGTATAGCAAATGCATATGAACAATAATCCATTAAGATGTTTGCACCAATATTTAAGTACTTTTAAACTTCCTTCTGAATAAAACTGAGGGATCTTTTTTAAAAAATAAAATTAGTTACTTGTTTATTTTGCAGATCACTTCATTAATCTTTAACTAGAGACACAGATATTTTCTAAAGACTTCAATTTATTTATTTATTTATTTATTTATTTATTTATTTCCGGAACCGGGTTTTTTTATAAAATGGAGAACTTCTCCACACACTAGAGGCTACTTTGCTGAAAGGAAACCCTACAGTGACCACAGCAGTCATCCTATGATCTGGATGAACACGTGCACAGGAGGGCGTGTCCCCTCATGGCCTGTGGTGGGTTGGGCCATCACAGTAACACTTTCAGAGAACAAAAGCCCAGGTGTCTTGATTCTTAATTCAGAGTTACAGGTACTACACAATTTTTTACCCCCCAGTCACTGGCCTCACTTGCTTGGAACATTTATCCTTTCTCCTCACGAAAGAAACTTCAACTTTACCTCTAAATGTTTGGTACTCACTGCACAGTGGCATTCTGCCCTTAAGTTAAACTCAAGAGCTACCATTTTTTCATCATAGCCCATCCCCATGTTCAAGTTTTTAATAGTGAGTAGATCTTCTGATCTAAGTCAGAATTATTAAGACTGTCTTCTGCTAGTGTGTCACCTTCCATTTGCCCCAAGACCCATATGAGATTTCCGAACTCGGTAATGCAGAGATCTGAGCAAATATCTTCATATTTCTGGGCCTCAATTCTTCCTTACTAGTTCTTACCAGCACTAAAGTAAGACTTTAGCTTACATCCTATTCTGCATCCCCTTACGGGCAAACTACTATTCTTCTGAATGCTGAGGTTTTCTTCTGGGAGCCACTCTAGTCCCACCACTTTCCTTATCCCTCTGCATGAGTCTGGCCTCCATCCCTGTCATAGGTTCCACAGCAAAAGGTAAATGGCTCCCTTTACCTCAGCAATCACAGCAAGCACTGCCACTCAGCTGCACAACTTCCATGCAGGGCCATTGCAGACAGTGGTGGCACTCTGCTGTCCCCATCCCCCACCTCCCGAAGTGCTCTTCATCCCATGATTAGCAGTTATGAAGCCTTTCTGGAGAGGAATGTCATGCCTATGATAACAATTCCTAGTCCTGGAAGGAACTCACACACCACATTTCCATTATCATTCTCACATTTAAGCGGCTGTGCAGGAGCTGCGTAGGCCGATCACCACACCAATCTTCACATACAACTGACTTCATTCTCTGGTGAGAACTCTATGTGATTCCTGTAATTTTACTGCTCAGACAGAGAACTAGAGGCTAGATAACCTGATAGAACAGCAGAGCCATGGTTGAGTCTGGACATTTCACAGCCAGAGCCCATGTGCCCAAGCACCCCACTTAATAACCACTGTGCATCTTGATTCATGAGTCTTTCTGCTCATCACCTTATGTTCATTCATGATGAAGCAAGTGTTTCCCGACTGTCTGCTTTGCTTCCAGTTCTATTGCATGGACTGTAGGAAAGGCTTAATATTGCACAGAGTGAACCAGTCTGACTTTAATTCCACTAGGACCTAAGGTCTGGAGGGAGAGAACTCTGCACCTGCTGCAGCTGTGCCCCAACTTTTACACGGTGTCTGGGTATGGTAGAGATGCTCAACAAACACGTGCTGAATGAAAACACCGAGACATGAAGTTGTTGTCCATCTCAAGTCATGTGTGAGCTGTGCCTCAGGCAAAGCCACTGTCCTCACCCGTGTGCTTCCGAGGCCGTGCTCACCCCCACAGCTACCCAGGCTGCTAGCAACACACTACCACTTGGTAATACCGAATAATGAATTGAATTTGAAGGGGGGCCAGGGAAATGGCTCAGTAGAATAAGCGCTTCCTTGGCAAGCACAAGGATCTGAGTTCAATGCCCGGTTCCACCAAAAAATAAATAAATAAATAAATAAATAAATAAATAATAATAATAATAATAAATTCAATTTGAAAACCAACTTGTTTTTACATTATACTCAGGACAGGCTTTATTTAGTTCTTATGTGAGAAATAATTTATTGAAATGCAAAATAGTTGCTCCTAGAAGTTCTAGAAAATATCAGCTGAGTGTATAAGCCTTATTTGCCAAATCCTCTAAAACAAAAGGACATTTTCAGTATTGGTGCTTGCATTTTATTTTTGAGCAGCACATACATGTATCTTTTCCCTCTGTTGTGACTATTTTTTTCAATTAAAAGAAAATTATGAAGGTTTGGTCCCTTGATCACAGATCACCTAACCTTGGAGTCTCAGTGAGTAGTCTCCATAGGGGCTTTTGTGCTTCATAGAGAGTGTTTAGAATTGGAAAATTAGCTTTGAGGATAAAATTACACAGTATTTCAGTTTGTCAGAATAAAGAATTTTGGCTTTGATAGCTTACATTAAAGAAAAGAGCTACTGAAAGAATAATATATGAATTAGTTACATAAAGTAATATTTTGGACAAGAATGAGAAAGTGAATCTAACTATAACAAATGTATTCAACGATGTTCCCTAGCCAGGACAGAGATTTTAGATATGTGATATATATATATATATATATATATATATATAAATATATATATATATATATATATTTCACACATATCTTTTCATATGTAGCTGAAAATATATTCTTATACAAAGTTTTTGTTAGCAGAATTTACATAATAATGTTAATTCTTGCATTTCTTGATCAGAAGATTATATTCGCTCATTAATCTGTCTTTGAGATTTCAACTGTTTTCCATGAATGCGAGATGAACTCAGTACAAAGCACTGAAGCAGAAGACAAAATATTCATCAGTTCTTAGGACAATCTGCCTTCCATGGTGATCTAATTAAATCTGAAATTAGGTATCTGGAAATTAATTTTTTTGGAACTTATCTAACATACATTTATCTTGAGAGTATATACTTTTTAATTCTTCAGGAATATAATCTCAGCAAAATTGACAAATTTGGCAAGAAAATGCCATATTTGAAGGGAAAAGTTTCTGGTGAGTTACAAGTGGAAAGGAATAGGGTCTGCTATAATTGGGGAGACACGATAATTCTAGTACTACAGGAAAGGTGTATGAAACAATCTCATGGGTCAAGTTGGGCTGTTAGAGGCATAAAACAACAATCGATATTTTCCTTCTTTCATGAGCAGGTAAACAAATGAAACAAGCAAACTTTGATTATCTTACATACAAAATTACACATTACAAGTTTAATTATCACCACAAAAACTTGTAACAGATTAACTGTTCCCTCTTCAAAGCACAGTAACAACAATTACAAAATAGCAGAAGTTGGGGATAAGATGAAGTCATTAATGATATTTCAAAGAACATGCTAGAAAGTTTTCAGGCAAGAAAAAAATTCTTGTGATTTTTACTTTATTATATTCTATAATTTGGAACTAAAATTTGTAACAATGTTTGGTCCTTACAAACATAAAATACAACATTAAATGAAACAATTTTATATGCAGAAACATATCAGGTTCCCTTGGAAAGGAAATGTCTTGAGATGCCATAAAGCATCCCTATTACAAAACAAGGCAAGTAAAGGACAAAACCCTGAGGTATTTTCTTTTCAGGACATGGTAGGTACTTGATAAATATATAAATGATGAATCTGATCTGATGTTTTATTTAAGTCAGCATTGGTAGTACCCTAATTAAAAAGTTGCAACCAAATATGTCTTCTAAAGTTTAATCTATAAAATGGAGCTTAACTAATTTTAACAACCAGCTTCTCACAGAAACTTACTGGCTTTCCCCAACCAACCATCTATGCACAATGGGCTGACGTTTTCTAATCATCTTGCTTAAGATCACAGGAAAAGACAATGAATCGAGACTAGGTCTTGCAGATCCAAGGCTGTTTCTGCCTTTCCTTCTTCGTGGCACCTTTTCTCTTCATCTTCCTTCCTCTGTTCTTGTCTTTCACTTCGCCATGAGTCACATTTCCCTCATCATTCACCTTGTTCTTCTAACCTGAGTGTGCTCTGCACTGTGTGTCCTCTGGCTCAGCGCTGCTCCCTCCCACAGGAGTCCCGTCCCCACAAAGGGCCTGTGCACATACGAGGCAAGACCCTGTCAGCATCAGCTCTGTCTGTGCCGGACAGAGCCCAGCAGCAGCAGAAGCTCGTTCTGCAATAAGCCGTGAAGAGCACACTATGAGTTCTTCACGAGTACAGAATGGTACCAGCAAGGCAAGGATATAGCCAGTGGGACCGGAAGCAGCAAGAGGCTGAGAAATTAACTTTTCAGGAAATCTACTTCCTAAAGTACAATAGCCACAGTAAAGATCATACAAAGGCATCAGTGAAGCTCTGGTAGGCAGGCTATGATGCTGCTGCCTCGTATTCCTGGACCAATAAATATTTACATATGATAAGAACATTTATTGATCATTCCCTGTGTTCAGACACTGTTCTTTTTTTTTTTTTTTTTTTTTTTTTTCAATTCTGACATCAGCCAATTTTACAGTTGAAGGAACTTAGTCTTTGAGGGGTTAACAAAACTCACTGCAGGAGACAATAAGAGCCTGTGCCTATGAGGACAAGTTTAAGGTCCCTCTTAAGTGCCCCAAGCCCAAGTATTTTACTGAAGAAATTGTTTATTGATTGAAAAACATTCATTTCCTACCTGTGGTCTGAGGTAGTTTAACCAACCTCATATGGACCCTAACTCATATGCCCGGTTCTCAAGTTCATGGTAAGAAAAAAAAATCACAATTCTCTTGCTGTACCACTGGCCAAGTAGGAAGCTAAAACATAATGCTCTTAAGTGCTGTTAGGATGGGACAAAGGTTTAAAAACAGAGGTCAGCAACTACTGTCCCCTCCTGCGATTCTCTTCTAGTAGCCAGGGGATTGTGAGAAGAATGTTTAGTATTCCCTTTGGTGTATCTAGTATTGGTATTAATATTCATGAGGGTTCAAGCTACAGCAAACACAGCCCTCTTTGCTCAGTTATATGTAGTGGGAGTTTCTGCCATTGGCATCATGGGTCAGGGCTATTAGCAAGTGAACTTGGCCCCTGGATGAGCATCTAGTGCTGCTCTTCAAGAAGACTACCTGTGGATTTAATATTGCTTGCACTACTTCCTGGAGAACAGGAGGGATAGAATCTGAAACATAGATGTGCACAAGAGCCAGATCCAGCAGGAACATTATAAATGCATCCGAAATCTGGGCCTGGATGACATTTCACAAAGTCTTCTGAGGGGATTTGGACTTTGGTCCAAACATTGAAAGCAGTTTCTGATCATGCTTTACTTTGAAAGTGTATTCAAATAGGATGGAAATTCATGTAATCCGAAGGATGCCCGAGGAAACAAATGCTCCAAATGTTCTCCCTGGCAATGGAGTTCAAAATAAAAATCTGGGACTGATGTGAAGTGTCAGATGATTTTAAAATCAGTTACCATGATCAGAGAGAGTGCTTATTGTAGTTATGGTCACTTCATTTTCACCCCAGTCAGCCCTTACACAGAGCATGAGGTCATGGTTTTGACCCAAAAAAGATAGCTTTGCTGGGACTATACTTCAGAAAGGATTTACCTACTGACAGGAAACTGCAGAGAGAAGGGCAGCCATGGGATGTCACTAGGGTAGTGTTTCCCAAACTCTGTTCTGCAGAAAAGTGTCCACATGAAGTCCCCAAGCTGAAAAAGTACCCTATGGCTATGCAAATTTAAAAAAAAATACTTTGATCCCCAGTACCACATGCTGCGCTGTTCTCCCCTCCTCCAGCACGCTGAGCCTGTCAAGGAGAGCTGGTGTAGTGGCCCATGCCTGTAATCCTAGCGCTGAGGAGGCAGAGCCAGAAGGATCACTATGAGTCTGAGCTGCACAGTGAGGCCCTGTACCAAATAAATAAATAAATAAATAAATAAATAAATAAATAAATAAGACAATTACATGCCATACCAATTCCCACCCAGCTTTGAGATTTAAAATACATATTTGAAGTATGTTAAGTGGTATAAAAATTCTGTAATCAAAAAAATGCTTGGGCCAACCAAATAGTTCAGTGGATTAAAGTGCCTGCAAACTGGGGGTTCGATCCCCAGGCCTGCCATGCTGGCCCCGCCCCCAGGGCATGCTGAGACAGTGATTGGGACTGGGTGTGGTGAGGGGTAGCGTGCACCTGTAATCCCAGCACTTGGGAGGCTGAAAACAGGTGGATCACCACAAGTCCGATCTAGTAGTGAGACCCTGAACACCCTGTAGACCCTTCCCTAAAATATAAAAAATAAAATTTAAAAAAATGCTTACTTTTGTCCTAATTCAAAATTTATTCATTTTTTTTCACCAGGGGCCCCTTTTCATATACTATTACTACCTGCAATAATAAAAATGAGTAACACTGATTTTGCACTTTTCCTGGGTGAGTCATTGTTGAGGAGTCAATTACACGTACTAACTCACTCAGTCTGCATATCAGCCTGAAATAATAGTAAGCATCGATACTGAAATGATTTCACAGGTTCAGAAACTGAGGCCAGAGTAATCTATCCCAGATCACTGACCGAGTAAGCTGTGCAGCTGGTGTGCTTCTCAGGCAGTCACACCCTTCTGTGCCACTGCTTTGCCACTGTGCCTGTTACTCAGGCAGTGTGCAACAGATGAGATTCGGGTCAGTTGTGACAGATTGGTGGCTGTAAAATTTTTAAGATGCTAAAATTTTAAAGCCATGTTTGCAACCATTTCAAAATTTGAATAGTTGGAATTATGTTCGAACACTATTTGTATATGACCCTCTGGATTCTGCAAATATTATTTCAGGAGATGAAAATTTTATGGGCTAACACCTATCGTCTTTCTGGTGCATCGCGGCAGCTGTTTTGTGAGTTATTACCAAGAATAAAGCTTTCTTATTTTCTAGCATAAGCAAATTATTTCATGTTTCTTTCACCTTAAGGTGCTTCTTTTCATAATTTCCCTATTAATCTAGAAACTTTGTCTGGTTCTATTATCTATCTTTTTTAAAATTAGACACTGATATTTAAGCTGTACCTGATATTGTTAATAGTTTACATAGAAATTTCTATGTTATTAGTTTACATACAAAGAATGTTTAAAGTGTACCAAAACCTATCTGAGGAAGTTTTTTTAAGAATTGCACTTCATCAAACTTTTATTTCCAATAAACATAATTTGGCCTACCTTTTCTGAACTGACTTATTAAAGAAACTATAGGCCCTTAAAATTTGAAATCACATTTTATCAACATTTTATATTTTTATTTAAATGAATCCTTATACTCTAATAAACAGAAAATCAATTTTCCAACGTTGCAAACATAACTTTTCTCTTAAGAATGTCATATTTATACTACCTAATTTTACTTACCATTAATTTCACACTATAACTAGGCTGGGTTTTATGAAAGCTTAAAATTTTCTGATTTATACGAAAAATAACCATAAAATACCACTTACATGACTAATACAATTGTTCTGTCCAATTTCTAGTTGTGTGCTCTGATACTTCTTTTTTTCCTAAAATCTATATATGATTTGCATAGAATTTGTTAACAAGTTGTAAGAAATAAATTGGAACATAGTAAAAAAAAAAGAAAAACAACAACTAAGCACCACAAGAAAATATCTGGACTTTAAGTGTGTGCAAGGGCAAAATATGAAAAGGAGCTTTCCTCTAAGGCACTTTAAAAATGGTGTTAGCTGGGCCTCAAGAAACTCATTATAAGATCATACACACTATTACCAACAAATCCAAGATGTACCTAAATTTTGGTTTCAAAGTTAACTTATCCCATTTGGGGGCAGTGGAGTGAAGACCACCAAAGTCACAAAGAATCATGTGATACTCTTAGTATGTGCTAGCAAAGGTTATGGACTCAAAATAACAACCCAATTTTAGAGGAAGGAGGCAGAAATGATTCATTACTGATATGTACTCAAGATTGTTTTAATTAAGTTTGTTGGTACATTTTAGGTATGCATAACGATCGCGTTCATCACCTTAAATTTAGCAAAGCAGGTAGGACAGCTTTTTTTTCCCTCCTGAAACGAGATTCCAGTCTACATAAGACAGTGTACTAAAAAACTTCTTTTTGCTTTAGTCTTTATCAAAAAAATGTAAAGTAACCCGTCACTAATCAATCAGCTTGTTTTCAATGGTTGTTTCCTTGACCCCTTCCCATCAAACCCAGTGTTTGTGCTGGTCCACTGGGAGCTCTTGTGCTGTTGGTTCAGATAAAAGTTAACTGAATTCACAAATCATGAATAAAAGCCAGCTAGATCAGTAACTAAACTTATTGAACTTCTATCATTTGGCAATCACAACAACTCAACCTGTTCGGGATTAAAGTATAATTCCAATTAGATGCCATGGCAGCTAGTGCCTCTGAGTGCTGTCAAAGTCATTTAAATTTATCAACCTTCTTTACAAAGCTAATACTGTCTCATCATTCTATTTCTTCTTCTTAGTTAGTGCTATTGAAACAATGAAGGTTTTTGTTACTATTATTTTTATTTTGTTTAGCCATTGAAAACTTTCCTCTAAACAAAACCTTATGAGAATTCTAAGGATGAACCAGAAAATTCACATACTACTCTGAGGAAGTAAGTAGTTCCATAAAATGCCTCTATCAGAATCATTAGCTATAATGTGACGTGATCTTTTTATCCTCATTACATACTTATCTGAGTGTTCTCCATATAGCCATGCCTTTCCAATGTTAATGAGTATTACATAAATCACCGGGGGATAGTTTTAAATACATTATGCTGGCTGGGTAAGTTTGTGTTGAGACCAGAGAGTCTGTCCTATTAACAAGCAGGTGGCTGAAACCACTGCTGCCAGACCTTGGACCACACATTTGCTAGCAAAGTACTGTGTAATTAGCTATTGGCTAATCTTTGCAGCAGATAAAAAAAGTATACAGTTGTTACCTGCTGCTATTAAATAACACGAAAATGCCAATACTCAGTAGGAACTGATTAATAAGCTATAAAGCTTATGACATAATTAAATGCCTTTTCTATGCAGAACTCAGTAATGTTGGGAAAATATACAAGCTCCCTAAACCTGAATTCTCCCTCAACTTCAGATTGTTTTGTCTCCATGATTCTAAAAGCAAAGTGCCATAAGTCTAGTTGCAAGTTTAAAGTCAGTTGAGAGAACTTGGTTAAGTTGTAATGGTTGAATTCTCCTTCGCTTGAAGGCCTACCCAAACTGGTTTGAATTGGGTTGGGGTTAGCGTTTAGGTAGGCTCAAAGTCTCTCTACAGCATTATTCAGAGCCTTATAGACTATAAAGATAGAGATGTTCCATGAATTTCTGCTATTTTGTGATCCTGAGTATACCTTGTCTGATAAAGTGGCAAAAGGGACACAGATTCGAACGTCTAAAGGACTACGGAGCTTGTATAAATGAAGGAAGTCATTTCCCAGCCAACAGGAGCCAGGCAGAGTAGAACAAGACAGAGATGCTACTACTCAGTTCCAGCCATTTGTGCCGCATACACTATTGCTTTCCACAGGCATGACAAAGTCTCCTCCTCTTGTTAACAAAATCCTCATGTGAGATGTTGGTGCCACAAAAATAGACAAGCCCAGCCTTCCATCAAAAGAAGAGATTCAGATTTCCCAAATGCGAATCTGGTGTGTGAGGATAATGCAGTATGTGGTGAGGTACCTGGAGAAGGGAAAAGCAATGGGATACCACAGGGAGCTACGGCGGCTTCTGGGGATCTCCAAGTCCCTAAAGAGCAGGGACCCTCTTTTTATGACCAGAATGAAATTTCCCAGCCAGCCTGCAGTAATGTTAGCTAACTGATTTTCTCCTTTCCTTCCTTTCTGCTTTTCTTTCTTTCTTTGAAAGTTCTTGCTTGTAGTTAATCCCCTGCTACAACTATTTCAAAGGTAGATGGCTCTATACAAGCCTGCCTATTGTCCAAGAAATACCTTACAGTTTTAAGTATCTGTGGGTTAATGTTTAATCCTTTAGGTTTTAAAACTGATTTAGTTATTTTTTATTTGTGAAGATTTTTGGTACTTATTTTAAAATGGAGGCTGATCATGAATGTCACTGAACATTTTGAAATTGTCCCCATAGTAGAAAAAGAAGTTGTGATTTAAATATGTATAGAAGTCTTGCTTTTTTGTGCAAATGTTCATCTCTACTTTATTTTTTATCCTGATGAATGTGGAAAGGTGAATATTTTAGCAAATGGTTTCTTCCACTTAAATATATTTGGGTTTGGACAGGCGCTGGTGCCAACGACATATTCAATCAATTCCATTAAAATGTCACTTAGCTCATTATCCAGTTCTTGGATCATGATTACTAAACAGCTATCTGAAAAATACAGGCAAAAAGCCCCTGTCTAATATATTGTTTAATTGACCCACAAGCACAAGAATGTATTTCATTAACTTGTTTTCATTTTCAAAGTTGTCAGCCTGAATTGAAAGAATCAATCTTGTGTGGCCACAGATGTACAGACGGAGCAAGTTGGTGCTCATGAAAGAAGGGAGTCCAAGATGCAGAATATTGTGGATCAGGTTATTATGCACGTCTGTCTTCGCAGGACTCCAAATCAAGGTCAGCAAGACACCTACCACCAATAACATAAAGTACAAGATGTGCACTAGACCAGAAGTAACCTCGGAAAAAATACATCTCTCTACAAGAAAAATTTCTACTTTAAATTTTTAATCACAAAAAGAAACAATAATGACTAAGATTCCTCCATAAAAGACATGCCTTACTAACATCAACTTCGGCTGCTTTCACTCCCTCCTGGGTACAACTGTGTCTGTAATCCATCCACCATTTAAATACACTGGAAGATAAGGATGGACCGAAGTAAGAAATGTTGAACTTCGTCCACGCAGCACAGCCACCTAGCTGATCCTGGTGGGCATCCCTGGGTGATGTGAGGATTGTGAGACTCCAGCCCTTTCTTTTTCTTTCCTTTTGCTTCCTAGTCATAAAGTAAGCAGCTCTTTGTAGCACTCAGTCCCCACCACACCATCCAGAACACCCACCAGAGGCCTAACGCACTGGATCTGCTCGATTACAGACTAAAACCTCCAGGACCAAGAGAAAGCTTCCCTCTCTGTGAGTTTATTATCTCAGATATTTTGCTATAGTGCAAGAGAACTGATTGAAATATGGCAACCTTATCGAGTAGAGGACATTCGCAACAAATCAGGATTAGATTTTGTTAAAATCTTTTTCTGAAGCAATGGGTACCATCACGTTTTCTTCTCTAGATTATTGATATGATGTGTTTCATGAATTGATTCTCAAATGCTGAAATAGTTTTTCATACTTGGAATATATCTCATTTGGTCCTACTGCATAATTTTAAGACATTTTTATTAAATTTACTAATAACATTTTGAAGATTTTTAAAGTTTAAGTACATGAGAAATGTTGATCTTCAGCTTTATTTCTCTTGTTATCTTTGTTTGATTTAGTATCAGAACAGTATTAGCCTCCTAAAAGAAATTGAGGACTGGTAAAATAGCTCAGCAAACTACAGTGCCTGCTTAGGCAGTCACAGAGACTGCAGTTCGATCCCTGGCGCCATGGGCAATGCCAGCTCCACCCCCAGGGCAGGCTGAGGGGGCTACAGTCTGGGCTTAGTGATGCACACCTGCAATCCCAGCGCTGGGGAGACTGAAAGCAGGAAGATCACCACGAGTCCAAGCTGCGTAGTAAGACCCTTTAACAACCAAATACATAAAAAATAAATACATAAATAAATAAAATGAATTGAGTAGCAGCAGTATTTTTCTTTGCTTAAATTCAGGTGCTACTCAATTCTCCATTTACCATAGAAAAGATAAATAGACAACATAAATTGTAGTATTTTCTGAAATCCAATAACAAAGTGCAATGAGAATAAATAAACCACAATTACATGTAAAATTATACATGGATCTTGCAAATATTATGTTGCCAGGGAACCAGTTATAAAGAGAACTTTCTATAGGATTCCTTTTATATAAAGAATGAAATAAGGAAACTATATCTAGAATGTGAAGTCAGGCTAATGATTATGCTTTGAAGGAGTAGTCTCTTAAAAAGGCCATAAAGGATGTCTTTCTGAGGTCTTGGTCATACAACTATGGGCATGTGTATACAGTCTGTGAAGGTTAATACTTAGTGATCTATTTCTGTATGGTTAGTATACTTTTGTTTAAAAATAAAAGCAACATTCACCTCTTGACCACCTGCCTCACACAGGGACTCTCTTCCCTTACATACAGCATCACTAATTCCTTGGATGAACCTCCAGAAACTGGAGAATGCAGTTCATTGCTCATTTAAAATAAAGGTGAAAGTTGCCATTTTATAATATATTTTTCTTAAAAAATATGAATTTTTACTTTAAAAAATAATAACTAGGGAGTAGGGAGATGGCTCAGTAGAATAAACTCTTCCCTGGCAAGCACACAGGCCTGAGTTCAATCCCTGGTTTCGCAAAAAAAAATTAATAATAATAATAATAATAATAATAACTGCCCCACCCCTGGGCGCGCTGAGCCAGCGATGGCGTCTGGGTGTGGTGGCACACACCTGCAATCCCAGCACTAGGGAGACAGAAATCAGAAGATCACTATGAGTCTGAGCTGTGGAGTGAGACCTTGCATGAAAGAAAAAAAATTCAAAAAATAATAACTGTATACCTCATTCTCTTTCAGGCCTTGGGGTTAAATAGCCCCACTGGTGTCCATCGTACAAGCACTATGAAAAGTTTGAGAACCATTCGTATTTTTAGCAGAGAAAATCATAGATGAAAAAGGTACTTCTGCCAACTATCTTTCATTCCACATGCATATTTTCATATCTATTTTATACTCGAAGATAAGGATATCACAGACTATTCTTCATAACAATACTGAGCTAATTAAAAATAATTTTGCCTGATAGCATCTGCGATTGCAATATCCTTCCTTTAGTGTTCAGTAGTTAAGAATGAAAAATGAACAGAGATTTATTAAATACATATTAGAAAATGAAAGCCATGATTACAAAAGAATATCAAGAACCTGATGATATTCCAGTTTCAAAAAAATAGCTAGAAAAGGTGGACTCCAATGGCTAGTATACCATATCTTCTATGAAAAGAGCAAACAGTTCACTGAAAACTACCTCTACACAAGAGATTCCAAGTTCTTAAGACTCCATATGTTAGGGAAAAAACCCTTAGACGTCTAAAAGACCCTGGTGAAATGTGGGCTAGTACATTCCAAGAAACCTGCAAAAAACATTCTCTGAGGACTCAGAAGAACAGGAAAACTTCTTTCAACAAAATCAATTCTTTCCAACTGCACTGCATAGTCCTATCAAGTTACCCTCACAAGAAACAGAATTCCTATTGATCCACCCACCTCTATCACCCTCACTCTCCAGGCTTGTTACTTAGCAATCCTAAGGAAAGAAAGTTGTTATAAAAGAGAAAGTTACTATATGATACCCAACATTCTCAGACTCACAACTTTCCAAAGTGTGAATTTTAAGCAGATCAACTAGAAATTGCTCTCAGACTTGCATGGCTCACAGAGGACACTAAAATCTCCTGGGGCACTGAATTACATAGTTCTTCAGATCCTGGCAATAGGCAATTAAAATGGGGTCTTGGATGAAGCATGTAACGTGCATCCCACATGATTCTGACACATATGACCTGGGAGGAGATGGAGGTGAGGGACAGGTAAAACGAATACAAATCCAAAGACTAAATCTGGGAGATAGCTCGGCGGTCTAAGCACCTGACTGGCAAGCTCAAGGACCTGGGCTTGGGTTCGATCCCCAGTACCGCGTGCCATGCTGCCCCACGCAGAATGAGCCACCAAAACCTGGCCTGGCAATGCACATCTGTAATCTCAATGCTGGGGAAGCTGAGACATAAGGATCACTATGAGTCTGAACTGCATAGTGAGATTCTATATCCAATAAAAATTACAGCAGCAGCAGCCATTTGATGTCCTCTTCCATTGACTGAATAATTATTGAGCGCCTATGTATAAGGGTACACCACACCTAGAGGGTGTGAGAGTGGAATATTCCTTAACAGTCTGACAGTGGCATAGAGGTGACTTTCCTCCCTTGGCAGCACTGTACATTCTTTCTGCAAGACAGAGGACAGTATGGATGTTTCCTTTTTTGAGAATGTGAGTTTTGGAACTTAGGATTTCCCCTTAGGAGAGCTTCCTATTGTAGAGTTCTTCATTTTCTCAACTTCCAAAAGGAAATGGGAGACACATACCTATAAATTCCTGTTCTCACAATTATGGTATCAGGCACTACATAGCCTAGAGGAGCCAGGGTGGCTAAATGGAGTTGGATTCTCCTTATTGTTTCTATTTTCATTGTTATAACCTTAATATAGGTTTTTATTAGAAAACTAATTGTAAAATAACAAAAATATACTCAAGCTCACAACTAACCCTCTTGAACATGTGTCTAGCAAAATGAATGCATGTATACAAGTACATATGTGGATGTTTATGTGATATACATATATACATGTGTGTGTGTATTTAACAACAAAATCTGAGTAATCATATTTATTTGAAAGCTACTATTTCATGTAACAATGAATCATAGCATCTTTCCACTTTAAAAAAAATTATAGCACTATTATCAATTTTCCAACTGTGCTGTATTCATGTTTTACATAATCATTTCTCCAGAGTTCAATGTTTGGGACTGTGCATAACGGTTTTCACAACTCCGAGGAGCTCTACATCTTTTGGCTACATTGTTAGTCACCTGTGATCAACTTGCTTTCATTTACGTCTTTATGAACTTTTCCATTCATTTTTTTAGTCTACCTTCCAAAACACATGACTATTGGGTCCAACAAAATGAACTTTAAAAAGTTAAACTATTACACTTTTTAAAAAGAGTACAAATTAGAAATAAAAAAAATACAAGTGATGCAAATTTCACTTAACTAAGTAATATGAATTTCACAGAATTTGTTGTGATACATAGTGTCATATTCTAATCAGTTATTCATATTACCAGATATATGCATGTGGAAGAAGAAAGGAAAAAAGAAAGAAGTTTTAAGAAATTAAGGGAGCCAGGGAGATGGCTCGTAGAATAAGTGCTTGCCTTGCAAGTGCAAGGCCCTGAGTTCAATCCCTCATGCTGCGAAAAGAAGAAGAAGAAGAAGAAGAAGAAGAAGAAGAAGAAGAAGAAGAAGAAGAAGAAGAAGAAGAAGAAGAAGAAGAAGAAGAAGAAGAAGAAG
>NW_004524590.1:17186985-17216145 GCF_000260255.1 Octodon degus
GAAGAAGAAGAAGAAGAAGAAGAAGAAGAAGAAGAAGAAGAAGAAGAAGAAGAAGAAGAAGAAGAAGAAGAAGAAGAAGAAGAAGAAGAAGAAGAGGATTTGTATTTGCCTGTGCCTCCTCCTACAGTACTGGAATATATCACAAAGGAATTAAAATGGACCAGGGGCTTTCCAGAGAGAGGGTGTGTTTCTCATCACTAAATGTCCTGATATCTATGGAGAACTGAGTACAAATTGAAGAAGATAAAACTATAGCAGTCACTTTGCCATGTCTTCTAGGCTGTGGCTTTTCTAAGTCAACACGAGGACACACACTGAGTTGGGGATGAGTTTGCAGCTAATGTAAGGACAGTCCTAGAAGCAATGTTTTTGTAAATCTTTCTCCCATAGCCCACTTAGAGATGCCTTTCTAAGAAAGCTCAAATGCTACCAGGAGAATTTACTGTTTGATCCTTTCAGAATCCCCAAAGAGGTCCATAGGTCTTTAAGCTCCTTTGGGCAATGACTTTGGAACTACTGTAATTATAAATCCTGTCTCTTACACTTTGAGATATAAATCTTCTGCCACCCAAACTTGCCTTCCAGAGCACCTGAGAGTAATCTGTTTGAAATGCAGGATCTCCCAGCCTCAGTGTGGTAGTAAGGGTCTAACTTGGGTGATTCTTGCTCCAGCTTGCACTTCTGTCTTATCCACATAAGAACACAGATGTTTGCTGTCCTGGAGACACTAATTATCAGCCTCACATGGCCCACTCATGTGAGCCAATCTCTTCTTAACACCCTCCAGGAGCTTTTCTTTAGCACACCCCGGAGTCTAAAGGCTCCTACTTTTGTTCAGAGTTATTACACTGAGGTCTCTTCCCTGTTGCAACAGCTATACCTGAAAGAAATCAGATTGTTCTGTCTTTTATGGGTATCTGGGTTTTTCTCTTTGCTAATTCTAATGATTGATGTTGTGACACTTTTTGTTCTTACCAATCCAGACTCCAACTACTCTTCGTTTCAACAACATTCCTGTCTTCCCAGTACTGAACTCCACTCATTAGCAAATATCTAGTGATTTTTCCCCTGGTCTGAACCTCCAAAATCAGTCTTTCTGTCTTTTAAAGTACCTTATATTTCTTATCATAGCAATAGATAAATTATGTAGAATCATTTAAGTCAAGAAGAGGGAACAAATAAAACATTGAAATAAATATGAAATTCACCTGTAATTTACAAGCTACATCATTTTGTTTTTATTCTTTGACCATATCTCCTTTAATTTGTAAGACAATTCTTTCATGTACATCTATCGGCATCACGGTTGCCAACTGCTATATTTAAAACAATTTTAGTTTGACGTAGTCCCATTTTTCTACTTTTGCTTTCTATACATTTGAGGTCCTGTCAAAAGGATTCTTTTCTGTTGCAATGTCCTGAATTATTTCACCTATTTTTTTAAATAATTTCAGTTGCTGAGCTTACATTTAATAATTAGCTGAAAAGAAATTTAATTTTCGAAAAGCAATTAAAGTACTTATATTTCACAAAATAATTTATAATCCTTGATTACTTTTTTCATTCTTAAAATAATGGGGAAAGTTGTAGGTGTGAAGAAAGGTTAAAACCCCATGGAGATGGGTGTTTAATCTTGCTATCAGCTCAGCTTTGCTACCTAGAGCTCTATCTTATAGTATAAGACTGCTGGAGTTTCCTCTGCTCTTAATCCTTTAGGAGCTTTTGATCACATTTTTCTTAAATGCAATAGTCTTTTCGTTAGTCTCGTGACATACCAGCAGCAAGAATGATTCTACTTGCTCAAGCTGACTTAATAGAATTTTCTTACCAACCAAGAGATATTGTGAGGATCACATATTTATTATTCTTTATCAAATAATAAAATGAGGAAGCATTGCTTATTTAAGTCTTAAGGATTTGTTTTGTACTATAAAGAGCATATGACTGAGCTGTGATATGATTAGATGGGTTTTAGTTGTTGGTATTTAATCTAACATTTCCTACCTGCCTACTTCTTCCACAAATGACTGACAACTGTTTGTTGAGAGGTTACACTTTCCAGACTGTACTGATGTATTATATACTGAACTCTAGTTGGTGAAGGGACACTTGCAATCATAAAGCAATTATAAAATAATCATGTATACTAAATGAAAAAATCTTTTATATTGTACTTTTAAGTGCCTGCAAGAAAGATGATCTGGACAATGTCACTGTAATAGAAAGTATGAGAGACAGAACACATGTCCTTTATTTAAAGAAGCTCAAAATTTAATTAAGGAAAAAAAATACATATATGACGATAGCCAGCATTTGCAAAGTAAATGTTAAATTACTCAGGAGCATACAGTGAATAGCTTAACCACACAGACTCTAATTTATCAAAATAAGAACCACAGAGAAATAGAGCTTTCAGGTATTATTAACATCCTCCTTCTCCCCCACATCATCTTAATATCCGTGAAATTAAGCGAAGGGTTCATCTTTCACAGGTTTCTATAAGTTTTGTGTAAGAATTTTTTTATGATAAAAATGTATGGAGTTAGAGCCAGCCAGATAGCTCAGTGGACCAAAGTGCCTGATAAGGCAGGTGCAGGGACCAGGGTTTGATCCTTGATGTGCCATGCTGGACCCGCCCCTGGGGTGCACTGAGGCAGCTACTGAGACTGGGCATGGTGGTTATGCAAGTGTAATCCCAGCTTTTAGGAGGCTGAAAACAAGAGGATCACTTGGGGTCCAATCTGTGTAGTGAGAGCCTGTAGACCCTGTACTAAATACATAAAGAATAAAATAAAAATATATGATTTTTTAAAAACTGTTTTAATTGTCTGACAAATCTGTCCTGGCCACTCAGAGCACATGAAATGTTGTAGAAAAAACAGAGCCTACAGGAGTCAATGGAGAACTGATGTTAGGCCTCAGGGTACTGCTCTTCCCTAGTTCTGTCTTCACAGGATACTTTAATTGAGTTGCACCTAAAGTAACACCAAAATATAGAAGAACTTCTTTTTATCAACCTGAACCTGAACAATTAAATGCTTTGCAAATCTGTAATAAAGAGCACTGTAAAATTGATAAGAATGGACTCAGATTAGAAATCACATCTCTTTTTCCACCTAATACTCTTTACAGCATAGTAACCTCAATATATTTAAGAGAAATTTTTCCAAAGAAAGAGAGAGAGACAGAGAGAGAAAGAGAGACAGAGAGGCAGAGGCAGAGGCTGAGAGTGTGTGCTCTACTGCAGGATTCTAGAAATGTTTTATTTCCTATTTCACTATAAACAACCACTTCACCAAAAGCATGATAATTCAAACTATATTGGCAGTTCCCTTAAGATTCTTTCAGGTAGGCCAGTGAAATAGCTCAGCAGCCTAAGCCCCTGCCTAGGCAAGCACAGGGACCAGGGTTCAATCTCAGGCACCACATGCAGCGCCAGCCCGACCTCTGGGTGCACTGAGCTGGCCGCTGAGTCAGGTGTGGTGGCACATGCTTGCAATCCCAGTGCTGGGGAGAATGAAAACAGGAGGATCACTTCAAGTCTGAGCTGCATAGTGAAAGCCTGTGCCAAATCATTAAAAATAAAATGAAATAAAAAATTCCTTCAGGTTTAAAGATGATTTGAAACTGCAACTTAAGTGAAAAAATAATAAAAATTGACATGCATTTTATTTTTACTTCATTTGTCAAAATACCCATAATCCATCAGAGTAAAAGAACTGTCCATTCTTTTTGTTATTACTGAAAATTGTAATAATTAATCCTGCTGGGGGCCAAAGAAAGTGCTTAAAAAGAATCCAGGCAGCTGGATTAAAAAATTTTGGTGAGATACATTAACAACCTCCTCTGGGGACAATGACAGCACAAAGTGCTGTAATGTTTCTGACTTGCTGTTAGTTTGGAGCAGGAAAGGAGTGTTTTGATCTGACTGGCCAGTTCACCTAAGCTGAGTCACTTGCAGGGAAGGCCAGAGGTGGACTCCACCCTACTCCTGAGAGAGAGACAGAGGAAAACATTGCATCTGCCACCTCGCTTCAGGATTCTCATTTGTGCAGCCTGGTCTCTTTATTGATTTCTTTACTCTGGTTTGTTTCTGTCCTACAATCATGATCATCCTTGTCTCCCAACTACCATTCTCTTCTTTACTCTCAGCGAAATTGATATTGTCTGGACTCTGACCGGTATTCTTCTTCTTTTACTATTTTTTTAAACATTGTGCAGATTCTCACTATGAAGCTTGGACTTAAAGTGATCCATGATCCTCCTGTTTTTAGCCTCCACAGCACTGGGATTACAGATGTGTGCCACCACACCCAGACTCAGTCATAGGCTCTGTATGCCTGGGTGGCATGTGGTGTCCGGGATTGAACCCCAGTCCTTGCACGCTTGTCTAGACAGGCGCTTAGTCCGTGGAGCTATCTCGCTGGCCCTCAGCATTCTTTTAGCTGTTTCCAAACACACTGGAAGGGTCAACAGATTACTCCTCTTGCTTCACGTTCATGACCATAAAATACATATATATATATATATATATATATATATATATATATATATATTTGACTGTTTTCTTTCACACATTTAGCTGAAAGTTAAAATTATTCATAAAAGCAAAACAAAACAATGTAGGCACCAAAATATAGTGTTTTTATTTGAGGAAAGAGCTTCTCTTGTTTAATAAACACCCAGAATACTAGACATTTAATATATGTGGATGACACCTCACATTCTGGATCAGAACACCGTAATAATCCTACATTTGCAAGAGAGAATAATGAAGGAAAACATTATGTGATGGTTTGAATCAAATATGTCCCCCAAAAAGCTGTTTTCAGAGATGGGACTTTGAAAGGCAATTGGATTGTGGACAAGTTTAATCAATGACTCCATTAATAAATTCGTAATTAAGTGAATGCAGGAGGACATAATTCCTTCTGGTGTAAAACACATCAGTGAGAATGTGACTTTGACGATTATTTGGTCTTGGCCTCTCTTTTTCTGACTCTTTTCATCTGAAACCACATGTTGCAAAAAGCCTTTTCTCCTATGTAAGTTGTGTAGGTCAGGAGTTCTCCCAGCTACAGAAACTTGGTGAATGTACATTTCTCTAAGGATTTCTCAGAGAAAAGGCTCTGCTACCAGCACGGTTTTTCTTCCCTCAAGAAGAATCAAGGACTATGTTTTTTTTTCCTTTTTCACTACTTGTAGTTCATGACTACTTTCACTTCTTGCACATTTGTAGAAATATCTAATTTTATTTTACTGTGGTTTCTTAACTACATCTACCTGTAGGAGCTATACATTCATTGTCTTCCTTTCCAAACTTCATGTTTTTCTCCTTCATTTAAAGTGGACACCAGAAACAATATGAATTATCAAGAGATTAAAAATCTAGAAATCATGAAATCAAATCAACATTTTAAGGACACAAATCCATTACTATCTCAATGCTTTGAAATTATGCAGAAGATTCCACTAACAGCACCACAAAATTTCTATCAAATTTCTACATCTCTTCTGGGTAAACTTTCCTCTCTTTCAAATAAATATTCACAATACAATTTAAAGTTCTCATTCAGTTACAATTTTTCTTCTATTTAATTACTAGAACTGTAAGAGTTCTATTTTTTACACACTTTCAAGGCAAAAGTACATTATTTCAAATGCATTAAGCCTCAGTAGGTATTTTTTTTTTTTTTGTAGATGAGCTCAGGGGAAACCTAACTGATATTTGCAACTTTTTTGAGGAAAATGAATTCTGGGTTCCATACAAATATTTTGCAGATGAATATTTGGAAAGACACCAGCTTGTTTGTTAAGGGACTCTGTATATTTTCTGCATCCTAAGTTGTAAATCTGGCAAAGTCATCCAATGGCATGTACCTGGCAAAAATTTTCCCCACAAAAAAGACATGATCCTCACCCCAATTAGGTGATATCAGGGCAAAGTTGTGCCCTAAAGATGCATGTGTCCTTTATTATCAATTGTGGCCTCTCATTCCCTCCGAAGAACAGACCTAAACCATGCAGCATCAAATCCATCACAGTTACTAGCCTTGAACCTTGGAAAACTAACTGAAGATCTTAGTTCTCCCATTTATAAAATGGGAAGACCAACCTGAAGGACTACTGTGAACATCAAAGAGTGTAGGTCAATACCTGTGAGCAGCCTATATTTAAACAAATGATTAAAGTGCATCCAGTAAAATCAGAGACTCAGGATGAAATTTTAACAAATTCAATAAAAAGCAATTATTGAGTTCCTCTGATCAAGGCAGTATGAGGCAGGGTAGAGTGGGGATTTACAAGTTGGCAGAAAGGAAGGGTAATACATCCTAAAGGAAATTCTAAGCCTCTGACAGCAAACAAGTACACACACTGATGCTAATCCACAGCCATGTATTTTGCTTGGCCCTGGCAATGGTCAAAATTGGACCTACTTGTCAACATGTGGAGTGAAGAAAGTTGTGTACAAAAATTCAAATTTTAAAAATGTGTACTGATGTTTATCCCTAAATAGCAATAAGGAGGTGTTATCAAAAGGCAGTGTTTAATCTATCTATGGGTTGACTGAGTGGTTGGTTGTTACTGGACATTGAACCAAGAGCCTTCATGCTGAGCTACATCCTCAGCAATGTTTTTTAGTACTGAGAAAATCTTCTCAAATGGCTAAGTGGCCCAAGCTGATCAAATTCCTGATCTTTCTGCCTCCACCTCCTAGAGTGCTGGCTACAGGTATGCCATGCAACGCTTGACATCAGTTATTTTCTTAACTGGACTGTGAGGCTGTCTTTACCACAGGCTCTACCCTGTCTCCTAGAATGATTGACCTGCTAAGCAATTCAGTTTTCAGTCCTTGTGGAAAATGTGTTAAGAGGATATCTTTTGAGAGCCTCTTCTCACTTATTTTTATTGCAGAGTTTTAAATTACCTATTTAAATTAAAAAGTCAGAATGAATCCATAATAAGAAATCAACAATTGAGTACTAAAGTGTTATTTTTCAAAGTCGATAGACAGTTGTATGAGTGCTATATTTGAATAACAATAATTGATGTAGTTCATATTTACTGGCATCTACTGCCAGGGCCTAAGGTAAGCTCTCTCTCTCTCTCTCTCTCTCTCTCTCTCTCTCTCTCTCTCTCTCTCTCTCTGATATTTCATTTACCACCCATAACAACTTTTTGAAGCAGGTATCATTTCCCATTTAGCACAGAAGAAAAGCTGAGGTAATGCCACCCCCCCCCCAATTGAATGATCCTTAGGTCCTATAGCTGGAAAATGGTAGAATAAGAACTCAAATCAAGCTGTCTGGTCCAAGGACAGATGCTAGTACCAATCATTCAGTACAGACCCTTCAGTATGGGGTGTTAGGTCCCTAATAATTTGAAATACTGCCACTTGAAAATGATCAAATTTATATATGTACATACACATACACACACACACACATATATATATATGACATATTAATACAGAAACAAATCTCATCTATAGATATAAGTACAATTTGCTATTATTTTATATTTATAAATTGGGATGGTTTCAATTTTTATGTCTTTATAAAATGCCTTGATACATTTCTTGGATTTTTCAGAAAGATTAACTTTCAGAAAATGTTTAAGCTTATCAGCTCTACAAAATTTCACAGGACGACTTGACTGCAGGATGTCAACCCGCCCCCCCACACACACATTCTGGTGCTGGGGATTAAATCCATGGTTTCATGTGTGCAAAGGATGTACTTACCAATAGGCAGCACTTCTACCTCCAATCATGCTAACAATATAAAATCTTTTCATTCAATCATTTAGACATCCACTTTAAAATAATCCCTATACAGGGGCTGGGGATTTGGCTCAGTGGCACAACATCTGCCTGGCAATGGGGAGATCCTGAGTTAGAGTCCAGTACACACACACACACACACACACACACACACACACACACACATCTGCATGCAACCAATATGAGAAGGCCAGGTAATGGGTTGGAAATAAGAGCTAAAAGAAAAGGGCCAGGGATATAGTTCAGGGGCATAAGTGCCTGCCTGGCAAGTGCAAAGTCCTAAGTTTGATCCCCCCTATTTAAAAAAAAGGAAGAAGAAGGTGATTTTTAAGGCATATTAATCTTAATCTTTATGGCATCCATTTGGCCTATTAGAGATCTAGATATCAGTGAGATAGCAGTAATTTTCTGAAAGGAAGGAAATTATTTTCTGAAGAGGCTGAGATGTTTATAGTCTAGAAAATAATAATCACAATAACAAAAAAGAAAAGCTATGCATGCTAAAATGTGTAAAAGAATTTCATGGATAAATGAGTTCAAGAAGTTTTGACCTAAGTAAAGTTGGGAATAACTGAAAAACACAAGACTAAATACAAAAAGAAATTTACATAAGCATTGTAGTATAGTTGTTTCTTAAAGGCATAGAAGAGAACAATTGTGTAAATAATGTGCATGTAGATATGCTGGGTGCCTGGATTAATATTTGGAGTTTACTTTTAAAACATTCACCAATAAAATGAACCAAGGACCTTGAGGTACTTGTCATTTCTAGAACCAGAGGAAGAAGTATAAACAATAAGTGTGGAGCATCTTATGTTATGAGGAATAGGAAAATACTCAAAAAGAAAAGCAGAAATGATAAAGGTACGACAAGGGAAGAGAGTTCATCTCCATCACTGGCTCAGCGCAGCATGCAGAACCAGGGATTGAACCCTGGCCCTGAACTTACCTAAGCAAACACTTAGTCCACTGAGCTATATCACCAGTCCATGAGAGTTCATCTCAAAAGAATTCCAAGTGGTCCAAACTTGGGCAAGTCAAGAAACATAATAAATAAAATAATATGTTATCATAGCACAAAGTTTAAAATAAAAATTGATAACAATAAAGTTATACTGGTAGAAGTAAATGATTACAGAATAAGTAAATGAGCAGGTGAGAATAGATAAATCTCTCAATAATCTAATTTCAAGGGCTGGCCAAATAGCTCAATGGATTAAAGCTCCTACTTAGGCAGACACAGGGGCTGGGAGTTCAATTCCCCTGCCTGCCATGCCAGCCCAGCCCCCAGGACATGCTGAGACTGTGATTGAGACTGTGTGTGGTGGCACGCACCTGTAATCCCAGCACTTGGAGGCTGTGAACAGGAGGATCACTGCGACTCCAATCTATATAGTGAGACCCTATACTAAATATACTAAATACAAAAAAAATCTCATTTCAAGTAATTCATGCAATTGCTACTCTTCCTCAACACGTAAACTGACATTTCACTAGCTAAGTACAGGCACTACCTACTGTCTTGCTAGCAAGGATATGGTGTGGGAAGTAGGTGCACAAAAGCCTTTCTACAGTGGAGAAATGTAGGACTATTTTAGACAGGTGAGCAAAGCGAATATCATCAGTGCCCTCATTTTGACAGATCTTATCCCTGTTATAGTCTGAATCGGCAATCAAAACACTGCCAAGGCCTTCATCCCCAACATCCACAGCTATGAGACCATCATATGGATATAACTTAAAGGATACCTATACAATAGATAGCCATGTTCCTGGAGAGGCAGGACCAATATAGTAAAATACTTTTAAAACTGATGTACAGATTTAGTGTCATCCCAATTGTAGTGGCTGAAACATTGTATCAACTTGAGAAGTTAAAAGTTTAACTCACTTGGCTCAGCAATTCCACACCCTGGGGCATGGAGGCTCCTCCCTAAGGCATGGAGGGCCATCCCTAGGCCAAGGAGGACCCACCCTACAGTGACTTAGCACAGAAGGGATATAAAAGACATTTGAGGAAAGGTTGTGTGTGCTACTTCCTTGGAGGAGCTCCAATGTACAGTCAGCATGGAAGAAAGGGAGAGAGGCTTGCTAGAAGCCACAGCTGTACCTCCTCCCTTTGCTCTTTGCTGTCTACCACAACCACGAACTGTTATCCTCTGCCTTGTGCCAGTCTTCATTGGAGGCAGAAGAGTACGGACTGAAGCTTTCACTTACTGTGAGCTAAATAAATATTTCCTTCCTTAGAGTTTTGGGTGTTTTGTCCCACCAAAGAGTAAAAGTAAGGGATACCAATCAAAATACCAGCAGCAGTCTTCATAGAACTGGGAAAACAAATCTCAAAATTCATGTGCAACCGAAGTAAACTCAGAATAGCAAGAGCAATCCTACATAACAAGAACAAAGAGGGCAGCATCACAATCCCAGATGGGAAGCTGTATCACAAAGCTACAATGATAAACACAGTATGGCAGGGGCACAAAAACAGATATGTAGATCAACCGAGCAGATCAGAAGATTTAGAAACAACCGTAAGCACATCTAGCTATTTGGTATTGATAAAGGGGCAAAAACATACATCTGAAAAAGATAGCCTCTTTAACAAATGATGTTGAGAAAACTGGCTATTCACAAACAAAGGATTTAATCTAGAACCACATTCATCTAAACTAAAATCAAAATGGGTCAAAGATCTCAGTGTTCAAATGGAAAAACTTAATCTTTTGGAGAATAAAATTGTTTTCAAAAAACTCATGAAATCATGGTATAAGCAAGGAGTTCCTGAATAGAACCTTAGCACCATGTGTCAACAAATGGGATCATATCAAGTTAAATAAAACCTTCACACTACAAAAGAAACAAACCAAAGATTAAAGAGACAACCCACAGAATAGGAGAAAACTTGCTTGCTATTCCTCGGACAGATGACTACTGTTATGGTTTGTGTATAGGTGTCACCCCCCAAAGTCTCATGAAGTCTTGGGGTGGCTTCTGAATTTTGTGATTGATTTTTGTGGGTGTGGATGTAATTACCTGCCCTGGGGAAGGTAATTTGCATTTCAGTGTACGGTGGGAAAAGAAGCTAGCTGCTTGAGCTGCTGCTGCTGCTCCCTTTGTTCTTGCTCTTTGCTGCTGCCATGAGAGGTTGCTTTCTGCTGTGTGCTGCTCTGCCCTGGACCCAGCTGAATATGGACTGAAACCTCCAGTAACTATGAGCTAAATATACCTTTCCTTCCTTCATTTTGCATGTTGGGTATTTGTCCCAGCAACAAGAGAAGAATAACTGAGACAACTACTATCTAATCTATATATAGCATTCAAAAACATTGAAAGCCCTCCAAAATGTAAAAGACTCAATCAAAGCAATGGGCAAGTGAAATAAATAGGCAGTTCTCAGAAGAAATACAAATGACCAATAAGTACATGAAAACTGTTCAACATCTCTGGCCATCACAAAAATGCAAATTAAAATAATATTTAAATTCTATATTACTGTATAAAAATGATTATCATCAAGATATCAAATCAAAGGAAATATTGTCAAGGCTGCAAGCAAAAAGAACACTTCAACCTTATGGGTGACAGTATGAAGATTCCTCAAAAACTTAAAACTAGAAATTCCATTTGATCCAGCTATTTCTCCTGTAGGCATTTCTTAAAAGAGTTAAAGACATCCTATTATAGAGCTACATAGATATCCATGCTTTTAGGGGCACAATTCATAATACCTAAATGTTGAAAACAGCCAATACATCCATCAATAGATGGAGGAAATAAAAAATATGATGTTGGCCTACTGGACTAAATCGGAATATTTTGGTGAATTCAAGTACCAACAATATTTAAATGAAGGGACTGGCGAGATAGCTCAGTAGAATAAGCACTTGTCTGGCAAGTGAAGGGCCTGAGTTTAATCCCCAGTTCCACCAAAAAATAAAAAAAAAGGAAAAGAAAATTCCAAAACTATTGGGGCTGGAGAGATGGCTCAGTGGTCTAAAGCACCTACTTAGAACAAGCTTGGCAAAGCATTGGGGACCGCGGTTCAATCCCCCAGCACCACATGCCAGCCAGCCCACCCCCTGGTGGGCTGAGCTGGCCACACACATCTCTCTCTCTCTCTCTCTCTCAAATAAATAAAAAAAAATTAAAAAAAATATTTAAATGACAATGGAATATCCATCTCTGACAAAACTAAAAAAAAGTGGATACAAATGAAGGACCATTTTGTATCTGTATTTCAAAATAGTTAAGATAGATATACAGCTACTTTCTCTTAATTCAATGAGAAGAAAGATTTGTACTAATAGTGTTTGTGGACAGGATATCATGTCTGCAGTTTGTACTATGAATAACCATTAAGAAGACAATAATAGGGCCAGGGAGATGGCTCAGTGGAATAAGCGCTTCCCTGGCAAGCGCAAGGGCCTGAGTTCAATCCCCGGTTCCGAAAAAAAAATAAATATATAAATAAATAATTTTTTTTAAAAAAAGACAATAATATACAATGTATTAATTATTGAAACTGTCCTACTAATCAATTTTGAAACTGTCTCATTGCTATTTGTTTCTCAATAAAATTATTTTTTAAAAATATGACATTTACACACAATGCAATACTAATATGCCATAAAAAATATAAACCTGTGTCATTTGTAGATAAATGAATGTACCTGAAGACTGTAATGTCAAGAGAAATAAATCAGACAGACAGCATAAATATTTTATGATTCTTTTATGTAAGAAACCCAAAGTTAAAATTAAGTGCAAAATAAAAGATCAGTGATAGGAAAGAGAAACCAGATTATTTTCAGTGGAGAAGGGGAAGAGGTAAGGAATGAAGAATGAACAAAATGGAATGGGAATGTGTTATGGTCATGGACCAGCTCCACACAAGGACTGGAAACATTATGTAATGCAAACAGGTACTTACAAAATAAAGACAAGGACACAGGATCTATGGGGGAGGGGAAGGAAGATGAAGAAAATGAAAATAGAGATTAAGACGCACTGGGCACAATGTGCCAACTTCCAAAAAGAGATGTAAATATTACGTGCTACACATATCTACCAAAGAAATAAAATAATAAAAATTGAAAAAAAACCTCATAAAATTAAGTGACACATGAAATATAATCAATAGCAACACACCAAAGGTGGCCTTTAGTTATGGTAGATGCACTACAGTAGGCTCAAGTACTAATAATTAGGAAAACTTTTGGAGTAGCTGGAAATTTGCAATATCTTCACAACTTGGTTGTAAATACAAAATTATTCTAAAATTATAATAATTTTTAATGTAGAAAAATGACCTGTTTTCTGTTCTAATAAAGATCAACCTCCACTGGCTGCGATTAACCTAACCTGACTTCTATTTACTTGTTTTCATAGCAGCACCCTCAATCTCATTGTTCACCATGGTGATGAATGTGGATGAACCCTGCAGCATACCTTTTCACTTCCAGAAGAGACGTCTCTGGGGCCTGGTCTATGTCTTTTTGGGAGATGGTAGGGGCTCCTGCCTCTGGCTGGCTCTCAGGCTCCTTCCCCTGCAGCTTTTGTCTCCCTTTTCCTTCCTTCTGGATCTTTTTTCTTCTTTCTATAGATTCTCACTGAAGTGATTATTGTAGTTTGCTGCAGGAATTTCCATTTATTTTTTTCCAATTCTCTAATTTACAGACGAGAAAACTGAGCCATAAAGAATTCAGATAATGTGTCCAAGACAAGGAAGCTTTTAAGCATAGATGTCTGGTCACAATGAAAACTAAGCCCTTATTCTTGTAATAACAGGCTCTCTGTCCTAACAAAAACTTTCAGGTCCTATCTTTCTTAAACATGCTTGAATCTTCCTCTCTCTACACAACGATAAAAATCATAACACCTCACTTTTAAAAGGAAGCTGATCATTATTGAGGAGTTAGTGGACATATGAGAAAGAATTTGGGAAGAAGTGTGGCAATCTTCAAATCTTAAAAATAGCCTTGAAGAAATGTAAGCATGATATAAAAAATCATTTTTCCCTGGTGAATTAAGGGGGCCAAAAAGGAATTTGTCATAAATTCAGAACTTCTCTTCTGTTGGCTCAAAAGGAACATGATTCACTGTGCTGTAGTCAATGAATAAACCCTATCTATGTGCACTGAAGGTGCTTGAAAGCAGTGGCCCTCCCTCTTCAAAAGAAAAGAAAGACAATTCATTAAGAGTTTGTGGCCTGTGCCAACACGGGGATGCAGGGGTGTAGCACATGCCCCTAATCTCACCAGAGTTCACCTGCTGAAAACCGTAAGACACTCAAATGCTAAATGAGGACTCATTCAGATGAAGCTTTCAATTGATGCCTTTAAAAAGATTGAATAAACTCTTTATGTTGCAATCTGGCGTGAGCTTTTAATATTAACTGCTACATATTTTATAGACTGTATTTGTTGCCAAGCACTAAAAGAAACATTAAGATGCTTTTGCCTCAACTGGTACTATGAATGCTTCCAAAACAGTGGTATAAAAAGCAGCATGAAACACATCGTAATCATGGAAATCATCTGCATTAAACTCACATTTGCCATGAAAGTGGCAGTTATTTTTCATCTACAAACAATTATATCTCAATTACTTACTCTCTGTTAGAGAACATTTCATCAAAAACTCATTTAATTGATGTAAAGATGCATTTTGTTTAGAGGAAAACCTTATCTCTAATTTGGACTAATGAAAGGAAAAGACATCCAAAATTAGTGAAAGGCTGATGTTCATTGAAAAGTACGCATCTTTATTATTTTCTTATACAAAAAGTAACACAAATTAATCTACAGAGATTACATTAGAAAAAGAAAGATCTAAAATACTGTTACCTAAATACACAAAAGTAATGCACAATTTTCTACATTTTCTACACAATGAAACTTTAAAAAGTTTGTCTCAAAAGCACTTTCAAAGTACACTTGTGCTATCCTGTTTAAATTTTGAATTTGCTGAACAATTCTTTTTAGCAACATTGTCACAATAGACTTATCTAAATCATCATATATTCAGAATAGCTCAAGTTTAGAAAAGTAATTTTGTTTTTGTAGAGAGGGTTGAGTTTCAACCAACGTACATTAGCTGACCTAATGTTATATACGAAACAAAGATAGGTTGTAAAAACAAAAAGTCAGTACTACCCTGAAACAAAAGAAAAAGTTGAAGTTTATGAGCATTGAACTTTTTGTATCTGAAAGTTTTTTTAAGGAAGCAAAGGCTTATTTAGCTCACAGTTTGTGGAGGTTTCAGTCCATAATCAGCTGGCTCCAGAACAGGCTGGCCCAAGGCAGAGGACAACAGTTCAAGGCCGTAGAAAAGCAGCAAAAGCAACAAGAGTGAAAGGAGTGGGGAGAAGCCTTTTCGTCCCCTCTAGTATAAGCAGGCTAACACATGCCTACCCCCACACCACCACATGGGTATAGTAGCACTCAAATTATCTTCTCTGGCAGAGGATGAGGATGTTGACAAAGACCCTGCCACCTTCTGGGTCCCTTAGCTAACCTTATAAACTTCTCAAGTTGGCACAATGTATCAACCTTTGCATCCATTTAAAAGTGAACCAAGGGCTGGAGAGATGGCTCAGTGGTCTAAAGCACCTATTTAGAACAAGCTTAGCAAAAGCATCAGGGACCGTGGTTCAATCCCCCAGCACCACATGCCAGCCAGCCCTGCCCCCTGGTGGGCTGAGCTGGCCTCTCTCTCTCTCTCTCTCTCTCTCTCTCTCTCTCTCTCTCTCTCTCAAATAAATAAATAAAATTAAAAAAAAATAAATAAATAAAAGTGAACCAAGTAGCTTCTCACAGATTTTTTATTTCCTCTGTTTCTTTATTTCTCCTTTTCACATTCACATTACATGTCTGCATTTGGTCTTTCTGTCTTAATTATATTGTCTAATGACTACTATTATTGTTATTATTATTATTATTATTATTATTATTATTATTATTATTTCTAGATAGGATCTGGCTATGTAGTTTAGGCTAGCCCTGAACTCACTTTGTATTCCAGGCCAGCCTTGGAAACCATGGCAGTCCTGTTTCAGCTCCTCAAGTGCTGAGACTACAGGTATGTACCTCTTTGCTTGTTCTTTCTATTGTTTCAAAGAACTAGAAAGACTATGAAGCAGAAATTTAAAAATGGACATATTCTCTCAGAATTAAAAACTTTACATATGTCCGTCATCTCTAAAATATTTATTCTAGTGAAGTGGAATGATTTATTGAGATCCAAAACATACAATAGATATTGTGGAAGTGGGGAAAAATCTGTTCAAAAGGAAAGAACAATTAGAATGGAGGAAAGGAGAAAAGAAGAAAGGGAAAATAAAATACGCACACACACACACACACACACACACACACGATAGGTAAGATATTGCACTACTAAATTTTAATAGTTCATTGAAAGGAACAGTTACTGCTTATATTGTTTGGTCAGTTTTACATTTTATATGTTGTAATCTGAGCAACTTCTTTGAAGATAACATGCGATACAGTAACCATTGTTAAATTCTCCTCATCTCTTTTTGAAATTTTATATCACTTTTATTATTTTTCTCTGTTTAAAATTAAAATAAAAGAAAAAATACTCCACTTTCATATCAAGCCTTGTTATCATGCCACCATCTTCTGATTTTCACCTTCAGAACAAGCTAGAGGACATTTTCCTTGGGGTTTTGCGCCTTGGCAGAAGGTTTACAAGAAGGCTTCAACAAATGACAATGGCTTTGACTGCATCCTCTTCAATTAGTGCTCTCCAAACACTAACATGTCTTTCATGGGCCCTGGTGGCCGAGTGGCTTCCCCCGGTACCAATGGCAAAGGTTAAGTTAAAAAAAATAGGAAGATGTCAACAACTTCTGTGGATAACCCACTACCATTGTAGACTGCTAGACTGTGTTGGATTGTTTTGCTGAATTCATGCACCTATCGTATTTAGATGCCAATGGAATACTCATCTCTGACAGGACCAAACAAAAAAAAGGGGATACAAAGGAAGGACCATTTTGTACCTGTATGTGCAGAATAGGTAGGACAGATGTACAGCTACTTTCTCTTAATTCAATGAGAAGAAAGATTTGTATTAATAGTGTTTGGACAGGATATCCTGTCTGCATCTTATACTATGGATATCCACTAAGAAGATAACAATGTACAATGTATTAATTATTGAAAATGTCCTATTAATCAGTTTTGAAACTGTCTCATTGCTACTTGTTTCTCAATAAAATAAAATTTTAAAAAATAGGAAGATGTAGCTCTCATTGTTATTAATTTTTAAAGATTCGGCTTTACTGGGGTAACAGTACAACATTACATACTTATTAAATCCAAAAGGTATAATAGATATTGTAAAAGAGAAAGAAACTGCTCGAAAGGAAAGAGCAACTTGGATGGGAGAAAGGAGAAAAGAAGGAAGGGAAATAGATAGATAGATAGATAGATAGATAGATAGATAGATAGATAGACAGATAACTGTACTACTAATTTCTGTTTGCTGAAAGGAACAGTTAGTGCTTATACTGTGTCATCAGTTTTGCATGCCTGTGTTTGGTAATCTGAGCAACTACTCTGAAGCTAACAATATGCAATATAGTAACCATTGTTAATTTGCTATTGTCTCATTTTAAAATTCTGTATCATTTTTATTGTTTTTTCTCTATATAAAATAAAAAGTCATGTACTAAGTGACATATAAAGAAAGCAATTATCAACTTCAGGAATTTATAGTATATTAACATAGAAATGGCAGTACTTTATGCCAGAAGATTATCCATTGCTATTTAATTGAAATTGCTTTTGTTTTTTAGAATAAAATATAATATGGCCTCTTTATAATAAACGGGAAATAATCCCCTCTGAGCTCTCAAGCAGATTTCATGGGCTTTGCACATATTCAGAAATGGGCAAGGCTCAGGGAAGAGAAGTGAAAAGTCGATTGGGTGAGTTCCTCAGTCTCCCCCAGTGCTGTGGCCCCAGGGTCTGCACATAGACTGCACTCTCATTTTTCCAGATTGCAGCATGCTTCTGACCCTACATTGTCTTGAAGCATGCAACGTGTACCTGGACTTCTACAACGAATGATGTGGATACATCAATTTAATCCCCAGAGCAGAATCTGTCTTGGAATAGCGGCCAGCTCAGACCACATCCCCCAGAAATACATGTTACAGGTCACATCATACGTCCATCTGGCTAACAGGAAACGGTCATGGCCACAGCAGGAACATGAATGATACAGGGAATGGCAGCTTCTGGCTTGAGTGCCCCCTCCGATCTGTGTTGAGACTTCATTGCCTTTGGAACAGAGACACGGAAGGCTCTGAAAAGGTGATCAGGTCAGCAGGGCTCTGGGCTCATGATTGTCCTTAGATGGGAGCGGACTCCTAATAAAAGGACGAGTTTGGGATGGGTGAGGTGGCACGTGGTGGTCTAAGAGCCTGCCTGGCAAGCTCAGGGACTGGAGTCCGAGTCCCAAAACTGCAAGCCAAGCTGGCCCCTCCCCCAGGCGCAGCTTGCCAGCCAATGAAAACATGAGTAGTGATGTACGCCTGTAATCCCAGCAATGGGGAGGCTGAGACAGGAGGATAACTGTGCGTCCAAGGTGCATCGAGAGACCCTATCTTAAAACAAACAACAACAACAACAACAAAAACCAGTTTGCCAGTTGTAGTTGCTGTTCTATGCTTCCACATTCGCGCCTCTCCTGCTCAGTTATGACACAGCACGAAGGGTCCTGCCAGGTGATGGGATGTTACTCCTGGACTTCCCAGTCTCCCAGATTATATCTCTCTTTTCTTTCTACATTACCCAGCCTTTGGTATTCTATCAGAGCCACAGAAAATGAACTAAGATAACAGCCATTAAGAACCAAATGTCTTTAATTTCAGTGCAAATACTTATGTAGCTTATTCTGGGATACACTTTCTTAACATTTCTAGCGTTAACTCAATTACTTAAAATATTATAATTTATATATCTTACTGTCTAATTCTAGATTGAGAAAATAAAACAATTGGCTAGAAAAGACTTCTTTCATAAATACACTATTCAGTTTTTATAAAACTGTTTTCATTTATAAAGTATTAAATATTCAGCCTAAGTTACAGTAAAATGAATGCTTCTTTTGCAAGATTCTCTATAATGAATATAGTGATTTCTCTCCTTTGGAAATCTTTTGTCATCTGGAAATAATAATCAAGATGGAAAAAATTCCATTATAAGCTTTCAAGTCCACTTAATATTGAGTTTATAATAGGGACTAAAATAAACCACATTTTAAAAATCTAACTTATGTATTCTACTGATTTATAATAGTAAGAATTTGATTATTATCAGAGTGATTTAATACTTTATAATCTATTTCATAACATTTTCATTGCTTTACTTTCTATGTTTTTATTGATCTGTTCATTATGATATTTATTCTCCAGTAACTCAGTAGTGAAATTGCTAAGATAATGTCTGATGTTTCATTTACATTTATTACTGATCTCTTTAATCAGCAATATGTATACACACTGGCCTCTATGAGAATAGTTTGGAACAATGGAGCTGTTTATTATTGAGTATTTTTAAAAATGCTTTACATGTGTCATGTCATTTACTTCTTATATCTTTAATATAGGGAGGCTTATTACTCAGTATCTTTCAGAATTAGAAAGACTTTTGAAACTTGTCTAAAATACCGTAGCCAAAAGTGACAAGCTGGAATGGGAATTGAACTTGTTTGCTTTCCACATTCACATTGTTAGCAAGTATGTAATATTGAATCTTGAAATAGATGGATTTCTTTGGCTGAAAAAATATACATATGTGAAACTTTCCAAATTCATCTGTTTTTAAGGAAGTGATAACCAGAGAATTCAACCTTTTCGTATAAGAAATGCAATCTCAAAATTGCATTTTGAATCTCAAAATTGCATTTTGAATCTCAAAATTGAGCGCAGTCTCAAAATGTAGAATTTCAGATATCATGACAGGCAAATAGAAGGGAGGTGAATGATCTATTTGTGTTGCTTCAGCCCTAAGATGATTTCCTACTTTATTAAAAAGGGTAGAGTTAGAAATTCCAGGATTATTATACATTTTTAAAAAAATTTCCTTGCAAGCAGTTATCAGGATGAAAATTCAGATTTGTTAAAGTTCGTCAAGGAGAAAAAACCTCTGACAGAATAAATCAGGGTACATTGTAAGAATAAAATATAGGGGAAGAGGATGACTTTTTTCTAGAAGAAACCAGAAGGGATGATGAAATGACTTTTCTGGGTCATCTCTTTGTTATTGTGCTTTGTAGATTAGCCATTTTAATACTTCACTGCAGCCTCAGTCAACATTTATCCTTGAAAACAAATTCAGGCCAGTGCATAAGAAATGTTGTTGAACTATTCTGAAGGTTAATTCTAGTTTAGTTTTCTGTAGCTTTCAGCAGGCATGAAGGTAAAATGCAAAGGATTGTATGTAATACTATTTTAGTAAAAACATGATCTCCATCACTAGGGATGTGATAGCTGTGGAGCTCTGGCTAAGGCAGACTTAGGATTGGTTGAAAAATCCAGGCAGGCCAACTAGTTTTCCTTCTTTAATGCCTAAGCCTTAGGACTTTTGGATGCATAGGTTAAAAGCTACTTGTTGTGAAAGAGAGATGGGACAAGGGGTGTTATGGATGCTATCCAAGTGTTAATTCTTTGATGAGATTTGAGGTCCCACTCTTATCTTGCTTAGTCCATCTATTGATAAATCCTGAATGATAAAATTTCAGTTCTTTAGGTGCCTTTTGGTTAACCCAACCATCCTTAGCATCAGGAAGGCTCAGGTACAGACCAGTAGTGGTTCTCAATGGCTAGGGGGTGACAGTGACTCACACTCATTCCCTGTTCCAGGATTTTTACTTGCAGAATAAAAGGCACTGCCTTATTTTGCTCCCAAGAGGATGATAACGCCATCTGGAAACCCTATTATGTCACACCTGCAGGGGACACTATTGACTTGTAGAGACCAGGGACCCTGCTGATCTTCTTACAACATACAAGATGGCTCCAGAATGAAGAATAATCTAATCATATGTGTTGCTGATACCAAAGTTGATAAATAACTCCTGGTTTAGAGCAAGTGAAGCAAAATATATAACTATAACAGACACAGAATCTCATCTCCTTTGAACATGAAGACTGACCCATCTTTGTTGTATGTGTAGGAGTTTTTCTGGTGCCATTTAAGAACTTTGGCAGACTCTGGGCAGCCTGTGGAACTCTGATAAGAGCTGACCTTCCTTAGCCTGCAGCGCATAGGCATGGAGCTTCTTCTGGTGCCATTCCCAAGATTACCACTTACATCTTATACTTAGCCTACCTTATAAACTTGTTTCAGAATTTCTCAGATCTTACCCCATGTTGGAACTGGACTAGGCATGGATACCTCTCCCCCTACTAACTGTTTTCTACATTGGCCCACAGCTTGCTCCATGTGGTGTTACCAGCAGAACTTGGCCTCTGTAACCATAGTGGTCAGGAACAGGGCACTTATACCATGATGTAACATCTGTTTAATCTTTATCTCATTACCTCCTGGCTTTATATCTGCCCCTGACTTATTGTATTCTTGTGGAACCCACAACATAAGCTGCCCCTTCTGATCCATTTTTCTGATGATGAAAAGTTCATCCTCACTTTCAATACTCCAGAGGATGAGGATGACCATCCATAAGGATGACCCCCCACTTTAATAGTTTCCTTTCCCAAATCTGTTATAACTTATAAAACTGTAAAGAAGATCTTTACTTCTTCACAAGCTATTTGTTTTACTCCAATGTCCCATATTTCCTTCCACTCATCCTATCATATTAATAATGAAGATGTGTGTTTTATGTGATTGTAGATGACATGCAAGAAACAATAGAAAATGCTCTGCAAACACTTTAGTGCTGCACACAGGTCTGTCATGGTTGCTGGCATTGGCATTTTCACTCTGAGCCGGGCTACAGAGATCGCTACAGATTCCTAATCTTAGCTGACTAATATTAAGAAGCCAGTAGTCCAAAGAGATTTAAGCTCACTGCTCTCAGATCTGTGCAAAGTTGCCCTTGCTCCTCAGCACTCCACCTCTCTCAGAGCCTGAGATATCCCTTAAAATTAGTTTGTGATGTAAGATCCCATCTGACACACTACACTGTTTTGTTTTGTTTTTTTCCTCATTGAACACTTTGTTTCTACTTCTGCTATTTCCAGGTTGGCTTCACCTTGCAATCTCCACTAGTGACCCCTAATAAGGTTTAAGTGGGGGGTGATGACTGTGTAAATAGAAGAATTAAAAAAAGACAAATTAGTCATCACATAATCATTGCCTAGATACTCAAATGCCTGTATGCTCAAAGGGGCGCTCTTGGGGTGGATGATGCCCTTAAACAATATTACCGTGCTGTTTGAAGGAGGGGCCTAGTGGTGGGGAGCCAAGGAGGGGCTGGATAGGAGATTCAGTTCTCTCTTGTCCTTACTAAGAAAACCAGACCCTTCGTATGCTTCGTAGAATTTTAGTGTCTGACATCAAATATTAAAAGAGATTCTGGATGCAGAGAAGGGCTTGATGGAGATCAGCTGTTTAGCACACTGTTTCCATTACTTTCCTTGCAGGCAAGCAGCAAGAGAATAAGTGAATTTGTACACATGACTTTCTGGCTCAGAGTCAGTGCTCAGATGATGTTTTCTTATTATGGAAAATCCTCTTCTTGGAAAAAAAAATACCTCCTTAACATTTGAAATCACTTTAAAATCTTTTCAGCAAAACACTAATGAAAGATCTTAGCAATAAGCCAACTGCAGCTGTATTTACATTTTAAAAGTCCAACTTTCCTCTCTTGTTGTCTCAAACACACACACACACACACACACACACACACACACACACACACACACTGGCAATAAAATCCTTGGACAACACAAGAACATACTTGCTTCCCTTTCCGGCAGTGACATCTGCTCGAGTAAGGGCTGCGTGGCCATGTATCGAGTGAAATGGAACATAATACGATGAAGAACAGGTGGGAGCAGGAGCGTGCTGCTCTCTGCAGTGGGACGCTTTCACATGCCCTTTCAATTATTCAGCAAGCTTGTTTTGAGCCCTTGCTCCATGTCATTCACTGCACTAGACACTAACGTCACGAAGAGCGATGAGAGACTACCTCAGCCTCAATGAGCTTGCAGTCCAGCTGTGGACTTGACATGCTGTAGAAGATGCAGAGAATACAGAAAAGGGGAGGAGAAGACATGTAAATGTGCATTGTTAATGGCATACTGCTGACTCAGGAAAGCACGAAGCAAGCACTGTTCCTGGGGCTGGGAAGCAGAGTGCCAGGAAAAGCTGCCACTCAGGGAGGAGAAGAATTCCTGCGAGCTGAGACCCACCGAGCCTGGACCCAGGCACGAAATAAGGATGTCGAGACATGTTGGGAGAGTACAGTAAACTTCCACTTAGAAGACCCTACCAGCAATAACCAGTTCCTTGGAGCTGCTGGGAAGATGAGGGAACAGAAGTGATACTCAAAGCAGAGGCACAAAACAGTAGATGTTAGCTTATTTTTTTTTTAAATTTAATTTTATTGTGAAAAGTAAAAGCGAAGCAAGAACAAAGATCAGAAACGAAGAAAGAAACAAGACAACATACAACAATACATGTGTTACAGACTTTAAAACCAAGAATCGCTGATTAAGCAGTTTAGATTTTGTAACAAATTTTCCAGGTTCAAATATGAGCTGGGTAATCTTGGGCAGACTAATCTCCTCCCCTAAAATCTTGTAAAAGAAAACTGGTTCTGTCCTTGCTGCATCACTCATAGAATTAGAGATGTCTCATCAAGACCCTACAAATGTGTGTATCACGTTGGAGGCAGCTAAGGATAGAAATGAGGAAAGTGGTGATCACCGTAACAGTCAGGATCATGTCCGTGCTCTCCCTTCTCTAGCCATATTCACACATTCCACCATCTACAGCAGCCCTCTCTCCCCATGTTTCTTCACAATTTATATTACGTGCCCATCACATCGCAGTTCAGAGGTCAGGACCCTCCACAGGGCTGGGCATGGAAGAACAAGCCTGTAATCCCAGCACTTTGTAGGCTGAGACAAGAGGATTGAGTGAGTTTGAGACCAGCCTGAGCTACATACCAAGAATCTATTGGGGAAAAAAATCATCCAAAGGTTGAATAAAGTGCCTCTCCTCCGACCACCTGATCACATCCTGTTTGCCACTGTTATGAAACTCCTCATACTCTGGTTCCCAATGACTTACTTTGCCTTACCTTTGTCTTTCATCCCAGGCAAAGCAAAGAAGAAAAGAAACCACATCGTGAACTTTTCAAGGACAGCCTTTATTCTTACGGCTTCTGGTACCCTTGTTTGTGCGTACTTACTGTGCATTAGTAAATATTTGATGAATTAACATATTGATAGGAAAATTATTGGAATTCAACAGAAAATGAACTTTCGGTTTGGGGTTTCAGTGGATGAAAGATGCCAGCCTTATTGAGTGAAATCAGTTAAGGCAAGATCGGCAGCAAAGATTGAAGATTTGATCTTAATGAATTCAAGTTACAACGTCTATCAGACATCTAAATGACCTCAAGCAAAGCGTTATATCTGAAATTAGAGGTCAAGGAAGAGGACTAAGAGAGTGAACTAAGTCTGTCAATATTACCCTTCTGATAGCTAGATTCATTGGATTTATTGATATCATACAGACAGAAGTCACAAACTAGTAATCCTAAGCCCTTCGGAAACCATGTTGCGTGTGATGCCGTGTATACTGCCGTACTTGGATGTGATGGGTGTACTGATTTCATTAAAAACACCACTACTAGGTGTTTGCAGAAGGGAAGCTTTGTTCTGATGTACCACAGGTGGAATCTGTTCACACCACTTCCCAGTGCAAACTGCCCTACACCAAACCATTATCTGCATGTTACCTCTTTACGCCAAGGTGCTGGTGATTACCTGTTCCTGAAAGCTTAACTGAGTACTCCTAGACCCTACAGGTACCAAGGTCAAGGTTACTCTGATAGGTGCTGAGTAACCCTAATGCTTTTTTTTCTTCATATTCCCCAAAGAAAGAAGAGCCTAAGGGCTTGCAACAAAGAATGAAACAGTACAAAATTGCTTATTGAGTCATTTACTATCAGGGAAAGACAAATCTCCTCTCTTTCTGCCCTTTTGCTCAGAAGTAATAAAAGTGTCTGATGTGAAGCAATCAGACCTAACGGCATACCCCAGCTTACTGAATCTTTGTTGAAACTAAGCACGGGCTATGGCATTGCCTGTGTTTCCCAATATGATTACATCTACAATTTCTAAAATATTTTTTTCTGATCTCTGTGGTGCATACTTTTTGTGATCTGCTCCTAAACCACCTGGGCACCTTTGTGTTTTCTAAACAAGTCCCATATTTATTTCTGTAACTACCTCTACCTCTTTGTTCATTTAACCATGTGTATCATCAAGCCCTTGCATAGAGTTTATGGGACTTAGTAGAGCCAATAAATGCTGAAGGAAACAAACAGACTCAAAAAATCTCAAAAGAAGAAACATGTCTTTTTTTACTGGATGTTGGTAATTGTCACTCCTGCAGAGCAACTATATGCCTGAAGCAACTGCGAAGCCACCACAACAGAAGCCAGTCTGAGAAAAATGAAGCAGATATGGACAGGAAGACCTGGTCCTGTGTCACGATATTCGGGTACTAAACTTAATGGACCCTAGAGGTGTTCTGCTATTGCCTTTCATTTTATGAGAATTATCACATTTTTATTATTCATTTAGCAAATTTATTTATACTTTTAAATCATTTTTAGTGCTTTCAGTAAACAGCACCTCAATTAATAAAATGCTGCAGGAGCTTAATTTACCACAGACTTAATAAGAACATAATCTTTTGGAAGGCAAGGAACAAAGTGTGGAAAATAAATCACCAAAGCCGTATGAAATGTTAACACACAATGATGCAACAATGCTGATAGACATATAAATGCAAGTATGTAAAAGTGCCATTCCTGCTTAAAAAGGTAAATAGGGAAACAATTATTTTCCTTTGTTTTTTTAAACTGATTAATTTATTTATTTGATACAGCGTCTCATTATGCAGTTCAGAGTCATAGTGATCCTCCTGTCTCAGTCTCCCCAGCTCTGGGATTACAGGCATGCACCACCACACCTGGCTTCAAAGCTCATGTGGCTTGCTCGGGGTTCTGGAGCCAGCATGGCATGCAGTACCAGGGATCGAACCTCGGTCCTTGCACTTGCCAGGCAGGCACTTTGGCCATCAACTACCTCCTGAGCCCTTATTTTCCTTTTCAATTATTAACTTTCTTATCTGAGAAATGTCTTTAGGATATCATTAAGAAACATATAAACTTCATAATCCCAAAATCACAGCACCTCAGATGTGTTTTTATCAACTCTATGTCCTCTAGAAAGTGATAGGAGCTAGCGACAGAGACACTTGGAAATGATCTTTCAAACCCCCACAGGATTTTTATTAAAAACAGCACATGTTTTGTACAATCAGGATACTAGGAATGAGAACATTCACATTTTCACACCTAAAATTCTCAGGTGTCCTTGTTTAAATCTAATGCTACTAACATTTGTCCTTAGGCATTGCTGAAATGATAAATAAGTGGCTAAAATCAAAGACAATGACTATTTGGGTAGTATCTAGAGATATTTAAGATGAAATTTTATAATACCTAAGTGATTAGCACTGGGCAACAAAGACTTTCCTGGACTTAAATGCTGCCTTTAAATCAAAGCCCTTAAAGACCAGCTATTAAGCTACAATTAGCATTCAGAAAAGTGGGTGGTACTTTCACAAATCAAGCTAATGCCCACCCATTTGTTCTTACGAAAATTTACCTTCTGTAGTGCCAGCCTGGCTAAAAATAGCTTATACTTGACTCATCCTGAAAGATAGACAAAGAATGTTACCATGTTCACTTTCTACCAGGAGTCAGGAACCTCTGGAGTGTTTCCCAGGGACAAGAAGAGTCCAAGTGCAGATTTCAAGATCTGATCTTTACATTAGTGTCCTTCGCATTTGCTGCCCTTAGAGTGCAGCAAATCTTCAAAGGTAATGCATAATCTAGCCCCCAAATCCACTTACAGCCTCATGCCTCACACCGCTCAGTCACTGGCACTCTTAACTAGTCAGACTCAAATGTGAACTGCTCTTGCAAGAGCCGCACCACCTTGTTTCTTCCAGGCACTTTCCTTGTGTCAGAAGCATGGCCTGGGAGTGCCAATAGCTCTCCCCAAAATCATGTCTCTCTCTCCACTTGGTACTTCAGATGGCAAATGTCTTGACTTCCTGCTGGATCATGCTCCTCACAGACAAGAGTTACCACCACACCCAGGATTGGCTCCTCTTTTACTAAACCCTGAGAGATGGAAATAGGGAAAAAGCCAACCCAAGGCTTTGTGGTATCATTGTATGCTCACCGTTCAACCAGTATTGATGGCTCTTGAACTTCCCTTCTCTTTTATTTCTTTCAGAGAATATGTACAGATGAAAATTCTCACTATATGTGGCTTTAAATGATTGAGAATACCTGCTTTACATGGTTTTTCTGACCTAATACTTTTATTGTCTCAAAAAGTTATTCAAGTAAAGCACTCACGTATTAAAGACAGTAAAGACTTTCATTTTTTTAACTTTCCATTAAAATAATGTGGAGTTCATTTTTCTTCAGGCAAAATCCTTGTAACTGGAGTCTGGACAAGTGGTGTTTTTCAGTTTGGCAGCAGTGATTCATCCTGGAAATTAGGGTTTCTGATGAGAAAGAACCCCACCAATGTACCAGAGCCAACATTCTCCCTTGCAAAGAAAGTTCTATGCATAAAGATTATCAGCATTTTGTGCCTTCCATGTAAACCGGAACTCTAAAACTATGTGAATCTCTACTTAGATTCAAGAGTTTATGTTCCTCTAATAGAAAAAGATGCGTATAGTGCAAAACTTAGTTTTACTCATTAAACCAAAAATCCTCAGAAGAATAGATACACATTGTCACAAGCTCTGATGTTAACCCACATGTTCTCTACATATGTCAGAGTGAGAGGTTTAGTTTCGCTCAGGTCTTCTTTGATTCTTCATTAAAGGGATAGGAACTGAGCACTTGCTCTGTGCCAGATTTGGGGGATAAGTCTTAGAATGAGCAAAGATAAAAAAACAGAGACCTTTGCAGAGCTCTTCATGAACTATTTAAAAGAGTTGCATGAAAATAAATCCAGGTATAACTCAGAATATCAATTTTTATTAAGGAAGTACAAAAAACTAAATAAAAATATAGATGACCATGAATCTAAAGGAATCTAAGAACTCTCATGAGAAAATCTTCATCAAATATAAAGAGTGTAAGAGTAGAGATTTGCTAAAACTGTTGCTGGGTAGGGGGAAGGTAAGAAGAGGGAAGCAGCATACAGAGGGAGGATTTTATCTACCCTATGATAATGCTTCTCAATTAAACCACATGTACACTCCCTGAACCCACCACAGTCTTTGACACTTTGGTGGCCTAGGCCTAGTATGGGTAGTTGTTTTTTTGATTAGAATGGTCAGCTATTTAAAAGGCATTTGAAACTGATTTCTCTTCTTCCCCCCACCTTCTTGGTACAGATCCATGGTGAAATCTTGCAGATGTTACTAAAATATTAGAAGATATGTTTCAGCTCCCTGGAGACTTCACAGTGAGTTTTATCATCATTACAGTTAATAATAATTGCAAATAAAATCTTCAGGTTTTACATCATAAAAATTGATTTTCACTATACACTTCTATGAAAATGTCATGTCCCTTAAAAATCGCAGCTAGAACAAAGGATAATACAAAGCACTTACAAAGCATGTTTGTTTGGGGGCATCATTTATGTTTACAGCCCTTATGTTAGTAAGAAGGAAAGCCTTAGCAGGGTCAGCTGTCTTCTGAAAGACCACTGGCAATGGATTCACTGTGGCATGGGGGCTGAAAAGTCAACTTAGTGATGCACCACCTCCCCTTTGTCCTATACTCTTTGAAGCTAGGGTAGCTGTGTGCATTTACTTTTATCTTCATAATGGTAAATATACAACAAACAAAAACATCTAGGTACTGCGACAAATTTGAAAGGAAGACATCTGTTCAGAAGGTAAAATACTTCATTTCATTACCTAGTACATATCTAAGATCAAGTTTGATTAATAAAACACCACACTAGTCAGGGAGATGGCTGAGGGGCATAAGCGGTTGCCTGGGAAGTACAAGGTCCTGAGTTTAATTCCTGATACAAGAAAGAAGGAGGAGGAGAATGAGGAGGAGGAGGTGGAGGAGGTGGAGAAGGAGGAGGA
>NW_004524590.1:17216544-17217046 GCF_000260255.1 Octodon degus
GTGTGTGTGTGTGTGTGTAAACTCAATTCTGCTCTGTCAAAAGCTTTGTATGAAGTAATCCTTGTGAAGGATGAAAAACATAGATAAACCTAACGAGGTCATGTTTCTCACAGAACTTGTGCTAAGTACCATTCTGAAGTTGTTAAAAGTTCTGTGATACCCAAATGCAGACAACTCTTAACAGATAGACCATACCAACAGTACATCCTATTTCGTAGGCCACTATTTCAGTTGTTCTGAAACTTCACTGTTCATTAGGATCCCCTGAAAAATTTATGAAAGCAGATCCCTAAGCACCAACTCCAGAATTTCTGATTCTATAGGTGTGGGGAGGTCCTAAGTGTTTGCATTTCTAATAAGTTATCAGGGACCACACTTTGAGAACCTCTGTGTCACCTTGTAAATTCCATGCCTTCTTTGCAGATGCATGATGCTTTTTCAGTGACATTTAGTTATTAACAGTATCTTCACTAATCAACCAAAGCAAAAATTTTATTTATTT
>NW_004524590.1:17217721-17296493 GCF_000260255.1 Octodon degus
AGAGAGAGAGAGAGAGAGAGAGAGAGAGAGAGAGAGAGAGAGAGAGAGAGAAACATTTCCAAATACAAAATATCCTTATCCATAATTGTTTTCAATTCTGCAGCTGATCTTTTTTTTATGGTCAGCTCAGTGCACCCTGGGGATCGGGCTGCTGCAGCATGTGGTGCCAGGGATTGAACCATGGTCCCTGTACTTGCTTAAGCTTCCCTAAGCAGGCTCTTTAGAACACTAAGTTATTTCCCTGGCCCTTGTTTGTAATTCTTACCTCTTGGCTTCCTCATATAACAACATTTAGGAAAATGGCCCTTTCTTCCAGTCCAAAGAACATCTGCACTTTTCCAGATAGAACTGTGTCATTCACTGACATTCTCAGTAACCAGTAACTGCAGAATTCCAGCCAACTGTGTCTGGAGTGTGTGTGTCTTAGTCTGAGTGAGACCGTACTCTTCTTTTTTTTCTAGAGGTTTAAGGTTAGGAACATGGAAAAAATCTCCAAGGCATGGTTCAGTATGTTATAATCCTTGCATTTAGAATTTCAAAAACTAGTGAATTTGAGGGACACTTACATTTGTATATTGTAAAAATGTACAAATTTGTACATGAAAAGGGAGAAACTTTTCTTATACTCTTCTATATTTCTAAATTTTTATGATGATTTGTTTATTTAGTTTTGAGATACTCTTGAAGACTTAATAGCAAAGTACTCTCAAGTGTCATGTAGAAAACAACTGTGACATTCATTACCTAGGTAATAAGTATAGAAGTCAGTGGCACAACAGTGGTGTAATTCCTACCCAGTCTCAGCATGCCAGTTCACCAGATCCACATCAAGAAATACTGATTTCCTAAAGATAGGAGTCACTACCTAGCCTATAGATTTAATCAAAATTAATTGGAGTGAGATTTTTTTCAGTCTCTCTTGCCCACCTGATTTTAAAGTTTCATTTTACTTTTTATTGACATGTAGTTTTTGTACAAATGTATGTGATACAGTATGACACTGTACGTACTTACTTCATATCAGTTTGGCTGAGGCTGCGGGTTAGAAGTGATAAGGGAGAAAAAAATCTTTCTAAGGTTCATTGATGTAACTATATAAAGTCAGTTAAAATTACTGTGATGAAGTTTATCAGCTGAAGATGGAATCCAAAGGTGATGAAAACTCGAACAATGTATTTTGGCTCATATGAACCCACAGCTACACCAGCTGGGTTACGTAGAAAGAAGCTGGAACTCTTAGACCCTGGGGTTGTATTCTACATGGAAAACTGGATATACAGGTGGTGGCAGAATAAATGTCAGTCTTGAAAAAGGTAAAGAGAAGGAAGGAGAGTGGTATTAGAGTACTAGGCAGGAAACAAAGAATTGTGTTAGAGTATATATTGGAGTTTTCATAGGGAAATATAATGCATATGCTTCCTATCCCAGGAATCATCAGGCTCATAACTCACTCACAAATTCTAACTTCAAAAACTGAAAAGACTGCTACTTCCTTCTGACACATGGATGCTAGATATACATTAAAATGTGAAATAATGTTTTAAAAATCTGTGCACATTTAGAGACAGAGTTCTAAATTTGCAATTTTGCTAGGAAAAAAGCAAGTCAAACATTTGGCTGGAAGGTTTAATTTACTTTTGGCTTAGGAAAGAGGATCAAAGACAATAAAGACAGAAAGAAGTGTGTTGCCCAGGGTGGAACAGTATTTCAGAGAGCAAGTTTATAATAATGCCAAGATTAAATCTGCATTTGACATTCCCAAACTTTCCATTACACATCTTAGAGTTCAAGAGAATGACTTTTTTTGCAGCACTACTACCCTAAAATTAAAATTTTTCATCATTTTACAGAAAGCTCTACTTCTTTACAGCTTCTAGGATGGAGAGGGCTTCCTGAGAGTATCACACTCAACATTCCATGCAAAAAAGACCTGAGAAGAGGTTGGCACTTTTATTTGGTTTTGTGTGCTCTGTTTTTTCTTACCACTTTGGATTGCAGGAGCAGACTTGCTGAAGCACATCAGAAAAAATGTGTTTGAGACTGGGTAAGCTGGAGAAAGGCCAGAGTGACAAAACAAATGTCAAACAGCCCAAACAATGTTGACCAGCTAATTCCATTATGACTTCCCCATCTCTGCGTCTCCAGCTCGGTCACTATCATGACCACAAATAGAACTGAATGCCAACAACTGCTGAATTTGACCCACTGCAGGTTTCATTGCTCTTTAAAATTCACATGGAACACACACACACACACACACACACACACACACTTTCTTGTTTCTTCTCCTACAGAATTTTGGTTTCTACAGCTAATTTTAGCCACGAAGTTTATTTCAGCCCATTCCTATTGCATTCTCTTTAGCAGGAGTTATCCTATCTAGAGGTAGCAGCAGCATTTACTACAGAGTGAGGAGGAAAAATCCCTAGAGTTTATTATATTGAATTATTTAGAAAAAGCCCCCTGAGGTTGTAGAATTTCTAAAGTGGAGCAATATGCAAATTTTAAAATATCTGGGTATTTCCAGAGTCTTAAGTTGCAAATAGTAACTTTAGTAATGAAGGAGAAATTAACACTAAAAAAAATGCTCAAGACTAAGATTCTAAAAATTTAGTCTTTTAAATTCCAATCCACCACAGCTTTCCAAAAATCTCTCATCTTATGGTTTTTCTTTAGGTTGTTATTGCATTTTGCTCATGGGCTAATGCATTACCTAAATATAGATAGCCATTTTTAGAATAAATTCCAAACGCCATAAATGTTTCATAATTGAGCACATAATTTGAAGTAAGAGAGCTTTCCACTCATCCCTTTTTACTGTTGCAAATTGGAAAATACTCAAGTAATTACTCCCTTAATAGTTCAACGCTTGCAACTATATATACTTTATGAACATCACAAGCATCTTTTGCTCCCTAGAGTAATGTGGTGGATGCACGAAATAACTTAACTTGTACAATTAACCAGATCACCCAGAGCTTTGATTCAAGATTCTTTCATTAAGCCATTAATATAATACATTGCTAAGTGGTGGGTTGTCCAATTTTTATGATGCCTTTCATTTAAATTCAATGGCTGCAGTTAGAATAAAAACCAGCATCTGCAAGATCAGCAGGATGATGCAAAAGCTTATACTAGAAACATTTTTTGTGCCCCACAGTTTGCCTGAGAGCAGTGAATGCCAGAGCATTAATAAGGAAAGTGATTTAAAGTAACAGAAAGTAGCATTATTTGTGCTTACCCAATAAAGAAAAGGGCAAATAAAAATGCTTGATTCTTGCGACCTCAAACACTTAAACAGAAAGCCACTGGTCATTTTATTGTTTTCCAGACAAAGGCAGAAAGACAGTTTGTAATCCTATCCCACTTGAGACTACGTCACACATTTGGAACTAGAGTTTGTATATCATAATACAGAATGCCATGCATTTGCTTTTTTGGCATTGTCCAAATTGTGATATACTTACATAATTGATGTATGTGGGAATCTTACATGCAGAGAACAACTGAAATCCTAAAGCTCAAGATTTTATTTCTAAACTTGGACACAGTACAAAAATACAAAGCTGAAATAGATTCTACTTTGGCCATTAGAGATGATATAAGTTATCTCAATTTGTTATCTACATGATTTAAGTTAACTCTCTGTGTTTATATATGATGAGAATCTAATTAGGTACCATTGGATATATCTTGGCTACCTCATTGCTTTTAAAAATAACTGCTGATAAATGGAGTAAAATGTACAGTTTATAGTCTATTTATCATTGGGAGACTCTGACAAAGGGTAGGAAAGTTCATAAGAAAGAGATATTACTGAAAACCATATCCATTTTGTAATTACAGTACATGCAATATTGTCAAAGCCTAGAGCTATAAACCAAAAAGTGATGTAAATCATAAAAATCAACCTTTATGAATTCTTGCATCTTAATAAAAAGTACCCATGTGTATGTGAATGAGAGCCAGCAATAACTAAAGATGACCCACCAGGTGATTACTTTATCAATTTTCTTCATACAAACATTTCAGAGGAACTCATCACTTTGATTCAAGATAAAAGTAATCACACACACACACACACACACACACACACACACACACACACCCCAGAGATCAGATAGATGGCAATATAGAGCAAATTCATGATTGGAAGCATGGGCATGTATATGCCTCCAGGTAACCCAAAGTACAACAAATAACAAGAGTTGACATACTATTTAAAAATTAAAGGACAAATGAATTTCTGAGTTTATTACTTTTAACCATGTGCCTTCAGAAATTGTCAGATTTAGAACAAGTATTAGTATCAAGAACTATCTCTAATCATTTTCCTCAATTTTCAGTTGTATGGACATGTTTTTACACTTAATAATCTTTTATACTCTGACTAAAGTCACTGCAACGTAACCACTAGTTCAAGTATAATAGTAAGAGATGTGTTTTTCTCTGTAAAAACAAGAAATTCATGACTATATGACTATAATATAATGCTACCAAATTCATCAAATTAATTTTATCTGTTTTAAGGAGTTTTCAACCCCCCCCCAATTCGGTTCCATTAAGAAAACCGGTATGAGCTAGAAACTTCTAGGCACTCACTGAAGTGTATTCTGAAATTTACCACTGATAGATTTCCAGTCAGAAAAAGCTGAAGTCATCAGGATAGAAGAACTGTTCAATAAAAACTACTCTCACCGGTCTACTTACACATGCAAACAAAATGACACACTGAGATCCAACCTTCAATCCAAACTTTAGCCAACTAGGTATCTCCATAAGTGCTTTGCCATACAAACACCCAACTGTGAGGCAGATGACTAAAAGCACAGGTGCAGAGGGCAGAGGCGAAAACCTTGTCCTACCTTGATTGTTTTTGAGGGTTGACACTTGATGTGATGGGACACGCTGGCAGTTTGGTTCATGTTTCAGGACCCTGGACAGCGCACGATCCCAGGCGGAGTTCCAGAATACACTAGAGATCAGGTCTCCTTTATTGGACTTCAGCAGGGCTGCTGCTGTTGCTGCTGTTACTGATGCTTCTGTTGCTGCTGCTTCCTCACTCCGGAGGCTGAAACGCTGTCAGACCGGAGGGATCTGTATCTCACTTAGCCCTAAATAAAGCATTTACTTGGTTCATCGTTCTCAGAGCTCTTGGCAATAAAGAATAGAAAGTCAAAGACTGTTTAAATTCACTTGCACTGTATCTTTTCAGTACTGAGATGTGACAGCTCCACAGTTCAGCCAATGATCTTGGCTCATTCTCTTTTCAAAGGAACGAATACCAGAAAACATACAGAGATCAATTGCGGTCCTACAGTTTAAAGGGGAACTCACAAGAATCCTGGTTCTGCTCAGATTATACTTCTGTGTCTTTTTGCAGTCTCTCTCTCTCTCTCTCTCTCTCTCTCTCTCTCTCTCTCTCTCTCTCTCTCTCCCCCCCCCTTCTCTTTCTCTGGTTTTGTAAATCATTCTCATCCACATACTAAATTTATTCCATCCTGGAAATAAATTTGCTTATGGTAAAAATATCAGTAAATTCTGGAAAATAACCTGTTGCTGGGTTTTTTTTTAAGATTTTGGGATTGTACACCTGTATGTTGGAAGACTAACAATATTGAATATATATGGAGATTTAACAAATTCTACAGTAATAGCCAGCTAAGACTCTGGTCCTTCTGCAATGTAGAAGAAAGCTGAAGGTTTTAAAAAGATGTTTTCAAGCACAGTAGCTACTGTAATCATTGCATGTTGCAGAAAAAACAAGAACATGGTTTCTTTATTCTTCTGTGGTTTTATTTCTAACTATTTCATTCCTTAAGGTCACAATGTTGATTGCTTGATACAAACTAGTAGTTGGTTCATGCCAATCTAATTTCCCAGATGTTATTTTGGGGAAAAAGATCATAAATATTTATAAGTAAAGTTAACTCATCAGCCCCCATCGTCACAACAGCTCCAACTGTGATAAGCCCAGCTTCATTGGTAATAGGTAATAAGAGATGCAGTGGGCTTGAATAAATACAGAACATTATTTTTCAGTTATTATTAAAATAGATTTGAGGTGTCATAGACTGAGTGTGTGTGTGTGTGTGTGCACGTGTGTGTGTGTGTGTACACAGGGGGATATGTGTGTCTTTGTGGGTAAGAGATGTATTCTTGGAGACCAATACTTTGCACTCATCAGAAATATATCTTTCTGGTGAAATGCCAAATTTATAATACTGAACTGTTGAAAGCTTTTGGGAAGCTTTATGATTAGGCCAAGAATGCCACAGATGAGGTTAACTGTGATAAGAAGTAAATTAATGAGGCTGGTGAAACAGCAAACTTGAAAATCTTTTAACATATATCCTAAAACAGCAAAAACAATGTGAACATTATGGAAATGTAAAATCTGAATGTCTGAGAATATCTGAGCCACAAAAGTGTAACAGCAGGAAGATTGTGAATAAGGAAATTAAGCAAATCAGAACCAGACAAAAGGCCATGTTCCTGACCTGGTGTAGCAGTACTGGACATTGAGGGAGCAAAACTGGGGACAGCCTTCATGCCAAATGCACTTATTGACTCAAAATTCAACTTTTAAATCACAAATGTAGTTGGTATATGTACCTTCCATTCTATTTTTACTGGATACTTCCATTTTATATAATCCACAAATCAAAGAATTTCCACTAGAAAATTTTAAATATTTTGGGCCTCACAACAATCAAAACAACACATCTAATATGTAAAATGCACCACACAGTATTTAGAGAAAATGTGTACATCAGTGCATATATGTGAAGTGCAGACCAACATAAAATAAATAATTTGTAAGTTAAATATTCACCCCAACGAGTTGTTCAAAATGATAAGGTACAGGCAAGTAAATTGTACTGAAGAAAATAATAATACCTGGTAATCTGAGCAACTGCATTGAAGACAGCAATGTGCAATATAGTAACCCTTGTTGAATACTTATTACCTTCTTATTTTTGAAATTGCATATCATTTCTCATGTCTTACCTATACTAAAAATAAAAATAAACTAAAATACAAACTATGTGATCCAGTGAATAATTCATGAGTTGTAGTTCACCATATGGTTAACAGTATAATAATGTCTGAAGAAATGCATGCTCTGTGCAGGTAGGATAGGCTCAGCTTCTCTCCCTTAGAGGATACTTAAATATCTAAAGAATATCAAGCTCAGTTGTCCGGGTGTTGTAGGTAGAATGTGGGGAGTACAGGAGTGCAGGAAAAGCTCCAGCATGGTTCCTCACCCACACCTGTGAACTATGAAGAATGGGAACAACCATCAATTTTCCAGAGCATCTTAAGGGAACACCATTAACATCAACATTTATAAGTCTTCCAGAAGAAAAGGAATAAGTATTTGCACTGTGAGTGCATAAGCCTGGACCCTTTCACCATGATTCTGCAAATCTCTGTAGCATCTCACCTGGACAGGATCAGGATGAAAAGCAAAACAGCCTTTTATGTACAGGTGGATGAGAAGAGTCCTTCTAGAATCCTTTCCAATACTAAAATTTAAAACCAAGATAGGGATAGTTCACATAAACACAAAGGGATGCTTCTCATCCACCTGTACATAAAAGGTTGTTTTGCTTTTCATCCTCTTCCGGTTTTTCCATTCCACACCACAACATATGTCATTATACCAAAGTCTAAGTCCCAAAGAAAAATCAGTTCTTCAGAGAAAAATACATGACCCAGGAGTCTTTTAGGATTTTCCTTTTCTGTTACATGAGCAGTTCATGAGTCAAGGGAATGAAGATCGTGTTAATTTTTGAACGCTTCTATCTAAAATATATAGAGAGAATTTTTATAACTTTGTAAAATTGATTGTATTTTAATATGTTCATTTGGAATATAACCAAAAGAAAAATAGAGATTTAAAAAAATAGACAAATTCTAAGAATTTAGAAATGCTGTTTAATAAGGACAAGTTATATAGATTTTTTTTCTAATTTTGCTCCGTTGAATCCAGTAAATGTAGTACGAAACATCTACAGTATTGTATGCAGTCTTGCAAATGGTAGTCTCATTTGAAAAGTTTTGATCTGCCCAGAAGATACTGTATGGTGAATCATAATGAACTATAAAATATAGATTATTTAATCCAGACCATCAGATTCAACAGCAGGAATCATCAAATAAAAGTATGTGTTAGATTCCATAGTTTTTGTGGAAAATTAGGAATGAATCCTTTGTACACGTTACATAAAAATACAAAAATGATAACTAATTTTTAGAAGAGTAATGACATTCTTTAAACAGCTATTGTTTGGAAAATAGAGGCTCAAATTAATATAAATGAAGTATTGCATTTTTAAAATCTCGCACAGTCAGATAGACTCTCTTACTAATTTCCTTTTCTTTGTTTCATATCCTAAATGCTACGGCCCTGACCAACTATCACTATGGTGACATACTAGTTAACAGCTTTGGAAAGGCCAGGGGCCTAGTCAGTAAGAATGCTGTGTTAAAAGACAACTGGTTGTTTTCCTGATATTTGGAGTTGTTTTTGTTTAAAGTCAATATGTCCCCTACAATGCTCATGTACTCATAGGCAAGTACCCTGCTTCTTACTTATTTTTCTGTCATGACTTAGACAAAATTTCCAATGCCCAAAGTTAAAGGGGAAAAAATGTGTTTAGCTCAGTTTGCAGAGGTTTCAGTCCCTAATCAGCTGGCTCCAAGACAGAGTTGCACATGGAAGAGGGGCAGAAGTTCATGGAAGACAGCAAAAGTAACAATCAAGGGAGAATGACAGACGAGTCTCTTTCCCTTATATTGTATGCAGGCTACCTGTCTTAGGGCTGGTGGAGCATTTTCATCTTTAATCCTATCTTTGGACCAAGAATCAATCACAAACTCTAGATTTAATGACCTCTGAAATAAGTACCTCCCCATGATGGCAGGAGGCTTTCTGAGACATCCAGATGCAAACCATCACAGCAGGGCTTTGATGGTTAGATCGAAAGGGCTCTAAACTCATCAGTGAACTCATCCACTAGTGAGGTTTGGCAGCTAAGTGTGCTATTAGGAGGTGAAATGTAGTTAAAGCCAGGTTTCTATGGGTGTGATATGAAAAATACAGCTCACTCATTGACTTATCCCTTCTCTCTCTGCTTCATGACTGCCATAATGTAAGTGGATGTCCCCTGTCCAACCTTTCAACCATACCCATTCTGCCTCAAAGCCAACAGACTACAGAGTAATGTTCTAAAATCCATGAACCAAAATAAGCCTTTCTTCATTTAAGTTTCAGGTATTGGGTATTGTGTCTCATGAATGAGAAATTGACAGAGACAAGTGTTAAGGACTTATCTCCAAATCCTTTCAAGACCCAAGAGAGAGCACTACCCCAATGTAACGCTAACCTTATGTGTCCTGGTCCTTTGCTTAACCTGTCCACTGAATTGTTTACATTTCTTTCTAGAAATGGAATGTAATTTGAAATTGTCAACTTTTCAGACTGACAATTTCAGCATTTTGTTTGCTTTTTTGGTACCAAGGATCAAACACAGGACCATGCACTTGCCAGGCAGGTACTTAAGCCACTGAGCTATATCCATGGCCCTGGACTGACAATTTGAGATTAAGGCCCTCATCTAATTTCTGTGGGCAAAACTTCTGAGATTTCCACTGAATAGGCTTTTCACTCACAGCTTTACACATTGCCCTCCCAGACCTTCTGAAATCTAGGTATAAGCATTCTTAATCTCAGAACTCCTGCATTCTGCATGTGCCTAAAACTAATGTCACGTGGATAATGCAAAAGTCCATTTCTAGCTGGAGAAGTAGCTAGGATTTCTTCTCTCTTGACTGTGAGGGTCGAGTGTCTGGATTGCTTAGCACCTGACCCTGATTCCAAGAAACAAATTCTCTATGCTGCTGCCATTCTGGAACATGCTAAGGCCGTTGCCTCCATTATTGAACATGGCACTCTGGCTTTTTCCTCAAAGCAAAGTCCCTCACACTTGCAGTTCTGAGGCTGCAAAAGGTGAGGACCTGCCACCTCTTGTGATGCCCTTGGGATATTTTATCTATTCTCCTGTTCCTCCTGAGCAATGGAGATCTCAGCTCTATCTTTGAAGTCCACAGCCTTCCTGGCACTTCTTTTCTGGCCAAATTCACATTTTAAATCATCCTTCTGGGCTCTTTGCTCTTAATTTTCAACATAAATCTGACTAAAATCCCCAACAACAGCCATGCCACTGCCTCAATATTTGACTGCCTAGATATTTATTTTGCCAGATTAATTAGTCCATGGTGCTTAATCTTGGACTTGGGCAGATTCTCTAGACACAGGCAAAACACAGATAAGCTTTCAGTCAAGCCAAAACACACATTATCTGGAGTCCAACAACCAATGCAGTCCTTCTTCCCAGCAGAAAACTCCACAGCCTAATCTTTACAGGGAGGACTTCTATCAGCATTCTGTTTTTCTGAGCTCTGCTCAGAATTTGTCATACAGAATAGCCAAAGGTATTCCAGTGCTTCTAATCCAGGCAACATCTCTGAACCTTCCTATCTTTTCCCATAAGCTGTTCCCAGAGGCTCATAATCCACACGGTCAGGTTTATAGTCACAACAATGGCCCCACCCCTGGTATCAAGTTCTGTCACAGTTACACTGCTCTCCTTGCTGGTACAAAATACAAGACACCCCAAATTAAGAGAAGAAAGATTTATTTAGCTCACAGTTGGTGGAAGTTTCAGTCCATACTGAGCTGGCTCCAGGGAAGAATAACATATGGAATAAGGCAGCCATTCCTGTTTGTGGAAAACAGCAAAAAACAAGGGAAGGGGCAATAGGAGCTGCCTCTCTCCATTCCTTATGTTATAAACAAGCTATGCTAGGGTAGGGGTGTAGAACTACACAATATGCACGCCCTTATTATGCACAGGATGATGTTTACAAAGTAAGAACCCTAGCTCCCTGCTGAGTCACTTAATTAATCTTTCAAAGTTCTCAAGTTGGCAAAATGTACCAACCAGTATAACCTACCAATATAGTGTCTAGTTGCATCCTTTTATCTACCAAAGCCTTGGATTTATCATTTTTATGGCTAGGTATTACTGTACTGAGTAAAAATGCTACAACTTTTTTATCCATTCCTCAGTTGATGGTCATTTGGGTTGTTTTCAAGATTTAGCTACGACAAATAGCACTGCTATAAACATGGGTGCACATATATTGCTGTGCTATAATGATTTTAGTTCTTTTAGGAAAATACCTAGGAGGAGAAAACTTGGCTTGAATGGGACCTCCTATCTTTTTGAGGAATCTCTATACTGGTTTCCATGATGGCTATACCAGCCTGTACTCCCACCAAGAGTGGAAGTGTTCCTTTTTCCTCACTTCTTTTCCAGAATTTGTTATTGATTGACTTCTTGATGACAGACACTCTTTCTTGCATAAGATAGTATCTCAGCATTGTTTTAATTTACATCTCTTGAATGACCAATGAAGTTGAACATTTTTCCATGTATTTTTTTCCATTTATCAGTTCATTTATGAAGTGAAGTGTACATTCATCTCAGATGCCCACTTTTGAATTGGGTCTATGAATTTTGGAGGACTGATTTTTTTCAATTTAATAATCAAATTCAATAGAATAGCAGGATACAAAGTCAGCACTCAAAATTAATAGCATTTCTATACACAACAAGTGCACCAAGACAAAAAATATTGAAGTTACACCTTCACTAACACCTAAAAAATGAGATACTTCGGAATCAATCTCACAAAGGAGGTAAATGTTTTATACAGTGAAAATTACAGTTGGCTAAAGAAAGAGATTGAAGAGGATTACAGAAAGGAAAGATATTCCTTGTTCCTGGATAGGAAGAAACAACATTGTGAAAATAGCCATACTATCAATGTGGTTGGGGCTGGGGAGATAAATCAGCAGTTTAAGTGCCTTCTTGGCAAGAACAAGGACCCAGGTTTGTGGGGCATGCTGAGACTGCAATTGAGACTGGGCATGGGGCACACACCTGCAATCCCAGCTCTTGGGAGGCTGTAAACAGGGGGATCACTACGAGTGCTATCTAGTTGTAAGACCCCAAACACCTTGTAGGCCTTTCCCTAACAACAACAAAAAAAAGACTCAGGTTTTATCTCTGGTACCACATGCCATTCTAGCCTCAGAATACGAGGGATACTGAGTCCACCACCAAAACTGGACATGGTAGAACATGCCTGTAATCACAGCACTGGGTAGACTGAAAAAGATGATAACTATGAGTGCAGGCTGCATAGTGAGAACCTGTACCAAAAAAAAAATTTAAAAAAGAAAGAATTTTTTAAATTGTTATACAAACTTAATGCAATCCCATTTAAAATATCATTAGTATACTTCAGAGACCTAGAAAAAAACATTTCTCAAATTCATCTGAAAACAGATAGAGACTTAGAATAGCAAAAGCAATCCTGGGAAACAAAGGAAAGGCAAGAGGCATAACAATCCTTGACTTGAAATTGTATCACAAAGCTACTGTGAATAAGTCAGCATGGCACTGGCAGACCTAAGTATCAGTGGAACAGATGAAAAGATGCAGACACAGCTACAAATGCACTCAGCCAACTTATCTTTGACAAAGGGGCCAAACATGTTTACTGGAAGAAAGACAGCCTCTTTAACAAGTGGCGCTGGAAGTACTGGCTTTTCACATGATGAAGGCTGAAAATAGACCCATGTCTATCTCCATGCACAAAACTACAGTCAAAATGAAGGACTTAAATATTAAAACTGAAATACTAAATCTTCTGGAGGAGAAGTAAGTAGGAATCTTAAGGATGTCGAAGTAGGGAGACAGTTTATGATCAAAAATCAAACTGCATGGGAAATATTTCAAACAATAACTGGGAATCTCATCTGTTTGAAAAGATTATGCACATCAAAAGAAATCATCAACAGAAGAAAAAGAAAACTCATGAATTGGAAAAAAATATAGTGGACTTTCCCTCAGACAAAGAACTCCTATCTCGAACATATAAAGAATTGAAAGGCTACACCTTGACATAAGCTTCTATAACCAACTTAGAAGAGGAATGAAATATGATCTCCCTTAAAGGTTTGTGCTCAACAGTGGTATATGTCTGTTCTGCTTATATATCACTGGCCAAAACCAATTTCATGCCACACCCAAGTCTAAATCATAAAGAAGTGACTTGCACTGTGTTCTCCAAGTGAAGTTTCAGAACAGCACCGAAGAGCCTTAATGACGACCACCACCCTTTTGCTGCTCTTTTGCAGTGCATGTGTTGCCGCCATTCCACCTCAAATTGCCCGTATGCTCACACAGTTTATTTCAAAGTTATTGCAGATAAAAATAGAACTCCCTTACCTTATGTGTTCTCTTATCAACCGAATCTTCTTAGTATATTTTCCCAGATTTTTCAGGAACAGGACAGTGAAATATAATAATCTTTGTATAGAAAAGAATGCCAGTTGAACATGAGCTAAGTATGTCAGTTTCTTTTATCTCCTTCTAGGGACTTGAGTAGCTAACAGAGAATCCAGGTCTGACTATATCTAAAATGCATACTCTTAACCACTGTGGTATATGAATGAACAATTGTTTTATACTGCTAAGTGTTGCAACTCAACAAATACCAATATAAGTGAAATATTTTTTATATTTTCAGCAGGACTCATTTTATGGACTTCTTGAAATTGTCCAAAGACTGTAATGTGCAGGACTTCCTGCACTGCTCTCCTGGGAAGAAAAGTGATTTTCTCTATTTTGGCAAAATCAGGTCCTATTTCCATGTATTCATATGTGTGGAGCTGGCTAGGACATTTCCTTATGCCTTTAATTGGCTTTAAGCAATGCAAATAGGTCCAGCCTAGGTGCTGATGCACAGTCTTTGAAGCAAGGAGACAGGGCAGTGTAACGCAGCCCCTATTGTTCCTAAAAGTGCCAGTGTGAGCTTGGCAGGGGGGAGAGCCACACTCCACGCTGTCAGCTGGGAATGTGACTCAAGATAAGAGGCCGTGACTTCCCAGAGCACATAAAATTACCCATCAGAGCAGAAGCACTGACCTCAAAACATTAGATGCTATGTAAAATTATGTTATATAGATTATTCCTTCTTCATATCCTTCTCTCTGCATGTAGCAGAGGTGACTTTAAACCCCCTAGCTAGCAAAGCTCACACACTCACCTGTTTCCCACCACTCCCACAATCCCTCTGTGTTAAGCCACACTCCTCTTTGAGAATTCATAAAACCTGGGTTTGGCATTGGGTCAAAGCCTTTGCCCTGGTGAGCCATCATCCTGGACGGACTTAGGAACCCCTTGGCTCCCCAGCATGTTGGCTGTGTAATTGTGTCTTGATCTTTGTGATAGGTTGTACTGTAGGTGGTAGATTGGAATTATCTTGCTTGAATTCCAAAAATTTTTCCATGATTTCACAAATACACACTTCTCAGATCCTGATGAGAACCAGGGAGGCTTGCTGCAAGAATCATGAACTCACTTTTAGCTTGTCAATGATTGTGTGATTTTTGGTCTGCAAATGATCTCTCTAGAATCACATCACCTAATATTCTGATCAAGCAGTATCTATAAGAAGTTGTAAAGGTGGTAAGGGAAAGCCATGAGTTATATATTATTTTTATTCTATATATTATTCAATTTATCTTTCAGTTTAAAACACAGTGGTTTACCATTCTCCCTCTGTCAGGAGATACTGTCTTAATCTACATAGAACATGATAGCAAGGATTAAAATTGTTAAAGAATTGAAATTATTGTCCACTATCCTGTGCTGTGGTGGCTCTCAGCATGGCTCCCCATTCTCATACCTACTAAGAAGCTACTGATATTCACTACCCCTTTTTTGCATCTTTCTTCGTATTGGGCTTCCTAATGTTTCTGCTTTTGATCCCTTCTTTCATAGCTTTACCTTCATCACAATTTCTTTGGCTTGGACATTTTGCTGCCCCTGACTATAATTTACTCCTAGACTGAGGATTACATGTTTTCAACTACACAGGGTATAAATTCTAACTGATAACAATGAACCTTGGGGTAATGACTTTTGCAGACCCAGCTGACTGTCATTCCTGATAGATTCTCCCCCCTCATCATCCAGAACCGAATACAAATGTCTGACAAATGATCTCTTATGCAAGATGGCACTCTATACCAATGGACAGCCACAACTTTGTCTATACTAATGTTATAAAGAAATATTTTCATTTTAATGGTGACATTTATATATGGCAGAATAATTCATTTTGTAAAATGTCCAGCCAAAAATACGTTCCAAATGCTAAGACATAGAACACCAAAACAAATTGCCATAATTCCCTAGCAAGAGATTTTGGGAGCTCTCTTCATCCTCCGCTCTCCAGAAGAAAATAATTCATCAAACAAGTCCCCTGAAGTGCTTCAGAAATGTCCAGTTCCATGTATAGATGTTTCCATGAACATACAGAATAAGCACTGGCGGAAACTCTTCATGTAAGCATAACAACCTGCTCTGCAATCCCTGACAAATGCCTTCAATAAATTCTCTCTGTGACCAATGCCATAAATCATTGTGAAGACAGTGTTCACACATAAAATCCATTGCACTATAGTTCCCTGGACACCCAGGAACAGACTACTTCATCTACTTCAGCTATTACTGACAATGGTCCCCCAAGTCACCCTACACTATTCAAAAGTTCCAGGATCTGACTATTAGGAACTTTTAGTATAGCTCCCTGGTCACCCATTTCTCCTGTTCTCATTCCTTTCAGTTCTGAGGGTTGTCCTGACATTTATGACCTGTGAGGAATTCACATTTAAGGCAGATAATGAATGAGTCTAATAAAACAATCATTGCAATACTTTAGAAGCTGTGGCAGGCATTCAAGCCCAGAGCTCACAGCAGTGCCCCATACTTTCCAAACAGCAGGGTGTGCAACCTGTGTTTTCCAGAACTCAGTCAACAGCCTTCAGCTACATACAGTGCCCACCTTTAGCACTGACATCTCCCTGGCAACACTGCAGAGGTTTCCTGTGGCATTTTTTATACTTTGTCAGAGAACACAGTGCTTGTCAGGGAATTTGATGCTACCTCAACAAGATTATGGTCATAAGATAGGTTCTCTGGAATGAAAATTCAAGGAAAAATCTTAAAACAAGTTAAATATTTATGTACTTGGGGAGGGCAAGTACAGAATCTAAATTTAAAATATCTTCTTTTTCAAAGTAGGCATTGCCTTACTCTAGGAAAACAAAAATTCAGAATGAAAGAGTTGTTTTTAACTTTCTGTCCTAAGAAAAAAGATCTAGGATAATGCCTATGTCACTCCCTCCTTTATATCCCTAATCATTATATATTCTTCAATATTTGGTTAAATGTTAACCACGGGCCACGGGTGCAGATCAAAGTTGCAACTGGCACTGAGTGAGCATTTTGTAAGACCAAGGATCAAACCTCAGCACAACAAAAACAAACAGAAAAATACAATGTTATCACTTTTCTTTCTTTTTTTCCCAAAGAAAACTGACCTTTTTCTCCTCAGGTTTTATTTTTTTCCTCTTTCATTTTAAGAGCCACAATATGATATTAGTAACAATTTCATGGTGTTTTTAATGTCTATTAACTTTCCCATGCATTTGTTGAGGGATAAAACTATGACTAAAAATTCTTCATATACCATGACACTATTTCGCACATGGTGTGCACACAAAAGATCAAGAAATTTATGCTATATAATGAATTAAATCAGCAAGTGATGTTGAATCACTTGAGTGGCAAAGTAGCCTAGATTACAGTTTTGGTGAAATGATATTATAGATATCAGATATCAGTGGGCCAAAGGCAAAATAAAATAAAAAAATACACCTAGGAAATATGGAAATACAAATCACTCCTAAGAAACTTAGCTGCAAAGGAGAAAATACTTGCTTAGAAAGAATAATAAAATTTACATAAAATAATGCCCAATAAATTAGAAGTCTGTGTAAGTCACTACATTTTTCTGTTCTCTCAAAATATTACTAAATTTTTCTGTTTTTTAACCTCCAAACAAATATATCAGCTATGAGTCAGAATGAAAGCCAAGCAGCAGATGGGCTACTCAGCTTAGAAAATTTAAGCAAAATACAGTGTTGGAATAATGGTAACAAAGGAGACAGAAACAGAAGTGTGCTTTGTTTTATTCTAAAGTTTGAAAAAAACTAGACTTGAGTTCTCTAGTTTGAGTAACCTTGTGTTAGTCTGTTGTGTTTACAGTATAAAAAGTTATTGTATTTAGGAGTCAAGTCAATTCAATGCTAGTTGTCCTATGCTCTGAGTTTGTCATATTTAACTGATGAAATGATTTAGAATAATAATATTCTAAATATATATCTCCAATTAAAGGATTTTGATAAAGACATTTTTTGAATTCAAAGTTTCCAGCTTATAACACAATAGCTAAAACAATTATTTTCTGAAAACATTCTGCATATCTATTTATTTTCTTTTTATTTTATTATATGCAGAATATGCAGTTTACAGTCATCTCGGGGAGTGGGTACATGTACATACTACAGTTATTTCTTTCTTTTAATTTCCTTCCCTTCTCAGCTTCTTCTACCTCCTCTAATTCTCCATCACAATTTTCATTTTTATTGATGTCAATATTAGCTCATGTTATGGCATACAATGTTTACATTCATTGAGGTGTTCCTATACATAGCATAGCTTTATTTTACTTATTTCTTCTTTCCTCCTCTTCACTCTTCATCCTTGTTCCTTTATACTACTCCTTTACTGCAAGAGATATATCCTTTTGTCCCATCCACCTATCTTTATTACTTTCTTTGCACTTTATCTCACTCTAATGAGATGAACCATACAGTATTTAGGCTTGTGTATCTGGTTTATTTCACTTAACATTGTATCTTCTATGTACATCCACTTTCTTAGAAGTGTCTCAGGTTTGTCTTTCTGTATTGCTGAATACTATTCCATTATATATAAACACCACCTTTTCTTTATCCAATCATCTGTTGATGACTATATAGGTTGCTTCCTGCATTTATCTTCACAAATTGTGCCGCTACAAACATTACTATAAACATTGGTATGTACATGACACAAGTATGATGTCTCAAGATCTTTTGGAAAGATATCTAGAGGGGAGATAAATGGATCATATGGAATTACTAAATTCAATTTTTTGAGAAATCTCCATAACAATTCCCATACCAGTTGCAATAGTCTGCATTCCCACAGTCAAAGATGGAGGGTTCCTTTTTCACCACATGCACTCCAGCATTTGTTGTTTCATTCCTTAATGAGTGCCATTCTTTCCAGAGTAAGGTGGAATCTTAGAAGCTTTAATTTACATTTAACAAATGGCCAGAGATGTTGAACATTTTTGCATTTATTTATTGCTCATTTGCATTTGTTCCACTGTAAAGTGTCTTGTCTATTTCTCTTGCCTATTTTTTTTTGGCAGAAACAGGGACTGAACACAGACCTTTTCATTTGCCAGGGAAATGCTTATTTCCCCAGCCCCTCTTGCCAATTGATTGACTGTGTCTTTAATTTTTTGTATATGTATGTCATTAATTTAACTTTTTAATTTATTTTTAAATGATTTTATTGGAAAACAAATAACAATGAGACGGTTTCAAAACTGATTACTAGAACAGTTTCAATAATAAAAACATTGCATATTGTTGTCTTAGTAGTTATTCACTGTACAAGATGCAGACATGGTATCCTGTACACAAACACTATTAGAACAAATCTCTCTATTCATTGAATTAAGAGAATGCAGCTGTATATCTATCCAAACTACTTTGAATATACAGATACCAAATGGTCCTTCATTTGTTTCTCCATATTTTGTTTAGTTTTGTCTGAGATGGGAATTCCATTATCATTTAAATATTGTAGGTGCAAGAATTCAGCAAAATATTCCAATACAGTCTAGTAGTGCATAATAGTAGCGGGTTTTCCATAACACTGGAAGTGTAAGAAGTTGATGATTTGAGCCTTTTCTAGCTCAGCATATTAATATGGCATTACTTTTTATGCTTGGTTCTTATACTTTTCTGCTAGATGGTTAAGACCAAGATAAAGCAAGACCTATATAACAAGAAATGTAACTTTTGTATCTGATAAGGTCAGTTCAAATCCCCTCATGATTTACCTGAAACCTTGTACCACGGTTTGTAGATTCTTTGTCAGTGTCGGCCATGTGAATTAGTCATGGCCATTGCTTGACCAGTTTGTTTTCTGTGAAAGCCTGAGAGAATATTTTCTCTTCCATGTGACTCTTCTTAGGCACAGTCTACACCATCGATTACTTTCCTCTGTGGCCCCATAGTTTCCTTGATCACAAAATATGGGGCACAACTGAGTTACATGATGTTACAGTACAGGTTCTCCTATGTCCTAAATCTTCACTGACCTTAAAGGCTAGGGCCAAAATGTCGGATGTCCTTGCAGCCCTTCTTTTTCTCTAATTTTTGACCTAAAAACTTAAGCTATTAACCCTCTAGAAGAGATGCTTAATGATATTATTACCATATAACACAGGCAGTTGACCTCAATCTCACTATCTGACTGAATATCAAACATCTTAGGCATAGCATGGGACAGGCATTTTCCATCAAGTATTAATATGTTAAATTTTATGTCCCTCTAGAATATGAAGAAAAATATAAAAAATAAAAAATATTCAAAAAATAGAAATAAACAGTTACATATTTTACACAGAAATTTAGAAATATAACTATATACAGCATTGTAGCAGGATACTCCAGTGGCATTTTTTTTTCTTTTCTCTTGTTTTCATTTTTTACCCTTTTTTAAACAAACATTTACTTTAGAGACAATATGGTAGTAATTGGTGTGTCATGAAAAGCAGTATGTATGCAGAAGACCAGAAGGGCAGGCATTCCAAGCATGACCCTAAAATTACACATTGCTGTCTTCAGTGCAGTTCCTTAGTTCACAGGTATCAGCATATATAGTTAGTCAGGATGAGAATCCTGCCAATTGACTGCTAGTTTCAAAAACCTGCTGAAAAAAAAAAAAAAAGAAAGAAAAAGAAACCCTGCTGAAGATTCTCAGGATCATTGCCTTAACCATCTTGTCCATAGAGATTTATGGCTTTGCCCCTGTCATGCTTCCTAGCTTTTCTCCTTGCCCTCTCTTCACTGTCTAATCCTCAAGTTCTCACGTTCCTTTTAATTGTGTTATACCTTTCTATTTGTATTACTTCTTTTCAGTTCTTACACTATGAGACTATATGATATTCACACATATGTGTCTCGTTTATTTCACTTACGAGTATATCTTCAAGTGGCATCCACTTCAATATAAAGGCTTCAAGTTTATCATTCTTTATAGCTGAGTAATTCTCTATTGTACAAAATACCACATCTTTTTCAACCATTCCTCAGGTGATGGGCATCTTGGTTGTTTCCAAGATTTGGCTATCACAAATTGTGCTGCTATAAATAGATGCACATATATCACTGTGATATGAGGTATTCAGTTCCTCTGGGAAAATTCCAGTAGGGGGATACCTGGTTTCAATTGGAATTCCAGTCCAACTTTTCTAAGGAGTCTCCACACTGATTTCCATAAGGTTGCACCAGTCTACATTCCCACCAGCAGTGGAGAAGTTTCTTTTTTCCTCACAGCCTCTCAAAACATTTGTTTTTGGTTGATTTCTTTACTATAGACATTCTTTGTAGGGAGAGATGGTATCTCAGTGTTTTAATTTGCATTTCATGGGTGGCTATGATGTGGAGCATTTTTTCATATATTTAATCGTTTCTTTAATTTCAACCTCTGAGAACTGTGTGTTCATCTCGGATGTCCATTTCTGGATTGGGTCTTTAAATTTTGGGGCCCTAATCATTTTTATTTCTTCATAAATTCTAGAGAGCAGACCTCTGTCTGAGTGCTTATTAATCACGATTTCTTTTCAACATTTAGTAGATTGTCTTTTCACTTTGTTGGTAATTTCTTTAGATGTGCAAAAACTTCTCAATAAGAAGAGGTCTCCGTTGTTATTTCTTTCAAGTATTTGCTCTGCAAATTGATTTTTGTTCATGAAATCTTTTCCTACCCCTATGTCTTCAAAAGTTCTTCCTACTTTCTTTTCCAGGATATTGAGTATTTCTGTTTTGATGTTTAGATCTTTAATCCACTTTGACTTTAGCTTAGTGCATGGGGATAGACCTGAGTCAAATATTAGTTATCAGCATGTAGAGAGCCAATTTCTCCAGCACCATTTGTCAAAGAGACTATCTTTCTTCCAGTAAGCATGTTTGGCCCCTTTGTAAAAGATAAGGTGGTTGACTGTGCTCATAGAGTCTTCTGTGTCCTCTAATATATCCCACTGATCCTCAGATCTATTTCACTGCAAATACCATGCTGATTTTATCACAGTATGTTTGTAGTATAATTTCAAGTCAGGAATTATAATGCCTCCTGCATTGTGTTTGATGCCCAGGATTGCCTTTGCTATTATTGGTGTTTTCTGATTCCAAATAAATTTTAGGAATGATTTCTTTTGGTCTGTTAGGTGTGTCAGTTGTAGTTTTAAAGGGATTGCATTAAATCTGTACAAGAATTTTGGGAGTATGGCCATTTCACAATGTTGGTTATTCCTACCCAGCAGCCAGGAATAAATCACCATTTTCTGAAATCCTCTATTATCTATTTTTTAAGACCAGTGTAATTTTCATTGAATAGATCTTTCACTTCTTTAGTTAGATTAATTCCAAGGTATTTCATTTTTCATGGTAGTTTTGTAATAGATATTGTTTCTATAATTACCATCTCAGTGTATTTATTATATGTGTAGAGGAATGCTATTGACTTTTGGGTATTAACTTTGTATCCTGCTATGCTACTGAATTTGTGTGTCAATTCCAGTAGCTTATTGGAGGAGTTTTTTGGGTCTTCTGAGTAAATTGTCATCTCATCTGCAAATAATGATAACTTAATTTCTCCTTTACTTATTCTGATTCTTTTTATTTCTCTCTCTTGTCTAATGGCTCTAGCTAATGATTCCAGAACTATATTGAATAGGAGTGGTGATAGAGGACATCTTTCTCTTGTACTACATCTGAGAGTGAAAGATTTCAGTTTTTCCCCATTTAGAATTATGTTACCCTTTGCGTTATCATAGATGGTTTTATTAGATTAAATTAGAGGCCATCTATTCCAATGTTCTGTAGGACTTTGAACATGTATGAGTGTTGGACTTTGTCAAAAGCCTTTTCTGCATCAATTGAGATTTTCATGTGGTTTTTAGATTTGGCTCTATTGATATAGTGTATTACATTTATACATTTGTATATATTGAACCATCCTTGCATCCCTGGGATGAACCCTACCTGGTCATGTTGTATACTCTTTTTCATGATTTATTGTATTCTATGTGCTAGGGTTTTATTGAGGATTTTGCATCTATGTTCAAGAGGGAGATTGGCCTGTAGTTTTCTTTCTTAACTGCATCTTTCCCTGGTTTTGGTATCTGTATAATATTTACCTCCAGGAATGATTTTGGGAGGATTGCTTCTCTTTCAATTTCATTGAAGAAATTGAGGCACATAGGGATTATATCATCTGTAAATTTCTTGTAGAATTCAGCTGTGTGCCCATCAGGACCTGGAGTTTTCTTTGCCTGTAAGTTTTTCATATTTCATATCTCACTGGATGTTATTGGGTTATTGAGAGTGGTTATATCTTCTTGATTCAGTTTTGGTAATTTGTAACTTTTGAGAAATCTGTCCATTACTTCTTTGTCTTCTATTCTGTGAGAGTAAAGATTCTCAAAGTAGCTATTGATGATCTTTTGAATTTCCACTGAGTCTGTGTCAATTACACCCCTTTCATTCCATATGGCTTGTATTTGAATCTTTTCTTTCCTCTTTTTGATGAGGTTAGCTAGAGGATTATCAATTTTATTTAATCTTTCAAAGAAATAGCTTTTTGATTCATTAATTCTTTGAACTGTTTCCTTCATCTCAATTGAATTAATTTCTGCTCTAATCTTTATGATCTCTTCCCATTTTTGGGCTTTCAGGTTGGTTAGCTCTTTCTTTTCTAGCTGTTGGGAGGGCAGTATTAGGGTGTTTACTTGTTCCCTTCTGTTTTCCTAATGTGTGAGTTCACAGCTATAAATTTCCCACTGAGAACTGCTTTTATCACATCCCATAAATTCTGATAAGTTGTGCTTGAATTTTTATTGAATTGCAGAACTTCTTCAATTTCTTGTTAAATTTTATCTGTGACCCATTGGTTGCTGAGTAGAATGTTTAATTTTTATGTATTTAGGGGGGTTTTCTAGTTTCTTTTGTCTTTTAGTTCCAGTTTCATTGCACTGTGGTCAGATAATATGCATAGGATAATTTCTGTTTTCTTGCATATACTTAAACATGAGCCATGGACTACTATTGTTTGATTTTAGAAAATGACCCATAAGTAGCCAAAAATAGATGTGTATTCAGCTGTGATTGAGTGGAACCCTCTGTATATGTCCACTAAGTCCATTTGTTCCAAGCTGTGGTTCAATTCTGCTATTTCTTTGCTACTTTTTTGTCTGCTTGACCTATGTTTTTAGGATAAGGGGGTGTTAAGGCTTCCTTTTAAGACTGTGGTCTTGGATATTAGATTTTTCATGTCCATTAAGATTTGTCTTATATAGTTGGGTGCTCTCCTGTTTGCTGCATAGATGTTTATGAGTGTTACTTCTTCCTCTTGAATTTTTCCCCTAAACAGCATATAGTGGCCTTATTTATTTTGTTTGATCATTCTTGGTTTGAAGTTGAGACTTTCTAAAAACAGGATTGCTACCCCTGCTTTTTTCTGAGGTGCTGGGTATAGTATTGTTTTCCATACTTTGACTTTCAGCCTATGAATTTCCTTATGAGTTAAGTGTGTTTCTTGTGTACAGTATGTTGTTGGATTTTGTATCCTAACCTATTGTGTCAGTCTATTTCTTTTAGTTGGTAAATCTAGTCCATTTACATTGATGGTTGTAATTGAGAAGTATTGATATATGATTAACCTGTTATTTACCTGCTGTTGTTTACTCCTTTTTCTCATGTATTTAATTGTTTGCCATATTTAGTGGATTCCTTCTATTCTCATTCATGGAGTTCTAATCATATTGGTCCCTCTCTGGAACTTTTGTTTTAGTCTGTGTAGGGTTGGCTTTGTCATCATGAAATTCTTTAATTGTTCTTTGTCATGGACGTATTTCACTTCTCCATCAAACTTGAAAGAGTTTTGCAGGGTATAGTAGTCTGAGCTGGAATTTGTTTTCATAGAGGACTTGAAGTACTCTGTTCCATGCTCTTCTAGCTGTCATGGTTTGTGAAGAGAAGTCTGCCATTATCCTGATGGGTTTTCCTTTAAATGTGATTTGTTTCTTTTCTCTAGCAGCTTTCAGTATATTGCTCTTGTGCTAGATTTCTGGGATCTTGACTATTATATGTCTTGGTGTGTTTTTAATTGGGTTGATGTTAGTTTTTATTCTGTATGCCTCAGTTACCTAAATGTCAGAATTTTTCCCCACACTTGGGAAGTTTTCAGCTATTACTTCTACCCATATTCTTTTTATATCATTTGAATTGACTCCTTTCTCATTTATGCCCATTAGTCTCATGTTGTTCATCTTTGCATCATCTTGCAGGTGATGAATTATATTTTCCTGCATCCTAGCTGTTTTTAAAGGATACTTTCTTACCTTTTCACTAGTTGCAATGGCATCTTCAAGATCTGAAACTCTATCATAATTTCACTCAAATTATTTTGCAAACTTGCAATTGAGATTTTGAGTTCCTCTATATCTCTTTGACTCTGCTTCATGTGATCTATTTATTTTTTTCCTGAATTACTCTTTCAAGGAATCTATCATTTTTCTAATCTCCTCTATTTTTTCAGTGTCTTCTTGAGAAGCAGTTATTAATTCTTTTCATACCGAGAGTATTTCTTATTTTATTTCCTCTATATATTTCTGCATTTGATTCTTTTCTTCAGATGCTATTAATTCAGAGTTTTATTTTTTATTTCAGAGGTTATATCTGATCTGAGTTCCTCTATAACTTTCTGCAGTTGTTTCTTTTCTTCACATGCAGTTGATTCAGACATTTCAACTGTGTGACTCCCCATTTCTTATGTTCTAGTGTCCCCTGCCCTTGTTCTGGGTTGGCTTGGAGTCTGAGATTGCATTTTGCTCCTCTTTGTCATTTTGTGTAGCACTGACCTCTTTGGTTTAGAGCTTTGGTGCAGTTATAACCTTAGCACCTACTGAAATTTCCTTGCAGATCTACTAAGTGTGAGTCCATTCAGCTGTGCTTGGCTTAGGTCTGGCTGCTGTGCTCAGCTCTGTCCTGCTGCATCTCTTGGAAGTGAACCTCTTGTGCCCCTCCTACAAAATGTTCCCCTCCTAGATTAGTTGGTTTGTTCTGGCCTCTCATCTCTCTGCAGGGACTTCAGCTGCAGAGTGTCACCCCAGGCCTGTATGCCAGGCCTGGGTTGGGTCGAGGGGTTCAGGGGCCCGGGGGAGTGTGGAAGCTCTCCCACACACTTTCAGGGCCTCAGCTTTGTCTGGGTCTGGGGGGTCCTGAGAGTGAGCAAGAAGGAAGTTCTCACTCATGCAGCATGCTTGGGCTTTCTCTGGAGGAATGGAGGGGTCAGGAGAGCACCGTGAGTGGTCTCACTCATGCCGTTGTGCTGGGTTTGGTTAGAAGAGATCCAGTGGGCACCGGAGAGCATGGAAACTCTTCCACAGACTTGCAGGGTCTGGGCTTGGGCTGGGTCTGGAGGGGTCCCGAGAGTGCAGCAGAAGTTCTTACTCACTCAGCTAAGTTGGGCTGGCTCCAGAGGGGTGGAGGGGTCCCAAGAGCATGGCAGAAGCTATCTTTAATTTTAGGTGATTAACTTTTTGAGTTATTTATATATTCTAAATATTAGTGCTCTGTCTGAGTTGATGCTGGCCAATATTTTTCCCATTTTGATGTTGTCTCTTTGTTCTAACTCTCTTGCTATACAGAAGTTTATGCGTCTGATATAAACCCATTTGTTGATCCTTACTGTTATTTGTTATGCAATTGAGGTTTTACTTAAAAATCCTTTTGTATACCTATATCTTGAAGCATTTTACCTCTTTTACCTTCTAATAAGTTTAATGTTTCTACTTTAATGTTTACTTATTTGATCAATTTTGACTTTATTTTAGTATATAGTGAGAGAGAATAATCCAGTTTCATTCTTCTATAGATAAACACACTTTCCCACTACCACTTGTTAAATAGCTTATCATTCCTCCAATATGTTTTTGTCCCCTTTGTCGAAGATTAGGTGAATGTGCTTGAGTATGTTTCTGCATACTCTGTTCTGTCCCCTTGATGCACATGTCCATTTGTGTTTCAGTAACATACTGTTGTTATAACCACGGCAGTTTCATCACCATTGCTTTTTTTTTTTTAATGTTAAAATATATCCATGTTTATTTTACTATTAAAACTTCCCTGCTCCAACTCTTAAAAAAATGGATGCCCTTGGAAGACACACCACATTTATCCTGTGGCTTCAAGTACTGTATCGCAGTAAGTAACATGGCCCAGCCAGGAAGAACAAGACTGGGTTGATTCTAAGGCCTCATCCCAGCCAGGCCTGGGGTGGGAACCCAGCTGGACAACAGCAGGGCCTGTGGCTCCCAGTGCCCAGTGACTGAGGACAACAGGTGGTAGAGGGGTCTCCGGGTTTAACGTGACAGTCTTGACCAAGACTACCTTGCGAGATAAGCCAGGGTGCTCCACGGCCGGACAGCTTATTCCTCAATCCACCCCTTCCCCAATAAACAAAACACAGCCACTGTAACTTCGGCCCTCAGGGATCCCCTGGCTACACTGGTCCCACACTCTGCAGTGTCCTGGGAGCATAGCAGACACAGATATCCCAAGACTGCAGAGAAAGGCCACAAAGTGACTTTTCACTCTGGCCTTGTGGGTCCTGGCTCTGCAGTTCGGCCAGGGGTGCAGATCCCTGTTTCCCAGCATGGTACGCCAGGGTCCACATCCTTCCTCCACCCACAGGGCTGACCCATTCCGCCATCCTGTCCAGGAGCCAAGGCTAAGGGCTGGATGCAGCAGAAGGTTCCTGTACACAGAATCCCCAGTGGGGCAGCTAGTCATCTGAGTAGCGGTTCCCCAGGACATTGAATTTGCACAGTGGGCAGGTCTGCTGGAGCATCAGCCAGGGATCCACGCAGTCTCGGTGGAACTCATGCTTACAGGGCAGCACCCGGAGCCACTGCTTGTTATAAAAGTAATCCAGACACACTGCACAGGTCTCAGTGTCAGGCTCCGCAAGGCCCTGTGCTGTCCTGCTCAGACGGCAGCGCCGGGTCTTGAGGGAGGCCAGTCTCCGCACCACACGGCGCTTGAAAAAGTCAACCTGGCCTCCAGGCTCCTGCTGGCTCTGCCGTGATGCCTGTCGCTGGGCCTGGACCACAAGTCCTGTGCACAGGAACATGGCCACCATCAGGATGGCATTCCACAGCTGCTACAGGGGCTTCTGCTCCTGGGCACGACTGCCTCCCAGGCACACTAGGTCCTGCCATCCTCCATAGCCATCCTTGGAGAGGCCACAGGTGGTCCACAGGGTCAGCTTCCACTCAATGTTGGCTGACAAAGATTCTCCACTTGTGATCTCAGCTGAGGCCTGGGTCCTTTGCAGCAGTGCCTCCAACAGTTTGGTGACATTGGAAGAATAATGAAGGACAATCAAAGGTCTGAGCAGAAGCTGGGATATGTCCAGTGCTTTGTGATACAGCCTGAAGTCCGGTATTATAGGGCTTTTGCTCAGCTCTTGCAGTTCAAAATTGCCATATCCCTGTCATTCTGTTTCTCTTTGTATTTTCATTTGTAGGCACTAGACAATAGCAGTATCGAAGTGAATATTAATACTCCTCCTCTTCACTGAGCTCACAATGAAGTGTGTGGAAGATGAATTAAACAACAGTGCCAAATAAAAAGCACCAGCTCTAATGATATGCAGTCAGAGAAAGCCTCAGAGAAGACACAAGCCATTCATCAGTCAAAGCGGTGAGATCTGGAAACATATGTGATGCTAAGTGAGAGTACAGTTAGTACAGTCTATGGAGACAGAAATTAGGCTAAATGACAGTAGTAAAAGTCTGACCACAATCATAGTGAATTAGAAGCAAGTAAATCAACCACCCTTGAAAAGACTAGGTTTCTAGAGGAATAAATGTCTGGGTGAAGAAGGCCAAGTTAGTAGTGTTGAATTATTTCAGGGCCAGCACTACATGGGTTAAAGATCATTAAAGTTCTCAGTCTGCTATTGTTAGTGGCCTAGAATACCCACACTTATATGCCTAAAGCATTTTATTTTTGACTTCAAAAAGTAAGCGATTCCAGGGGTATAGCTAAGTAGCATAAGCACCTGCCTGGCAAGCACAAGATCCTGAGTTCAAGTCCCAGTATCAGAAAAAAAAAGGATAAATGACATAAAATTAAGAGAAAGCAAATCCAGAAGATAGAAAATTTAATACATGCATGTAATTTTTCTTCCTCTAGAAAATCTACTAGATAAATAACTATATTTTTATTTAAAGATGCTAATTTACAAAATGGAAAAAAAGGATAAGATTCAATAGGAATAAATTTTTGACAAACTGAGAGGTGAGTACATAATAATTCAGCAGAGGAGACACAAGGGAATTGTAAGCTGGTACCATGGGATGCTAAGAAAGAAACAGAATATTAAATCATCAACATTTCCAGGAAGTGAGAGCACCACATACTTTTGAACTGGCAGTGAAAAGTAGTTTTGATAAAGTAAAATTGATAGTTTGTTTAAAGTTTCTTAAGAAAAAAAATGAGACCTCTCAACCTCACACTTCCACTCTACATCTCTAGGTGGATTAGCATAATCTACACCAGTGGAGTACTGGAGGCTTCTCTGCAGGTTTCTGAAGAGTTAAACTCTTTCAACTATCAAATAGCAGCAGTAGAAATGAATAGCACATTTGTCTGAGAACATGGACTTTTTTCTTTAGAAAAGATGAAGTAGCCAAATGCAGCCAGAATTTTAACCAAGCTCCCCTTTCGCCCTCCTTTTCCTGAACACTGGTAGCCAATTTGTATTTTCCAGAAAAGCGATTAGGAGATTCCACTGCATAGAGAAGCCCAGGGATGCTGACACTGAGGGACTCTTTTGACCTCTCTTGTCACCCTCAAAGAAGATTGCAATCTACAAGCCCTGTTCATGTGCTCAGAGGTTTCAACTGCATTCTGACAACCTGTTGTAAATCGTAAGCAGGAAATTAAGGATGATTATTAGATACCTGAGGAAGTTCTTTGTATCTAAAATAGACAACAACAAACAGAAAACAGTAACTTGAAAGAAACCAGCATAATATAGGGATTAAAAACAACTTTAAAGAAACTATCATAAAGAGAGTAAGACAGCATACTATATCCCTAACACAAAACTAAGGTATTGTCAAAAACCTTGAAAGCTATTCAAGCTAGCAATTAAAAACTGAATAGAAATTTTTTAAAGCCAATAATCTATGTAGTTCAGGAAACATAAAAAGAATGTTAAAGAGAAAAATAAGACAACTAGAGGATTTGTTTATTGTACATTGATATCTAAATATTACTCCAGAAAGAAAAGGAACAAGGACTATGAAGGTGGAAGGCTACTCAAGTAATTCTTGAAATTTTCTTCAAGTGAAAGGGCTAGATATTTCAGATTAAATGTGTCCACTAAATATCCAACATGAAAAATAAAATCAGATCCTGATTGAAGAACATCACCGAATAATTTTGAAGTATTGGAAACAAAGATGTTAAAAGCATTAATATCCAATTTTTCCCCATTCTTGCATAACTGTATCTGTTAATCTGAGTAACAAATTTGTTGATAAAAATAGGTAATATCACAATCATTGTTATTTTGCTATTTTTGTTTCAAAACTCTAACATATGTATTGTATGTTACCTTGTTTCTATCTTTGTTTCTGCTATTTGTTTTGCTTTTGTTTTTACTCTTTAAAATAAAATAAAATAAAAGATAATTTAAAAACAGCTTGAAGAGACAAAAAAAGCTAAAGTGATATTACAGTTTGAATGTCAAACACTTCTGAACTAGCATATGCTAAAGACAGATTGCCAACTGTGCTGCTATTGGGAGACAGTGAAGTCATTAGGAGGTGGAGCTAGTGGAAGGTCACAACAATTGTTTCCTTGAAAAATATATTCCCAATCCGTTCTCTCCTTCTCTTTGTTTCCTGACAACCACGAAGTGGCCATATGCTTTTCACCATGATATGCTGCCTCACCACTGACCCAAATGTAAGAAGGCCAAGTGCCCATGCACTGTATACTTTGAAACAGTTGCAGGCAGCTAAGTTAGATAAAAATATTATAGGGAGTCAGACAGGGCTAAGCCCTTGAAGGAGATAACACAGAAGACAAGATACCTTACAACTGTAAGAGGGATGGATGCTCCTGCTGTGGGCCAGACCTAAAGACCAAAGATCAAACAAATGCTGAACTCCTTAAAGATAAGCGTCTGGGATTGATCATTGCCTTGAGGAAACCAGGAAGAGTCACTAATCCAACTGCTACTAGATGGTTACTGGACAAAGTCTTGTTCTATACTCATGCCCATTTGCTACATGACTCACTTCCCCATTTGGTCCTGGACTTAATTTTACCTGAGCAATAGTGCTTATAATCTCATCAGTTGGCCATAGTTTTGTCCCACCTCATGCCCACCTAAGCCAGATCCCATGTTCTTCACCTTAGACCTGCATGATTTTACACTACAAAAGTCACTGGAAGAGACAGCTTCCTGGGGAACAGCCGCTAAGGACCACCTCCTGTCCCTCTCTCAGACAGGAGCTTTCTTTCCCCCAATAAATATATTCTGCTCAGAACCTCCATTGGTTCCTAAAACTCATTCTTCACTTTTAGAGAACACAAACTCATCCCAAGTACCTTTCAGGTCAGGAGTTTCATTTTTTCCCCTATATCAAAACCATGAGCTCAAATAAATTTTTCTGCTTATAAGTTAATTTTTCCAAGTATTTTGTCACAACTATGAAAGGTTCTTTAATGGCTGTACATGGAGAATGAGAGGTAAAGAGTAGCCATGAGTTTCTGACCAGCATTTCTGGAAACTAGTGTGTTGAGTTCAATACCACATTTAAAGAAAATTCTTCCTAGCCTTAAATTCTATAGCTAACCAAACTAGCAATCAAGTGAGAAGATAAAATAAAGGTATCTTTAAATGTTCAAATTACAAAATATTTAGCTCCCACATATTCTTTCTCAGAATGTTTCCATATATATGCTACTCAAAAGATAATTTTTGGAGAAACAGCACATGAAGCATTTTTACTAATAATCAAAGCACAATGAATATTCAATTAAGTTGTCAGTCAATGTGCTGCTTCTTAATGGAATAGCATATTTGCTTGAGGGAACAATTGACATCAAACTATGGTGATCCAAACTTGGATATTTTACAGATATATTCTCAAAAATGAACCAAGGTAGGCTATCATTTTAAGGGAAATAATTGACCATAGTTGTGATAAATTGTAAAAAATGAAGGTTCGAGACAAAATTTGGGGAACCTATTACTGTCATGTGAGCTTAACATCTTTCTTATAATGGAGATATTTCTGATAAGAATGATAGTGATACTTTTCCATGTTATGCCTAAGATGTTTGATATTCAGACAGATAGTGAGGTTAAGCTTAACAGCCTAGGTTGTATGGTAATAACAATAAACTTCTCTTGTGGAGGGTTAATAACCTAAGTTTGCAGGCCAAAATTATAGAAAAAGGAGGGCTGCAAGGAAAGCCAACATTTTGGCCCTAGCCTTCCAAGGTCAATTAAGACTCAGAACATATGAGAATTGTACTGTAATGTCACATAACTCAGTAGTGTCCCAAATTTTCTGATCAAGGAGATTATGGGGCCAAAGAGGAAAGTGATCAATGATGTAGAGTGTGCCTAAGGAGAGTCACATAGAGAAAAAACATTCTCTCAGGCTTTCACAGAGAACACATTGGCCAAGCAATGGCCGTGATTCATCCACATGGCTGACACTGACAAAGGTTCTACAATCTGAGGTGCAGGATCTCAGGATAAATCCTGAGGGGATTTCACTGACCTTATCAGACCCAAAAGCGACAACTCTTGTTGCATAGGTCTTGTTTTATCTTGGTCTTAGCCATCCAGCAGAAAAGTATAAAAACGAAGTATAAGAAGTAAAGCCATTCTGTTATACTGAGCTATAGGGTACTCAGGTCAACAATTTCTGACATTGCCAGTCAAGTGGAAGACCCAATACTATTATGTACTACTGGACTCTCTTAGAATATTTTGCTGAGTTAACACACCTATAATATTCAAATAACAGAACTAAACAAAAAAAGGGGATACAGATAAATGCCCATTTTGTGACTGTGTATTCAAAATGGTTAGAATAGATATATAGTTACATTCTCTTTATGAATAGAGGGATTTGTTCTAATGGTGTTTGTAAATAGGATATCATGTCCGCATCTTGTACAGCAATTAACCACTAGGAAGAATGTATGCAATGTGTTAATTATTGAAACTTTCCTACCAATTTGGTTCAAATTGTTTCAAATAAAATTATGGGGAAAAAAGAATGATAGAGATATTAACAAGTGCATTGTACATTATATAATTAAACCCACAATATGAATAAAGAGAAAAATAGAAGATAGAAAATAGGGAGAAAAGTCTTTTGTAAAAATGAAGGACAGAGAGATGGGAGAAGGGAAGGACAGTGGAGGGAAAGGGGATGAAGAAAGAATTGAGATGTATTTTGTTCATGTACCACCTTCCAGGATGAACATAATCATTATGTACTACAAGTATGTACTAAAAAGGTGAAAGTTAAATACAAATTTATAAAGTAAGTTCCAGCAGTAAAAATAAAACTAGGGTTTCAGTATTCAAAAATTCTACAGTGGTCAATAAATCAGTATTTATGATCAGTACATCTTATTAAGAAAATTATTCATGGGAAAAGATTCAATAAAGGTGTACAATATATGAACAAGATTTTTACGATGAAAAATAAGTTATTATAATTTCAGATTTGATAATACAAATAACCTTTAAGAAATTAGCATATAGAGTTTTAGTATAGTGTCTTAAAAAAAGAATCAATCATCAAAGTGCCTTGAAATAATCCTGTCTTTTCCAGTTATACTTCTATGAGAGATCAAGTTTCTTCTTATGGACATCAGTGAAAACAACCAACTATACCAGACCGAATTTAGATGTAGATATGGAAACCCATCTGTTTCCTAGAAAGGTATGCATTACAAAGAGATTCTGTTTTGCTTCTGAACTTATAGTTGCTTTTCACAAAAATATCTTACTCCTCTCTAAAGCATTAACTGTGTTAAAACACAAGGAGACTATTACTGCAATTTTAAATGAATGTATAAATGAGTACTTTTAGAATTGTCTTGGCTTTGACATCGAACATTAGGCATCAACACTAATATACATTACCCATGTAAACAAAACTCTTTGAATCCCCCTTTTTTTTGTCTTAAGTATAACAGTACTTGAGACTAAAACATTTGAGAACCACTGTTTTAGAGAAAAGAAAGAAGGATGTGTAGGAGCCTTTGTTATGGAGGTGAACTGCCAGATACTAGTCAGCCTGTCATTTGGAAGTGGCAAAATGACTTGCAGAGATGGTAAGGGACGAGCCTCAGGGCAGTAGCCCAAAGAGATGCCAGCGACTGGTGACTGCCAGATCACATCCATGCCTCTGTCCTCTCCCTGCAAGGCTTTTCTTCCTGATTATGCTGGCTCTACACTTTTTAAACTACCATATACTAAAGAGAAGAGGAAAAACTCCCTAGCTGAATTCTAGTATGCTGTCTAGAAGAGATTAAAAAGACAGAAGCAGTTGACAGCAAGTCGTTTAGAAAAGGCGTCAAATCAGTACAAAGCCAAAAAGGCCAAACCACAAGGAACAGAAGAAGCAATAGCTAAGCTGGTGACTCAAGTGCCACAGGAGAATAAAGAATTCTGGCCAGGGTTTGCTGCAATATCAGTAACAATGCCAATAGAAGCCCGATGCTCCTCTCTCGTAGGCTTTAGGCCATGGACTGTAGAATGGTGCAGCTTGGCTTTTCTACCCTTAAAGATGCAGAAGATAGACAAAGCTCCAAAATCACTCTCCAAACATTGTCTCTTTACTCATGGGGCCTAAGAAATGGAGGACATGGAGTGAGTTCCAAATGGCTTGTTGATATCAGATTTTCTGTGCCCCTGGGAACTGGAATGTGAAAAGAGCAGCCCTAATATCTATAATAGAGGTCTATCAGCCAACTTCAGTGAATGGGAAAGGATCAAGTAACACAAAAGAAGAAAAGTAAGTCTAAAACAAACTCTCTTTCTCCCTCTCTCCTTCTCTCCTTCCCACCCCAGGACGTTTTGTTGTTGTTGTTGTTCAATTTTTATCTCTCTGCCAGACTATCAATAACTTTCATGAAAATTTGTTCAAATGATAAGTTAATTGAGATCTTGAAAGAGGTGGAAAACATATTTCAAGCTTTTGAACTTCTCTTTGAGCAAAATTAACAATTCCATAAAGTAGACAACTCTATCAACATTCAGATGTGAGTCTTCACATTGATTAGGAGCCATAAAGAAAAAATTTCAGTATTTAAGGTATTATAACTATGTGCCTTTCTTTCCCAGAACTTTATAATGTTACTTATTTTACAGTAATGATACAAGTTTTATCAATTACAGCTGTTTATGTCATTTAAATAAAGAAAGCAAAACTAAAACAAGTTAATTTGAACAAAGACTAATAAAAGTCAGAGCTATTGAATACTGGAGTCTGTATTGAAAACTGAGTCCTTTTGCTATTCAAAATCACCCTAATTCTCAGCCTTTTTCATCCCTGAGTAGAAAATTAGAATGAGATTCCTCAAGTACCCATTTCTCACCATTGTCCATTGGCTGAAGTCGAAAAGAAGATTGAGTGAATGTCTACAAGGACATCCTATAGGGGGCATCAGACAAAGTGACTCAAAATGTAGCAGTACTCCCAGATAGATAAGAAAGCTCCGAGACTCCCCCAATGACTTAAGCACACAATCATCCTGTTGAGACATTGGACATTTAGTTACCTTCATAGGAACATGTACTTTGTCTCAGATGTCCTTTTTTCTCTTTGAGGAAACAAATGCATGTACTTTTGATTTGATATCTGCTTCCAATAAATAAGGATTAGTTGAAAAATCATTCTAGCTCCTCAATTAGTATTGCTAATGCATTACAAATCCTTGAATAGATTTGGTTGTAGTCAATGTTTGTAATTTATGTAGCAAATACAGAGATACTGCAACACGAGCCTGGCTGAATATTTCAGAGGATTTTAACCAATGATTGACTTTTCTACTCCCCCCTGACACAAAAAAGCTCACTGACATCCATAGGTACAGGAGGTATTTGCCTGACCATCCTTCTCCCACCTTCAGGATTTTCTTCTTACCCTTCCTGTAACTTGCCTTATCCATATCTTCTCAGCTCAGATATTGTAATGCATCTCTTCTTTGACAAACAAAATAGTAAAAACATGTAACAGTGTATTTAACACCTTTTCTCTTTCTTGGTACTGTACACCTTAGCACTAGGACTTCAACCAGCGTGATTATTGCCAAGCGAGGATACACGTGAAAGCAGTCATTCATGCTGTATCATTATAATATACTAGGAAGAGCCATTCTGTGCTAAAACTTATGCACCAATCTGAGGCCCAGATTTTCCTTGTATTTCATGTACTGCAAATTGTGCAATATGGAGTGATTTTCAGGATATCTTCTCTATGTTCTCTTGTGGATTTTAGCTGTCTGGTATAATTCATGTAAGAAAAACTCTGTTCATCATTTTCTCCATCTCTGTGTATGTGACAGAGAGAAAGAGAGAGACAAGGCCAGGGAGATAATTCAGTAGAATAAGCAATTTCCTGGCAAGCACAGGGACCTGAGTTCAATCCCCAGTACTGCAAAAACAAAAATCTAGATGAAATTTCACTTTAAAAAAGAGAGAGACAGAAAGCGAATGAGGTCAAGAAAGTTTTTCATTATTTTCTAAAATTCCATATAAGTCTGGATTAGTTCAAACTGTTCCAACAAAGTGAAGTCATTTTTTTATTTTTTGAATATATCTATATTTCTGTCCTCAGTTTTAAATATTCTTTTGAACAGCTAGAATATTTCCTAGATCAAAAGCTGATATTCACTTGGCAAGCCGCATTACTTAAGACATCTCTTATAGAGAAAGTTGTTAAAAAGTTCGTTAGAGGAGATTTTTCAATATTCTCTGATGTCTAATTAAAATGAGAATTAAAAATCATAAAAATGATTAAAGTTTATGTGGAAGAAAATAACTTAACCTCTGGACCACTGGTATTTATCATTCTTGGTGAACTCTCAAGCTCAAAAAGTCTGGCCAAAAATACAAGTCTAATGAAAAGCAGATTGGGACTGCTTTTCCTCCTGCCTCACAAATCTTCCTAAAGACCTCAAATATTCTGCAGAAAAAAAATGACATTATGATTTATGGTTCTGTTTAGAATAAAAGATATTTTATTTTATGTCGAATAAAAAATTGATGTGTCTTCTGTTTTAGGATTATACCTTCCTTATGATTTTATCTAATTGAGATGATTTTATCCTATCTTTTGCTAACTTCAAAATCAAAAGTTTAGCTCCTAATCTTCAAAGTGGCTATTATTGGACTTAGGACTCTGGGAGACCATTTAATTGACTGAGGTCATAAGGGTAGAGATCCAATCTAGTAAGGTTAGTAGAAGCACCTATCTGTCCAGAGCAATTTAGTGACTTAGCAAGATTTTTTCCCTAAATAATGAAGAAAACATCATATTCCTCCTCTTTTCTGCCTTCCTCTTTTCTCTGTCTCTCTGTCTCTCTGTCTCTGTCTCTGTCTCTGTCTCTCTCTCCATCTGTCTCTGTCTCTCTCTTCCCTCTCTCCATCTTCCTCCTCCTCCTCCTCCTTCTCTTGTTTCTTCCCCACCCCAAACACACAAAAAGGTCCTGTGAGTACAAAGCACGATTAAGGCCACAAGGCAAGCAATCTCAAAAAGAAATGTACCTAACTGGCTCTCCAATCATTCACTTTCCATTTATTAGAACTGTGACAAAATGATTTTCTGTAGACTAAATCACACAGTCTCTAATATCTGTGGTAGCCAAAGCTAACACAAGGGAATATGACTGTTGATTTACATGAACAGATAATTTTGAGCAGAAATATTTTTAAGTAGAGCAATTTAAGATTGCTATTCTGGACATAAAGCTTTGCATCAGCTGATAACTGGTTTATGGAATTGTAGTACAGACTGCAAGACAATTAGTGTGGCAACAATCATTCCTTTAATATTGCTTAGTCAGAATATACGATGTGTGATGACACCTCAATTGAGTTTCTTCATCTCAAAGAAAGTATGTCAACCTGGCCTTCCTTTTCATAGCATAAAAACTTCCCAGATGAAATCATGTTATATAGCAAAGTGTAAAATTCCTTTGCTTCTTACGTATTGATGCCAAAACACTACATGAGAAAAGAGGAAAATTAGTGCACAGTTCAAAGAAATATTTGTTACAACTGCATTTTAGGGGATGGGAAAATAGGCACTGAAATCTTAGGCAAATGGTCTCTCCATTTTCTCTTGTGGCAAACATAAAGGCTCACTGTCCTGCCAGGCCTTGGACAACTTCGGAATCCATTTCTACAAGGCAGGTTTGGCAGCCTTTCCAATGGACTGGAGCTGGCATGCACAGTACTTTTTCTGTGCCTGAGTATCACTCAGCCTGCCACAGTTTCACAGAGCCAGGAATGGAGGACACTGGGTGGAATCAAAGATAAATTAGGCTAAAAGGAAGAAGATTTAAAAACACTAGCTCTCACTTTATTGTATTATTAAATGATAAGAAACAATTATTCATTCAAAATTATATGCTATAATAATTGCTTATTTAATACTTATCCTTCGAATGTCAGTAGCCCAACAACACTTCAGAGTGGCTAAATGAAACTGAAATTTAGGTTTTTTTCCTGACTCTTATAAAGACTGAAAAGGCTGAAAATGTATTCACATCTCCTTTCAGCTAGGTGTAGACATATGCCACATACCTGGAATATAAGCAGAAATCTGCTAAAGCAAACTATCCATCCATCTGGACTGTGGTCATGATTTCTCAGGACGTGGCATCTTCCAGCGCCCATAATCAATGTATGCAAGCATCAGTGGCAGTACTCTAAGGGTGGTGGGCCAGAAACTCTGGAGAATCTGGGATTCCTGAAGACATCACTAAATCCAAACTGACATGAACCACTGTTGCTAGGCTTTCTAATGTGTCAGGCAAATTATGCCTTTGAGATTTTGATCTAGGTTTGCCACATTTGGCATATGAACACATTTCTAATTAATAAGATGCCTTTGAATTTAGTAAAATTATAGAACTTAAAGCAAAATAAAGATTCTGTTCTATAAATACTATTCCTGAAAAAGCTTTAAAGCTTTGCTGAGTTGTGCAAAGCTTATCATGTACCACAGTTGGACTTCTCACATCTTGCTTCTATCGTGAGAAAGAGCATCTAATGGAGAGAGAGAGACAGCAGTGAATTCAGGGTGGAGTTGTAACTCTGTTGCTTTCATAATTCTATCCACTGTGTCACTTGCTTTCTCCCTAATGCTACGTGCATGTTCTAATTCTTTTCTATGTCCCATGGCCCTCTCAGTTCACAACACTAGTATCCTGTTGGCACAAATTTGAGCATAAAGACCAATTCTGTCCAGACACAGACCCAGCTTCCATTGTGCTTCGCCATAAGCAAGAGACCCAGAGCAACTGATTTGTGAAGTGTGGAGTTTCTCATATTATCTTGTCAGTAAAGCCTAACTATTGTCTAACTATCTGCTAACAAAAACTATCCTAGTTTTTAAGCTCCATTTCACAAACATGGTGGTAACTTAGACCTTCTTAATGTACATATCCTTATTGTCTAAAAACAACTTTATTTTAAGGGCCCCTTGCACAGAGCCATCGTAGACTTGGGAAACATTCCCATCTCTCTTTCATAACTTCCAAATATAACACAAAAATGCAGAACACTCTATTGTGCTTGTAACTATCCATATGTTATTCACATAACTATGATTTACATAAGCAATACAACATGTATGTACCTATATTTTTAGCTTTTCTAGAGGAAGATGCTTTAAAGGCAGAATCTACTAAAGTGGATATTATTAAATTTTTTAAACAAAAAGTACATGTGCTTTTGCCATGAATGGTCAACTTGTGATTTTTGTCACCGGTGTGATACTCGAAGCATTTGGTATATACTCCACTTTCATCCAATTAGAATTGAACAATATTTTGATCATTCACAAATCATAACCAAACTAATTGCAGCCATCAAATTTTTGTTACCAGACTGAGAAATCATTGATATTACTCTTTACTAGCAACATATTTCTGCTTAAAGGGAAAGAAAACCTACTAGCAAAATAACTACTATACTAATCCTTCTAAAAATTTGAGAATGGAAAGATTATTCAAGAGAAGAATACTGAAATTAATCTGTATAAGAAAAAGGTGGGAGAAGAAGTGGAGGAAGGGTAGAAGGGTGAGAAGAAAGCTAAGTCCTGAAGAACACAACTCTGCTCTGAGCAGCCCTACACTAGAGGCTCGGGTCCACCCCTCTGCTCCTCACAACCCCATTCAGAGCACAAGAAGAGTTCTCATTTCTTTCTGCATGTGTTTTTCTCTCTCCAACAGCAGATGAACTAAGATTCTACTTCAAATTGAAGAGTGTATGAAACCATGTCAGAAAGATGACTGTTGGATTGTGTACTTGCCTGGTGGCAGAAATATAGAATACAGCTGATTAAAAGACCACCTAAGTGAAATCAGGTGGTGAAACAAGCTTCAACGTTAGCACAAGTGATGGCCTCTTGAGGAGGAAGGAAGGAAGGACCTTAGCACAAGTGGGAGGATGAGGATTAAGGTTCACACACCTCTGACTCCCTGCATTCTTTCTCTGTTTTCTTTTTATCTTTTTTTAGACTGAAGGAGCCCTGAATTTAAAGGTCCCAGGAAAGCTATGTGCTTGCTTATTAAGTCTCATGTACAGGAATCTGGCATTTTCTTCTTGCTGACCACAATAGTTTACATCAATTCCTCAAATTTGTCAGAAGTATCAGTAGGTCAGACATAAAATATTTCTTCTTATGTGTCCTTTCTCAAGGAAAAGAATCTGCTACCCAAATATGTTGTGCTTTCTTCAGACTCTCAATTCCTTCATCTTCATAAAACCCACCTAATCAAAATATGGATCTATGAAAGTTGGCTTAATCCAGTCTCTCTAAGAATGTGGAGGTGAGTTGGCCGATGTCATATCTTAATCTCCATGCTGTCGGTCATGGGGAGGCATGGAAATTAGATTACACTTTGTCTCACTGTATTCCTAAGAAGCAAAAGTAAGCAAATGTATTTAACTGACACTTAAACAGAACAAGCACTATTAATGATTGAAGGACTTAGAGCTAGAAGGTTTCAGTACTGTTCCCTGGTATAGACATGTAAATATGCTAGATTATTTCCTGTAATTCTGACTTCTTGATGTTTTCTTCCTATGTAGATTAAATTGAAAGAAACTATTCCATATTACCAATTTTCAAGTCTTGGAAGTCATCCCTGCCTGGTATCTGAGACAAAAGCAGAGGTTGCTGGGCAATTGACATTCTTTTATAATATATGATTTTTCTTTGAGACTCTAGAAACACTGAGATTGTATCTAGAAAATTCCACTTTTTCTTTGACTCTCTTTCTCTCTCTCTCTCTCTCTCTCTCTCTCTCTCTCTGTTCTTTTTTGTTTTGTTTTGTTTTTGTTTTTTGTTTTGTTGTTGTTGTTTGGTTTTTGCCCAGGGTCTCACTATGCAGCTCGGGCTCAAGTGAGCCTCTTGATTTCTGCCTCCCTAGTACCCAGGGGCGGGTCCGCACAGCGTGCAGTGCTAAGGATCCAACCCTGGCCCCTGAGCTTGGACGCCCTCTTTTTAAAAAATAATTTTCCCTGCCTTCCCCCTCCTCTGCTTTTATCTTTTGTTCTCTTCACTTGAAATAGATTTCACTGTGTCCTATTGTTTGTTGTTTTGCTTTTTAGCTTTTCCTTTTCCAAGTGGAGAGGGGAACAAGAATTGAAAAGAACAGAGAGGGAGCGGAGGGGAAGGGAACAAAAATAGTAAGAGGTATAATGGATATGTGTAAGCTCCCAGTAATAATCATCAGTACTGCAAACGTAAAAAAAATAAAGGCCGGCCGAATAGCTCAGCAGAGTAAAGCACCTGCAAGAGGGTGCAGGGGCCAGGGTTTTCATCCACGGTCCCACCATGACGGCCCCACCACCGGGGCGCACTGAGACAGCAATTGAGACTGGGCGTGGTGACGCACGCCTGCAATCCCTGCTCTTGGGAGGCTGTAAACATGCAGATCACTACAAGCCTGATCTAGCAGTGAGACCCTGAGCACCCTGTAGATCCTTCCCTAAAAATAAAACTTAATAATCATGCAAAATTATTTTTTTACAAAAAGAGGGTACGTGGAGAAAGGAGATACATACCTGAAGTCCGCAAAAGAGGAGCGAGGTGTGTGAGTGCTACTTAGCGCCTCCCTCACCGAAGACGTCCTCTCAGAGAAACATGCGGAGACTACAGGAAGAAACACCCGGTGCTTCTAGGAACAGAGTAAAGTATGGAAATGACAAATAAATAGAAATGCGTCAGTAAATACTTTAATGTAGGCAAAGGAAGGGCAATCTAAGTACGCTAGACTTGATCACTGAAGCCTCCAAGACACCTGTTAATAGCATCCCCGTAGTAGCAGCGAGTAGGTTGCTTCCTTCCCTGCTCCCTTGTGTGATTGATGGGGAAGGTAGGCAGGTTTGAACATTAGATTAAAGGAAAGCAATAAAGCATAAGCTTAATTATGTCTACAGGTAAATGTATCTGTGTCATGTTTGTTTTAGGAAGAGATGAACAATAAGATAGTTCACAAGACTATTAATAGTGCTTTTTCCAGAAATAGGGAGGATTTCTAGTCTTTTCTTCCTTTTGCTATATTTTCTTCAATATCATTCAACATCTGTCACTATTATTTTCTTCAAAGTTTTCATGTTTTGATGACATTTTTTCTTTCATTTTCCACCAATATTTTCACAATAGACGTTCATTATCTCATGATCAGACAAAAATAAAGGTTTTCTTAATCCCTAGATTTCACAGCAAACAAAAGAGGAGAGACAGTTTCTATTGTGAGAATCTGCGAGGAGTGAGGTTCTAAAAATGAGGCTTCTCAGGGAATGATCAAAGACAAGCTGGGAAACCCACACCTGAGTCTGTGCACCTCGGAGTCAGTTGTAAACAGTCATAAAAGCTGAAGATACTTCTTGAGGTCTAAAACGCAGGATGACATCCAAACTTACTGTCACCTCACAGCTTCGTGTGCCTGCTCCTTCTTTGCCTGCAGACTCCCACTAGGCTGCTCATCCTATAAAAGAAGGCTTGCTTCTCCCTGACCACACATGCTGAAATAATCCCAGCACGCTTACCCTGACCGTGCTTAATAAAGCCCTTTATGCTATTTTCTTCAGAGTGAGGAGCGGACTCTTAAATCATCATATTTACTTTTCAGTTTACTTCTGCCCACTAAATGGCACATTGCTGAGGACTGGGATTCTATCTGACTTGTGCAAGATGGACTCACCTGTGGCTAGAACACCATCCCAGTAGTAAACATTCAAGACATTTGGAAAATTAATGACAGAAACTATTTTGTTTATAATCCCTGAATTCAGCATTTGCCAGATACCAAAATTCCTGAGTGTTTAGAAACCGCCTGCTCCGCGGTTTCTAATGGAGGAATTGATAATTCAATAATATGTTTCTGTTATTCAATATCTATTTTGCTGCTAACTCAGAGGGCAAAGACAGCCAAATCCTTTTTCTTTTTCTGATTAATCCAACTGCCTTATAAGACTAAGGCTCAAAATCCTACTGGGTGGTTGCTGAAAACAATAAAAAAAAAATCAGACTAGCAAAGGGATGTGCCATTCAGCTAGTTTTTAAATTAGCTCATTTTACCAAGATTTATTATTTATACCTTTTGTCTTTCACTTAGAGACAACTATACAACCTTATGTTCTCATAAAGTCTTGCAAGATTAAATACTGCTAATTTCATTACATCTTTCACAATGTTTCTGGAAAAATATTTCATCTTATAAAACATTTTAAGTATACAGTATTTTCATATAAATGGCTTGCCCTAGTTATTTCACATGTATAAATTAGTGTGTCCTATTTATATTGTATAAATCAACATTTTTATATAGTTGGCTGGGTGATTCTTGTTTTCAAATCAATCCACACATCACACTATAATTTTCAATATAAAAATATGTAATTATGCCATTAGAGGGAAATTATAAAAATTATGAATAAATTACAGCTTATAAAAATGAAAAACAGACTAATTTAGAGCACATTTCATGTTTCTTAAAGAATACACTACTAAAAATGAAAGGACCTGGTACCTGCAAGGCAAATTTACAGGTAGTGAATAAGAGGTAAAAAAAAAAAAAAATCCAAACAAAATTTACAAAATTTACATGACACCAAACATAAAATAAATCATGTACTTTTATTGGTTAATTGCATTAAATAGAATCTTAAACTTCTTGTACTTCTAGAACATATTCCAAATTATTTATAAGAACTTCTAATTGTTTGTGGCTTCAAAGTGTTTCTCCTTATAGCATATTATATGTCATAAAAATAAGTATTAATTCTAGCTGAAAACAAATTCAAACTTCTTTAAAAACAAAGGAAGTTTTATGTGCAGTATTTCTTAGTAATGAACCTACTGCTTTGTCCCTACAGGACTCAGACTTAAAAAGAATGAGTTTGGGGCTGGGATAGGTCAGTGGTAGTTCCTGCCTGGTAAGCAGAAGGACCTGAGTTCAGTCCCCAGTATCACATGCAGTAATGGCCCTGGAATGTCAAGTGTGGTGGTGCACACCTATAATCCCAGTCCTGGGGAGGCTGAGAAAAGAGGGTCACTACAAACTGTGTAGGGAGATGAAATAAAGTAATTAATTAAAAATTTTTTTTAAAAGAATGAATTTTTTGACAATAGTTGATGGGGTGAAGAGGGGAAAATCACTAACTGAAAATTGAAATCAGTCCTACCACCCATCTGTTCCCTGCACTGTATGTTATGGTTCATATCTGAATGTTCACCAAAGCTTCATGTCATCAGGGGTGGCACTCAGGGGACAAGCCCCAATCTTGGGTGTGTGACGCTGGGCTTCAGGGTGCAGTGTTAGGAATCAGGATGCGATGCCCCATGCTGGGCACCCTTGTATCACCTAAATAGTTGTAAATAGTTGATTGGAGAATCAAAGTTATTCTGTTTTACATATTAAAATAAAAAATGCTATATCACAGGACAAATTTCAAGATGAGTCAAATGTTGCGCTTTCATTGAGCTAATGTTATTCAAAATGCTTATTCAAAATGCTGAAAAAGTTGTAGTTTTATGTAGTGAGGAAACTACTCTTGTAGAATTAGAAATTTTGAATCTCTGAGAATGAAAAATATAAAAATATCTTGCAATATTAATCACCTTCTTTTTTAAAAATTTCTCTTCTGCTGTCCCTCCTTCCTCCCCCATAAAATTATATATAAATACATATAAATACATATAAATGTACAAATATTTATATATATGAATTCATTTAATCGTTTTTCTCTTCCTTTCTTTTGTAAAATGCATATAATGTAAAATTTGCCATTTTATCCCTTAAAGGAGCAGTTCAGTCACATTAGGTACACTCGCTTTGCCGTGCATTCATCATCACAACTCATCTCTAGGTCATTTTCACCATCTAAACCAGAACCCACTAAGTAAAAACCCTCAGCCCCCTTGTGCTATCACCCAACAATCCCTATATAGCTCCTATTCCTATTAGTCTTTTTTTCTTTCTACTGTTTTTGTGGGATTAAATGGTTTTATCTACGGTCTTTCTAATGAACATATTTTTGAGGAAAAAGTATATATACTACAAATGAAATCAGACATTCCAATACAGCCCCTAAATACTTTTTCTCTAACAGGTAGATCAGGGGGCCGGGGAGATGGCTCAGTGGAATAAGTGCTTCACTGGCCAGTGCAAGGGCCTGAGTTTAATCCCCGGTTCTGCAAAATAAATAAATAAATAAATAAATAAATAAATAAATAAAGTAAAATAAAATATGACAGGTAGATCAAACAGTGCAATATTTTTAATGTATATAAAACTAAAATCTTTAAAACCTTATGATGCATTACATACAATAGGCATCTTCCCTTTAGATAACTAATATTCCCTTAACACTATGGAGAGGTGCACATTTTTAAATTTTAGATGACCCCCAGGTTTAGATATGATTTGAGTATGTTCTCCAAGGGCATGTGGGTAGGTCGCTTGGGCTGCATCATGGTGTGGCAGGATCTTTGGAGGCTGAGCCTGCTGTGATGGTCTTAGGTCACTAGGGTGTCAACCTTTGGAGGGGTATGTATTACTCATGGGGCCCTTGAATTTGTCCTCACAAAAGAATTATTATGAAAACCCTCAGCATTTTACAGCAGCCTCTCCATTCACCCAGGTTGGTCTCTGCATTCACTCACTGTTTCTGAGACATTGTATCTTCCTCTGACACACACACACACACACACACACACACGCAAAAGCAGACATATACACATGCACACATATGTGCATGGACAGATCAGGTTTCTAGAAATTGACCCTTATAACTATGTCCATTAAATGATCATTAAACTTAGAATCTAATCTTTTAAAGAACCCATCATGTGGAGCATGCCTGCCTCCCCATTCCCTCCCTGTGACACTACTTCCTTTTAAAATTCTTAAGTCCAAAAGGCTTATTACAATTCCTTTACCAGGCAACAGGCTACTCACTAACCTTCCCAAGGAAAGTCATTATGAGTGCCTTCAGGTGATCTTTTTGATGCCTTGTCAAATGAGGTTACCTCTCTTCTTCAAAGGTGACTTGAAGGGCCAGCCAGATAGCTCAGTGGATTAAAGCACCTGCTTAGGCAAGACACAGGAACCACTGTGCTGTGCTGTGCTGGGCCCACCCCCAGGTGTGCTGAGATGGTGATTGAGACTAAGTGTGGTGGTGTGCACCTGTAATCCCAGCACTTAGGAGACTGCAAACAGGAGGATCACTATGAGTCCAATCTGTATAGTGAGACCTGTAGACCCTTACTAACTATAAAAAAGTGACTTGACTTTCTAAGAAAGTCATCCCAAGTTATGCTGAGAGGTGTTAGTCACCCACATCAAGTTGAAATAGTGTTCCTTTCTGTGAACACCCTAAGTATTCAGGCTTCACAGTGGGGCACACAAAAGGGCTCTTGGCGGCACTGACTATGGCTGTTTCCCAGTTGTTACATCATTCAATAATGCAAAAGGGAAGAAGCTCAGCCCAAAAATGGGTCCTTACAGTAGAAAGGCCAGGCACCATCTCTGTCTCGGCCCTTTCAGACATAATCACATACCGACAAGCAGGCAACCTCTGAATTTCAGTGTTTTTAACTGTAAGATGAAGATTAAATTATCAACTTCATAATATTTGTGAAGATTAATTGAACTAACACCTGTAAAGTGCACAGCCACATGCTGTGCATAGCAGCCAGTTAATAGAATATTGGTTTCTTTTCCTTATTTATTTTTCACGGTGTAGGAACATATTCAAAGAAAAAATTAAATACAAACAGTTCTCTCGGAGAGTACAAAACATTGAGAGGCAGTAAGAGGTAAGAACAAAAATTTAAAATAGAGTTGATTAAAGGGTGTGAAGAGACATGCTCAAAGTACTATTAAACTGCAGAGTGAGAAGTGAGGAAAGCAGCCTGCACTATGAGTTCACAGGGTTCATTATTCTAACGGTGGCAAATCCTCAGACCTTCTCTCTGCCAGTCACATTGGGTCCAGAGGATCATTCAGAAAGAAAAAAAAAAAAAAAAAACACCTGTGAACTCTGTCCTTTGGGAGCTTATAATTTAGTTTTGAAGGCAAAGACTACATAAAACATGATATTTTAAAAATATTTATTGAATGCCTACTGTGTTCCAAGAGTTATACAATGCAGTGTGCATACTGAGAGACCTCCGGAGCCACAATCTAGAGTGAATGCTGATGAGTACAAAGGTAATCAACCAAAGAATCAATGCCTTTAGGCTGGTGAGATAGATTGCTGGACTAAGAGCCTCCTTAGGCAAGCACAGGGATGGGGGTTCAATCCCCAGCACAACAGGATATGCAAGCCCTGCCCCTGGGTGCACTGAGCCAGACACCTAGACCAGGTGTGGTGGTGTGTGCCTGTAATGCCAGCTCTGGAGAGGCTAAAAACAGAAGGATCAGTACAAGTCTGAGCTGCATAGTGAGACCCTGTACCAAACACACACAGAGAGAGAGAGAGAGAGAGAGAGAGAGAGAGAGAGAGAGAGAGAGAGAGGAATATAATGCCTCCAATTGATGACACATGTGATCATGGTATCTCTCCTGCCAGGTAAGTATTTGATGACATACCAAGAGATACAAACAAGAAGTCATGGAGGAAGGCTGATGACAACAACAGTCTTTGTCAAGTTACCTTAAAACTCATGCTGAACAGTCAGGAAGACCTTTCTGGAATGATAAGTAAGATCAGATGTGTGCAGTAAAGCATGGCATAGACCTGGAAGGACAGAAGGAAGACAGAATCTGATGCTTTATAGCTTCAACACCCTTCTGGCTTTTGTGCATCATGTAATTTAGCATCTTTACTCTGCTTTCACTGGAGAGTGTGAGAAATGAAGTGATCACAATTTAAAGGATTATGTATTATACTTGTCATACATACACATCAACTCTTATCAGGTTGCATATCTGCAAACATGATCATGATTTTGAACTGTGCTCATAGATGGTTGTTGCTTTGCCACTTGCCAGAAGATACATAATCAGTTGTCAGTCAAGACACAGGAATTTATCAGTCTTTAGGAAAAATTGTTAACCAAACTCCTAAAGAGAGTTCACAATAGTAGATATCATGTTTGTATTAAACTTGACTCCAAATGATTTAGCCGACATAAGAATATGGACCTTTAATATTCCTAAACAAAATATGCATTTTATGGTAACATAGTAGAGCAAAGTATATTCTATCCAGCCACTAGAAGTCCAAACAACTGTTAAACTTAAAAGAAATCTTCTAAGAGGGCATAAGGCCAAGAAATATTCTCCAATTTTATTGACATTATTTTTGACATCAGCATTCTTAAAAATATTATTTCCTTGTATGTCTGATAAAACAGGAAGCCTGAAGCAAAGGTATGTTTCTTTTCTTTCTCATCTCATTGACCATGCCTCCCTCTGAGTCCATCTGGACAAATCCCTGGACTTTTCACATCCAGAGAAGACAGAATGATAGGTAACAGAGAAAGGAGTCACTAGAAACCAGGTAATGTATGTGGCATCTTGGCTCCACTATTGTGTGTGTGTGACCCTGTAAATTCCACCACTTCTTACCTCAACTTGTTGACCAATGAAAAGGGGAAGACAGCATGGTCCAAAGGACTATGCTGAAAATTTAATTAAGAAAGTAGTAACTGGCCAGACATACTGGTGCACACCTGTAATCCCTGAACTCAGGAGGCTGAAGGAGGATCACAGCAAGATAAAGGGAAGCCTGGGCTGACTGGTGAGCTGAAGGTCAGGCTGCACTACAAAGAGAGACTGTCTCAACAAACAAACAGAAGATGATAGCCATAAAAGTCCTTGAATCAATAAAGTTACATAACTGCTATAACAGGAAGCCTGAAGCAACATTTAACTTGAAGGCAAATGCATTGAATTTTGTGGGAACAATCATAGCATTAATATTTTAAAACATTCTCAAATACAAAATAGTTCAGGAAAATGTATCAAAAAGCCCATGTGTAAAGAAAAAGGAAAAGATTTCTCAAACAAATTCAGTCAGTCACAAGATAATTAGAGACAAAAGAATAGAATGGGTAAATAATTGAAGATAATAGTGAAGTTGGTATGATCAATATATGTTATACATGTGCATAAAAATATCACATTAAAATAAATTTTGTAAAATTAATAAGTAACCACACATACACATAAGCAACATTTTTTCAAAAAAAAAAAAATGAAGTTATGAGGGCCGACAAGATAACTCAGCAGACTAAAGAACCTGCTTAGGCAAAAATGCGGGGACCAAGGTTTGATCCCCGGCACCACATGCCATGCCAGCCCTGCCCCCAGGTCACACTGAGATGGCAGCTGAGACTGGGCATGGTAGCATGCCTGTAATCCTAGCGCTTGGGAGACTGCAAACAGGAGGATTACTACAAGTGCAATCTGTACAGTAAGATCCTGTAGACCCTGTACTAAATACATAAAATAAAAAAATAAAAAAAAAAGAATGAAGTCATGTCTCATACAAGTACAAACTCTCTGCGATGGATGTGATCATTATGTATCTCAAAATGTACCAATAAAGCCTGATTGACAGGGAAAGAAATTATACATAGTAGAACTATACCTGACTGTGGAGCTGTAGCTATACTTAGCTCCAGCTAGGCTCAGCTGTAGTTGTGCAATCAGTCCCAAAGGCCATACATTGGTATCTATAGACATCCAAGAGAAAGAGGAATCCGCCCAACCAATGTGCTCTTTAAGCGTAAAGGCAACCAAAATGTTCTTAAGCATGTCGGGTCACAGAAAATACAACTCCTAAAGGCCATATCAATGCTAAAGTCTGGCCAAATAAGGAATAATAAAGAACACAATGATGGGTGATGAGTACTGTGTAAAATTAAATACCGGAGTACGACTATACAGCGGTGGATATTATGGCTACTAAACAAGCTATAGTTGTTATAAACCCTGAAACTGTAAAAGTAATGTTATGGTTTGTGTCTAGTTGTCCCCCCAAAGCCTCATGCAGTCATGGGGTGAGGACTTCTAGAGTTTGTGTTAACTCATGATCCACTGGGATTATGTGTGATCCAAGGCTGGGATTACGGGTCTTAGTACTGCTGGGATTACCCATAGCTGGGTAAGTACTGGGAAGTACCCATAGGTGTGAGTACTTGCCCTACCCTGGGGCAGGTAATTTGCATTACAATGTAAGGTGGGAAAAGAAGCTAGCTGCTTGAGCTGCTGCTACCCCTCCCTTGCGCTCTTGCTCTTTGCCTCCACCATGAAAGGTTGCTTTCTGCTCTGTGCTGCTCTGCCTTGGACCCAGCTGAGTATGGACTGAAACCTCCAGTAACTGTGAGCTAAATAAACCTTTCCTTCCTTCATTTTGAGTGTCGGGTATTTGTCCCAGCAATGAGAGAAGAGTAACTAAGACAAGTAATATGACAACCAAAACCAGAGAGGAGAAAGGAGGATGACAATGCTCATTTTTTCACCTCACATAGTAGAGGTAATTGATAGAGTGTAAAATTTTAACATGCAATTTTAGAAAATAGAATCACTGAAAATTCTTACTGTATTTTGCTTTCTTTGGTTTGTAACCTGCAGAAGTCTTTTATAATATTAAAATAAATATACCTCTTAAGGATAAATGTCACTGTTGTGTACTTGCACACTCCTTTCCGATGAATTTTCATGTTCATTTAATACAATTTAAAAGTATGTGTAATGATTTCATAAAAATAAGACACACATATCATTTAAATTAAATTATATCTATATGTCTTTCACTTGTCCATCTATGTGTTTACTTACTCCCACAGCTATATGTGAAGCAATATATAGAAAGCTATTCATCTGCGACAGTAATGTGTTTCTCAGTGGTTGGCTTTTAAATAGTTTTTAAATTTTATGATATTTTCTCATTTTTGTTCAAATTTCACGAAGTGACTATGCATCATTTTCTCAAAATAAAACCAGGAAGCCATTTTTCATTAACAATGTTTTAAAATTGTTTAACTTAGGCAGTATAAATTGGCCAGAGGAGGATTATTTCTCATGAACAATCATCCCTAAGAACTGGTGCAGAAGTGGTTCCAGGGCCCGTTGGACACCAAAATCTACAGATGTTAGACTTCCTGATATAAAATGTTTCCATGTTTGAGTAAATAACTCATATGTGCTCCAGTATGCCTTAAATAATCTCTAGGTTACTTATGACACCAAATACAAATATAGTTGCTCTGTAAAGAGTCGCCTTGGTGCTGAGGGTATAGTAACGCGTACAGATCTATAGACAGTCAGTACAGACAACTTTTTTCAAGTATTTTCAATCTATGATTAGTTTGGTAGGGTCTGGGAGGAGTGTAAAAATACTGATGTGTTTCTAACAGAAAATGAAAAACATGAAGGAGAAAAAAAACAGATTGAGTATGTTACAGTAACAAATTAATCACTAATTTAGCTCTAATCCTGGACAAGTTCTCTTGTGAGGTGATGGGAACTAAAGAGAGAAACCTTTACCTGACACCACTCATGAACCACTTTGGATTCTCCCTGCCTCAGTGCTGCCGGGATGCCAGGGCTTTGTGCAGGCCTGGGCTCTGGCTCCTGCCTTATGAATCACCCCAACCCCAAGTTTCCCTGTGGAAGCCATGGCACCTGCCCCAGCACCCACACATTCCTGGTCCCAGTGTAGAAAATTAACTCTTTGTGGGGAAAATTTTCACTAGAAAGATGTAAATCCCACCAGATAAATCCTTTCTTCTATCTCACCTTTATAGACCCGAAGACCCAGTGGCCCTCACAGAATAGACCACTCTGTTGCCTCTTACAGATTATCATCCCCATAATGCACCAGTACAGAGTCCTCCACCCCAGTAGAGGAAAGCCTTTGAGATAGCAATCCTTGACATGTCCTGAGTCTCTGCTTTCTGGACAAGCAAGGTAGGATAAGAACTGCTGTTTCTCTACATAATAATGTGAAAATCTAATTCCACTGTAAAAGAAGGCTCTGTGAATTAAATTCATTAAATAAAATTTATTCCAAAAGTGAATTATCTCTTTCCTCAGGGGTTTAGGCAAAGAACTAATGTCTCTCATTGGGAAATGAGCATTTTGTGCATTAGGAGTATGCACCCCATCTGATAGAAAAGTTATATTTTGAAACTGCAGTTATAAACATTCTACACCTCTCCTAAGAATGCATCAAACCACCTGCAGTGTCACCCCATGTTCATCTGCCTCTTTCTACCAGAGTCCCAGAGAGCAACACCAGTGGTTCTGAAAGAGCCTCCTCACACCAACTCAGCCTTCCTTCAACCGGGAAAAGGTTACAAAACGGGAATGATTAGATGTGACATGTGCACGGAGTGGGGGTCCTGTGGAGACAAGGTGAGAGTAATTCCAATGGTAAAATAAAGAACTGCAAACATGTTGGATGAATGGGGGGCGCTAGAAAACACAGGGCGTGGGAAAAAATTGCTTTTGTCGCAAATCACTGCCCGAGGACCAGCAGGGCTATTTGTTCAGGGCTGTGCGGTATCTGAGATATTTACAAGGCCCATTGAAATCTCAAGTCCACAACATGAACTTGAAGAGAGGGGAACAAAACGGGGAAAGTTTTGTTGGAAAAAAAAATCACAAACATTAAGCAAGAAAAGAAAACCCAGAAGTTGTTTTCCCCCTTGAGATCTCTACAGATATGGTGGGGGCTGTGATCATTGCCAAAGGAGGGATTAGAGGACTTCATTAGAAAGTTTCAAGTAGAAAAATTTTGTCAAATCGTATGTGAAAGATTTGCTTATAATATGGATTGGGGAAAAAAATCTAATTTAGCTGCAAGCAAATCCCAAAATGTGAATAGTTAAATTAGAGTGATACATCAACTTTGCAAAGAAAGCTTGTTTGTATTTTTCCAGAAGTGTTTACACAGAGTTAGTACATACACTTGTACAGACTGTACCTTGAGGGACACATTAAATTCTACATTAATAATGCTCCCACAGTTATATGTGGACAAGTGTTGTGCTGTGTGTCTATAGTAACAATTGATGTACCCTTAAAATCTGGGACATTTTATGCCATACATTTGAGCTGAAAGCATGTTTTAAAGAGCCAGTTCTTCACTATTACTTTCCTGATAGTTATGCACTCTGTCCAGTAGGGCCACTGGGAGGATTGTCTTTAAAGGCTTCCGTTTCACCTGAGATTCTTAATCTGTGCATTGATTTTACATCATGAAAAATATGTTTCAGGGAAGACTTGTCATCAGTTTAATAATCATAAGTCATTACTCTGTTCAATAATTGTTACAGATAAATTTCAGATATGAACTATGGCTTACTAGCTCTATTGTCTTGTATGTAGTAAATGCCCACGGCTCACCATAGAATGAATGGTGAGAAGAAGAATCTGCTATTTCTTTTCTATGTTCTCCCAGCAACTAAGAAGGAATAATATCCCAAAGCAACATGAATATCAACTAATAGCTTTTGTTAGTAATAGAGACTCTCCATTCAGAAATAATGCTTGAACAGCTGAAGGACAAAACAAGGCTTCTGAAATGAAACTAAACAGAGCATCTGGCAAAGTAATTCCTCCTTTCATCCTCAGCAAGGTGCTGCCATGGCAGGCGCTGCCCTTCAGGCCACGCAACTCTCTGGTTACCTGGCTCAGAGACCGGGGTGACTGTGCGCCTGGGAGAGGAGGCCGGAGAGACGCCTTGGGCAACGTCTCAGTCTGTTGACTGGCGGACGCCTCTGGGGGCGGGACCTAATTCTGGATTGCTGCTCTGCTTCACATTCCTCCTCTCAGCATCGTGATGGATGTCTGTTATTTAGACTCTTGAAATAAAAGAAGAAAGTATCTAAAATGAGCGTGATGAAATGGAGTACTATTCAATTAGAAAGACAAAGCCCAATTTGGAGAAGCAGAGTATAATTACAGGATTGGAGCGTTTCCAGGAGGTTGTGGATGGCACTCAGCTCCCTCCAGAAAGAGCTCTCAGGCTGATCCTGGACACATGCACAAGCCTGTGTCCTCTTCCCCTGCGCTGGTCCTGCAATGGCACAGCTCCCCACAGTGTCCCCTGGTGCCCAAATACCAGTGGCCTCAGTGGTGCACATTTAGAAAGCCATACCTCAAAATGCTGCTGCTGACCTCATAACTCCTTTCCTTATTCTTGATTTGCAGTGGGTAGGAATCATACTGAGTGACTACACAGGAAGACACATTAGACTTTATAAAAAGGTGCATGAATTCAATTATCGTTAATACTAAAAATATTGCCGTGTCATAATTTCTCTTACACGCTTCCAATATATTCAGAAACTACCTTGAAATAGACTTTATGTGTATTGCATGTAGTTGTTTTACAATATTCATTCTCTTTTAGTAAACAATACAATAATTGTGTTTATCATGTTACAAAATATTTTGCATTATTAGAGATAGGACCTTTATAAATGTAACTCATTGTGAAAGTTCGTGTTTGAATTTGAAATACTTCAAGTTTAAGACCAAGTATTATTTATTTGAAAAATAGTTTTCAATACACTTAGGGGATTTGGGAATAGTTAGACATAAAGAAAAATAACTTGCACTTGCTGTGGAACAAAGAAGAGAAACAAGATTGTCACAGTTCACACGTAATCCTGGTTAGGGCAAGAGAGACTGTCCTCCAAGGATGGTTAGGAGTGTGCTTAGAATCTCACTGCACTGCAGGGAGTAGGTTTCACCTCTCTTTCCTGCTCATTAATGCTTTTCACCTTTGCAAGGCATTGGACATGGGCTTCTGATTTCTTGTGTTCACTTAACATTTTCTATGCTAGGTTCTTTTTATTCATTTAATATTTTACATAGTTTTTAAAAGTTTCCAGCTTAAACTTGCATCATAATTACCTGGGAAATTTTGTTCAACCAGATTTCTGGGTCACAGAGTTTCCCTCTCAGAAGATGTGCATGAGACAAAGTAAAATCAAAGGTAAGGAAAGGTAAGGTGTGCTTTTTCTGGTGATAACAGGAATTCAAACTCAGGACCTTGCACTTGCCAGGTAAGTGCTTATTTCACTGAGCTATCTCCCCGGACAAGTGTGCTGCTCTTAGCAAGCTCTTTGATGAGGTTGATACTCTTGGCCCAAGGCCCACACTTTGTGAAACTCTGGCCTCCACTATGGTAGATATTGTATCGGCATTAGCACTAGTTCTAAAATCTCTGCAAAGTTAGATATTTTTAGCCCCATTTTGGCAGTAAGAAAATAGAGATTCCCAATGTTTAGTAGCTTGCTTAAAGGCACACAGTTCCTGGGGATAGCCTAGCATTCCTATCTAGAACTCCTAAAGTCTATGCTCCTTGAAATTTATCATTCTCGTTTTTACTGTGTTCACAAAGCTACGCCAGAGCCCCCCTCTCAATGTTCTTACAATGATTTATTTTAAAAGAGAGAAAATCTTACCATTTTTACCTTGATTTTTTTCCCCTAAGCATTTGCTTAGGGAAAATGGACGAAAGCTGCTGCTTGCTTAAAGCGCATCTCCATCTCCCTGGCACTGATGTCCCCCTCATCTGATTAGCAGTGTGACAAGCAATTAGGAAGAGCTACGCCAGCTCTTCTGAACACCTGCAACTCATTACAGAAACAAACAGCTCAAGTCCAAGGATTCCATTCAGAGAATGGTATAAACAGATGACACTGGATTTGTCAGGGATCCCCAGAGCCAATATGCAACTTTCATTTAGAAAAATAGAGATTTATGCACAAGCTACATAGTGTTCTCCATATGGTAGGCCACAGATAAAAATTCAGGTAAATTCAGTCAGAAAATAGTTTGTACCTGACTAGGGTATGATCTTTTGAGGATAACATCAACCATTTTATTCCACATAGAAGACTCATAAAAGTTGTTTGCAATGGCGTGGGCCAAAAGTGTACCTCAAAGTTCTAGGAAATCTTTTAAATTATTCATAAGCAGAGAGAGCTTTTGTAATCCAGAGCTATATATATACGGCATTAATCTGGCTGGCCGTTAAAGTGATAGCTGTTAGTACAACATTAGTATCTCCTGCTGTCCCTAACTGGCTTTTAGCAACTGCAAGAGTCAATCTGCTCCAGCTGGAGCCAGTAATCCTCAGAGCAGGTAGTTAAGAAAGTGCAGATCCCCTGCTTGGCCTCAGCAAACAATTTTGACTAGAAGCATTTATCTGGTAAAATAACCTTCCAATCGCAATCTGTCACTGAGAGTGGTGTTTTATGTCACACACATGGTGTTGGACAGTGTAGGGAGTGTTTGGGTATGGAATTTAGCATGATCTACATATATTAAAACTGAGCAGGTGACTCCCCAGTGAATTATCAAGCTTGTCTGTGCAAGAAGAGAGATACTATACAGGCAAAAACTAAAAAGAAAGAAGACATCTACTGTAGATATTTTAGGTGCGCAAGGAAGAACTTTGTTCCTAATCCCACCATAATGGAACCTGACTCGAGGAGTTCAAGTGATTTGCTTTATCCTGGCTGAGAAGATTGCTCACCCTTACTCATACTTAGAGAAGCCACTAAATGAGAACAGGTTGACTGCTTTTAATAGAAGTTGTCCTCAAACATAATACCTCAGACTGCCAGTTAATTCAGCAGCTGCCTAGTAGGAAAAAAAAAATACTTAACTTAATGCCTGCCTTCCACACATGCCAAGTGCCAGATAATCTGCAACACAGCTAAATTGAGAGACACTGGATAAATGAGTAGGTGGTGTAGAAAGAACACTCTGGCTACTAAGTACTGAGTGAGTAGGAGGTGCTGAAAAGCTATTGCAAGGATCAAAGTGGGACTAAGGAAGAGGGAACTGGTCGTCTGTAGTGAGATAATGACCAATGAGTGATGCAACCTTAATTTCTTACTTAGTAGACTCAATTTTCTGAAAGATCCAGTTTCTCTTTGAGCAAGAATAGGGCTCAGGAGAGAATCTGAGCAGTAGCTTTTGCCTCAGTTCTTTAGGCTTTGAGACACATATGATTCACTGATCACTGACTTGTTGAAGATGGAAATGAGGATATGTCCTGACTGTTCTGAAGGCTTATGGAAGGAGGAACATAGTAGCTAAGAAATGCTAACGTTTATACTTGGTAAGTTGTTGACAAAAGTTCCCTGACTCTCCCCGCATTTCCCCACCTTACCAACCCCAGCATGATGAAGGACTTGCATAGGTTCAGTTTTTAAGTAAGGATTTCACTCCCTAGCTTCTCCCATAATCCAAGCAATGTGAGGGTTTAGGAAACTACAAAGAAAAAAATTAAAACAAAATAATTACATATATCGTTTACATTTTATAACATAGCTCCTTTAGTTCTGGTTCAAAAAAATAAATTTCCTTCACTGATCTACTCAAGGATTTATGAACAGTCTCTTTCCAATACTTTTTCTGTGACTCTTCTCTCTGTGGCCTTTCTCTAGGCAGTTCATATCCTTTTCTGTAAAACAATAATATTCAAGATCAAGATCCACATCAAACTTTAGTGTCTCCAGGATGCCTTTTTCTCTAAAAATGTACATTCTAAACTGTACTTTTCTCCCTGGGACCTGGAACACTTCTGGTAACCTATGCTAACAGTGAGCCAAGTGAGATGAAGAAGGAATGAGGTTAGATCTACTGTCTACTGGCAAGGAGTTAAGTCACGAGATGTGATGGTCAGAAGATAACTTTGGGCCCCCCTTTATCGAGCCCCCCAGAGATGCTCCAGTCCTTATCTTCAGAAACTATGAATACATTGTTATGAGTCTAAAAGAATTCGAGGTTGTAGATGCCTTTAAGGTTAACATTGCTTTGTGAGGTACATCAGTATTGGCTGAAACATATTTTTCTTTAAGACTTGGAACATTTCACTCCAAGCTTTCTGTGACTAGAGAGTTTGTTCTGAGAATTCTGCTATGATTCAGATGGGCTTTCCTTTAAGGATTATTTCTTTCTTTCATATAGAAGATTTTAATATTCTGTTCTTATATTGCATTTCTGGAATCTTGAATACTGTGTGTCTTGCTATAGATTTATTTTATCCACGGCTATTTGGAGTTTTATATGTCTTACCTACTATATGTCAAATTCTTTTTTTCCATTCCTAGGAAGTTTCCCACTATTAATTTTTTATGTTGTTTGCACTGTTTCTGCTTTTTTGAGGACTACAATGAATATTATTTTGTTCTTTTTTTGTTTCATCATGCAGTTCATAGATAGACTTTTCTAGTCCATTGCTATTTTTAAGAAACCTTTTTCTTTCATGATCACTATCCTCAATCCTTCCTTCTATATCTGATGTTCTTCTTCACACTGATTCATTTATCTGTGAATACTTTCAACATAATTTTTAATCTCCTGAATATCTGGAAATGCTCAAAGAGATAAGGGGAAATAGAATACAGGAAATCATCAAGATTATATGCAATGTGCATGCAGGATTTATCCTAGGGCTGCAGGTATGATTCAACACAGGCAAGTCAGGAAATGTGCCCTACACAATAACAACAAAATCAAGGACAAAAATCATATGATTATTTCAATAGATGTAGAAAAAGTATTTGACCAAGTCCATCACTCATTCATGACAAAAAGATCCTACAGAAAATTGTAATAGATGGTTATGATCTCAATGTGATAAAAGCCATCCATGACAAACCAACAGCTAACATCATACTAACTGGTTAAAAACTGAAAGCTTTTACTCTAAAATAGAGAGCAAGACAAGGATATGTATGATCAGCACCCCTATTTAGCATAGTCCTTGAATCATTAGCCAGAGCAAGCACACAAGAGAAAGAAATAAAGATAGGAAAAAGTTAAGTTATTATTATTTACAGGTGACTTAATACTCTACATAGAAGACACAAAAGTTCCACCAAAAGACTCAAAAATAACCATATTCAGACACAGAACTGGATGTACTAAAAAATTCATAACATTCTTGAAGACAAATAATAAACTCTCTAGGAGAGAAATTAGGGGAACCATGGTTTTCACAATAACATTGAGAAAATGAAATATTTAGGGATCAATTTACAAAAGGTCTTAAAAGATCTTTCCAATGAAAATGGCAGTACTTGAAGTAGGAGATTGAAGGGGATATCAGAAAATGATAAGGTAGCCCTTGCACTTGGATAGGAAGAACCAATACAGTGCAAATGGCTATAACCACAAAATTGCTGTATAGATTCAATACAATCTTGATCAATCTACCAATAGCATTCCTCATCAAACTTGAGAAAGCAATCCTTAAATTCAATTGGATCCAGAAGATATCTACAACAGCAAAAACAATTCTGGACAACAAAGACAAGGCAGGGGACATCAAAAACCCTAACTTGAAATTATTATACAAAGCTACTATGATAAAAGCAGCATGGTATTAGTAATAATAATAATCATAATAATAAATTTTTAAAATCCAGATCTCAGGAGCAATGGAACAGATTAAAAGATACAGAAACCGCTCCAAGACAACTCAGCCACCTTTTATTTTAAAAAATGTGGCCAAGCACTTTCACTGAGAAAAAGATAACCTTGGGCCAGCAAGATAGCTCAGTGGTCTAAAGCACCTACTTAGGCAAGTTTAAGCAAAGCACAGGGATGACAGTTCAATCCTTGGCACCACATGTCATGCCAGCCCCACCTCCAGGGGCACTAAACCAGCCACAAAAAAAGAAAGAAGAAAGAAAAGAAAGAAAGAAAGAAAGAAAGAAAGAAAGAAAGAAAGAAAGAAAGAAAGAAAGAAAGAAAGAAAGAAAGGATGGCCTCTTTAGTAAATGGTGCAGGAAAACTGTCATTCCTCATGCTCAAGTCTAAAACTAGACTCATGCCTATCACCATTCACCATTAATAAAATCAAAATGGATCAAATACCTAAATATTAAAACAAAAACATTAGATCTGTTAGAAGAGAAAAAAGAACCCTGGAAGACAAAGGTATAAAGATTTTATGAACAAAACCCCAATCATAAGGGAAATATTCCAGAGAAAACAATGGGGATCTCATCTTATTTAAAAGCTTTTTATTAGAAAAAAGAAGGAAAAAAATCATTAAGCATTAGTTATTCCTTTCAACAGATGAGTAGAAATTAGCAGTACAGATATCCAAGCTATCCTAAATGGCTAGCTGCAAAATCCACATCTTCTACCTCTTTTTGTTTGATTGTTTGTTTGTTTTGATTGTTTGTTTGTTTTTGTGGAACTGAGGATTGAACTCATGCCCTTGTGCTTACCAGGCAAGCACTTATTCTACTGAGCCATCTCCCCGGCCCTATCTTCTCATTTCCACATACTGCTTTTCTAGAAGAAGCTAGGAAATTAGCTGGTGCTGTGACTTGCTCTTTCATGATCTGATTTTGCCTTTGCTTTGGTTGTACTGGCTGCCAGTTCCCATTTCTCACTTTATTTATACCCTAGAAATCCCAGCGGACACTGATAGTAATCTGTGTGCTTCCTGACCTTTTATATTTCTGTCGTTGATCTTGCTGAGGAGTTCCACTGCCCTGTCAAACTCCTTGCTTGTTTAGTGGACCCTGACCCTCTTTTAAATCTGAATTCAGAACTGATCCCAGCTGCCCTCCCCAAAAGACAAAGTAAATTACTCCCACTGCACTTTCATTGTTTTTTGAACATGCTGCTCTGTTTCACTTGTTTACCATATCGTAATTCTTTTTTTTTTTTTTTTTTTTTTTTTTTGGTAGAATAGGGGATTGAACTCAGGCCCTTGCGCTTGCCAGGCAAGTGCTTATTCCACTGAGCCATCTCCCCGGCCCTTGTAATTCATTTCTATTCATACGAGCAACTAGATTGGGACACCGCTAGTTCAAGAACTGTGCCTTGCTTGCTGTTGTGCCCATAATATCTGCCATAGTCTACAGACTCTAATTAATTTATCAATTTTTGCTTGCACTCTAATCTTCGTTTCTATTTTATTTACATGCTTTAATTATTTTATTGTCTTGTTACTAATGATTAATTACCCAGTACATATGTTTGGATGCCTTGTTATGCCCTGGAGACTAATATAGAAACAAATAAACAAGTAACTTAGATGTATAACTTAAACATTAAGAAATAAAATCCAAAAGAAACATGAAAATTACAATCAATGTAATTTCACACACTCAAATATAAAATAAAAGAACAAAATAGGATAATGTAATACATGTCTGTTGAGCTGTACTATTGAATTCACGGAAAATAGCACCATGTAACTAGTTACTGAATTTCAAGTAATTCAAATTCCAGATCGGTGTAACCAACCCTTATTCATGGCTATGCATATCTCAAATTATTTAAATTCCAGGGAAAAACAAAAAAAGACAACAATTTTAAGTTAGAAATTTTAGGGAGTTATTCTCCCTTGTCCAGTATGCTTTTGGTAAGAAACAAAAATGAAAAGTTAAGATAAATGTAACACTATCAAATTACATAAATCAAATAATCAACTCTGCAAAGAAATGCTCAAAAATTAGTGAACAGAACAGACATCAGCAGGTACTTATCTAGTGGGAAAATCTAAATAGCTTTTAAGAAATTACTTCACAAAAGATCTTGATTTAATAATATCAAGGGAAATCTAGCCCTACTTCAAATGTTCTTCTAAGGAAAGTTAATAGGCTGCTAGAAAACAAACTGCAGCATTATAACAAAATAGAATAATTCATCAAGAGCCTCTATCAACACAGACACTACTTATGCCTATAACAGTCAGATGATGAACAGGTACCACTGTTCAGACCATAGCCCTAAACATGCCCATATTGTTCTCATAAAGAAAGTACCCTGGTTTACTTTCAGTAAGGAAATGGATAAATCCATTCTTTTTTATATATTTAGGGCAGAGTTTACAGGGTCTCACTACGTAGATTGGACTCATAGTGATCCTTCTGTCTTCAGCCTCCCAAATGCTGGGATTACAGACACATGCTGCCAAGCCTGTTCTCAATTGCTATCTCAGTGTGCCCAGAGGGCTGGGCTGGCATGGCACCACAGGCCAGGAAATCCATTCTTCTTAATCTTCTGTCACTAACAAGAAATGTGGTGTCAGATGAATCACTTCATTTGCAGCGGGGCTTCATGTCATCCTTTACAAAATGCAACCAGGTAACATCCTTTTCCAATATAAGTATCTGTGATTCTAAGTCATTAAGAATTTGGTTCAAGTTATAATGCTATTTCATTTGATGTCTGGCAGAGGCAAATTCCAGGACTACATTCTCTTTGTGCTGTATGCATGGGTTCTCGGTTAATTTAGTCCTGCCAACAACAAACCTGCCTTTGACCAATAGTAATATCTCTATTTGTTGCATAGTAAAAGATCTGATGGATATCTCTTTCTTTTTCTTTAAAGAGTGCACAGGCAGTCTTTGCTTTGCATGACAGTCCAGGACAGAAAAATGTTTGTCAATACTGATACTGAGCAGGACAACTTTTAATGATCCGTGGAAGAAATTGTAATTGTTTTGAGATTTTTAAAATTATTTGTTGAAATAATGAAAGCCCTACTATTATCAGTGATAAGTGTACAAGGTGAAGAAAAATATAATACTCATAAAAATATAATAATGCTCATTTGCCACACTGTCATCTAAAATGTTAAAGATGATATTAATTAAGGCTTTTTATTTACTTTCTAAACAATCATAAATGAATTTGAACAGTGCTTCCTTTCCTTCTCATTGTGCCATTTACAGTATTGAGCAAGCTTTTTCCCATGTCTGTCATATTTCTTGCTAAGTTCTTACCAACTTTATGTTTTTCTTTTACAATTTTGCTATTGCATAATATCCATGAGAGTTCTTTCAATTGGGAAGTTCTTGCCAGTGTCACTTCCTCTAAAGCAGTGATGGCAAACCTTTCTGAGACAGAAACCATAACCCAAATCCACTTATTTATCACAATGTGTCAATGATGCAATTAAATCTGAATACTGAGATTTTAGTTTAGAAAAAACAATCCATGTGTTCATTTCTCTTATCTTTTTTTAAATTTTAGTTTATTTTCAAGAGTAAAAACAAAAGCAAAATAAGTAGCAGAAACAGGGTAACATACAACAATACATATGTTACAGAAGCTCTTTTGTCTTAAAAGAAAAACAATAATAGATTGTTCAATCATACCAATGGTTTCTTACAGAAAAGTAAAAGTTTGCACTTGACAAGCTTTTGCACAATGGATGTGATTTTTGCTGTTATATGTATGCTGATAATTTTTCAAACCTTGACTGGTGTAACTTGGCTTCTGTGCTGACAGAGAGGGCTCTGTATGGCCATTGTGACACCTGTTCCACAGGTTGGCCATGACTGCTGTAAGCTTTCTTGATCCTTCTTGTCCCAACCACTTATATCTAAAAAGTTCATCCTCCTTTCTGGCTGTATCATGCAGAGACTCTTAACTGATGTCAGCATGGATCATCCTAGGTGACTCTTTCCTCTATAACTCCATGAAGGTACACCTTGAATTTCTCTTCCAGCATTATCACCCTTCTGTTGTTGTATTTTTATCTTTGTTAACCACTTCCCTAGCTATAAAATGCCACACTCCTTCATCACCAGGAAGTAAGGATATAACATAGCTACATGCTGTACTGTCTGTACATAAACAAACTAAAAGATGGGTGCAACTAGTAAGTATAGACTTTGACAGAATTGATGGAATTAGCTACCCATTACAATAGGCATGTGTCATTTATTTGGTGACTTGTATATTAAAGAGTCACCAAAGAAGTTCATACTTTGCCCAATGGTCTGCAGTTAATATGCCGTGGTAATTTGTGGTGACATGCTGTGGAACTTTGAACTGTGTTTTGGAAATTGGAGTTAACACAATTGTGACAAATGAAATCTTTGTCTGTCAGAATAATGTAAGATGCTTGTCTTAGAGTCTTTTCCTATTTCAATTTGGTTTTGCCAGTCTAAATAATGCCATTTTAATAATTCTTTTTCTTAGGCGGAAGACCCAATACTATTATGGGCTACTGGACTCTTTTAGAATATTTTACTGAGTTTACACACCTATAATATTCAAATAACAGAACTTAACAAAAAAAGGGGATACAGATGAATGTCCATTTTGTATCGGTGTATTCAAAGTGGTTAGGATAGATATATAATTACCTTCTCTTAATGAATAGAGGGATTTGTTCTAATGGTGTTTGTAAATAGAATATCATGTCCGCATCTTGTGCAGCAATTAACCACTAGGAAGAATGTATGCAATGTGAAACTGTCCTACCAATTTGATTTGAAACTGTCTCGTTGCTATTTGTTTATCAATATAATTATGGAAAAAAAAAGAATTCCTTTTCTTAAGGGCCAGTAAGATAGCTGCTTTGGCAAGCACAGGGACCAGTGTTCAATGCCCAGTCCTGCAGCACCAGCACCAGCCCCTGGGGCATGCTGAGCGGTGACCAAGTCCAGGTGTGGTAGCACAGACCTGTTATCCCAGGACTGGGGAAGCTGAAAACAGGAGAATCACTACAAGTGCAATCTGGGTAGTAAGTCTGTACCAAATACATAAATGAAAAAAAATCCTTTTCTCATATGTCTATTTATTTTTTAATCTTCTATATTTTCAAAGCTAAACTTAATACAGAAAATCTTCTACTAATTCGGTCTCCTTTTCTCATTCCCATATCTTCTATAAATGAAAGTGGGAAGTATCCTTAGCCATATCCCATACAAATGAAAGTAGAAGGAGAGAAATGCGAGATCACAGAAAATAAAAAGTTATAACTCTAATAATAAGAAAATGGTCTTCAACCTCTATGGTCCTTGAAAAGCTAAGTCATTGCAGAACTTTTTTGAAAGTCTGCATATATTTCTCAATTTGTTTTTAATTGAGTTATCTCTTCCCATAAAACTGTGTTAAAGATTTTGCTATGTAGCAAATATGTACTATACCATCAGTTTGAATTCAGTGTGCTCATGTGGGTAGACCAGGAAACCTCCTTGTTACTCTAGCACTTTTGCATTTGCCAAGTTAGAAATGAATATTTAGTGAACAATTTGCCAGAAAGCAGAGTTTATCTAAAATCATAAAAGCAAAACATCCATAACAACAAAACAGTAATATAATAACAAGAGAACTATTTATACTCACCTTCCTTTAACATGTAGGCAGATCTCTTGTATGTTTTTGATTTTATCATTTTATTTTTTGTCTTCTTTTGTGTGTGTGTGTGTGTGTGTGTGTGTGTGTGTGTGTGTGTGTGTTTAAGACAAGGACTCACTACGCAGTTCAGGATAGCCTTAAGCTCACTGTGTAGCCCAGGCTAGTCTTGAACTTGCAACAGTCCTTTCTGCCTCAGCCTAGTGAGTGCTGGGATTACAGGCATACACCACCATGCCTGGCTGTTTTTATAATTTTAATTTTTCTTTTTTTCTAGTTTTACCAATCTCTCTCTGTATCTGTCTCTGTCTCTATGTGTCTTTGTCTCTGTGTCACTGTCTCTTTCTCTCCCTCTGTCTCTCTCTCTCTCTCCCTCTCTCTCTCTCTCTCTCTCTCTCTCTCTCTCTCTCTCTCTCTCTCTCTCTCTCTCTCTCTCTCTCCCCCTCTCTCTCTCTCTCTCTTTTATTGCGATGAAACTCTTTCTGTTCATTCCAGCATAGAAAAGCCTACCACCCAGTGTATAGAACACCATCATTAGAAACTTTTGCAACTTTCATAGGTCATGGTAAGTTAAACACAATAATTTGGTACATGATCTCATGACTGAAGTGTTCCCAGAGAATTATTTTACCCAAATTTCCCACTTTATGGTGGCTGTAAGATGAATCTCCAAGGTAGTGATTTCTGAATGCAGGGCAGGCAAAGCATCTGAAAGTGACTTTTCCAATTTGCAATACATACAAATATTTAGGAAAGCAGCCAGTAAGTCTTCCAGGCCTTCAGTATTCTAAATCATTCAAGGCCTGGATAATCTCAAAATGCCTGTAGTCTCCTGTTACGGTGTGTTTCTAGCTGTCCCCCACAAGACTCATGTAAATCATGGGGCAGACCCAGCTCGTGGCTTGAGGGGCGGGGCCAGAGGACCAGGGTGGGGCTCAGGGGCACTGACGGCATGCGCTGCCCGCAGGCCAGCGGTCTCTCAGAGGTGCGACGAGGGTCACCCCTGACACAGCCAGCCTCTCCTCTGGATCCTGGAGAGTGGGGTGGCAGTGTCTGTGATTGAGGCCACCTCGGGCAGAGAGGACGTGTTTGGAGAACGCTGAGGCACGGACCGACCCTCTCTCCTGAGCAAATAAGGCTCTGAGGTCTTGCTATGTAATACAGGCTGTTTTAAGCTATGAAACCTTCAGTAACTGTAAGCTAAATAAACCTTTCCTTCCCACTTCTGAACAGCAGGTATTTGTCCCAGTGATAAAGGAAGAGTAAATAAGACATCTCCCAAGAGGAAAACAGAAGAAGGAATGTCACAATCTCTTATTAATTGAAAAATAATACCGAGGAGTGAACATAGCATGAGAGGCAGACAGGGCACTCAGTTTGAGGAGAAAGAGGAAAATAAGAAGTGCTGACATGACAGGCCTAAGAGAAGGTAAGAAGAAACACTATATTAAAGCTACTTTGAGGAGTCTAATGAATACAAATTAGACCTCACTAGTAGGCATTTTTTTATTTCAATATGAAGTTAAAATAAGAAAGAATTGCATAATTTCCACTGACCTGGAATGATAAGCAAGAACTAGAAATCATAGGATGAACGCATGACGAAATAAGCCGAGCCGAACTCTTAACACTAGCGCTATGTAGTTATTACATTTCCTAGTTTAATTTTATCTGTCACATTAAGATAACTCCAGTAGCTCAGGATGTGATCCTATCAAAGAATACCAGGTGTCACTAGCTAAATGTCACCAGGAGTAATCCATAAACAGAAATTGGACATCCCCTGCAATGGCACAAAATGAGGTATGGTTTTGGTGGCACTGCAGGCCACTGCTTCTATGCTCGTGTGCTTACTTTCTGCATGCCCCACTCTACAGCCATGCTGAAGAAGACTACAGCTAGGACAACACTCGGACAAAAATAGTACTGAATTCCAAGCCCACTCCTAACAATCCAGGTAAATTTTTCTCTAAAGGTACTTACCTCTTCTCCTAAGATTGCTTGCATGCTCACAGAAAGTTCCAAATTTGCACTTTATTTCCTCCTGAATTATTCATAGCCTTTTCCAGTGTGGCTGGACTGTACCACGTTAGAATTATATCTTGTATTCTTTCTCCTTATTTTCCATTTTCTCCAGGGGAAGGTGTTTCTCTTTAGTCTCTGAGTGTACCTGTCAAAAAGCCGCCTTCAGTGATAAGAATAATTGTTTAATATGCTCTTCTAGAGAGTCTGCAATTCCCCAGAAAGTAAAATCCTACATCATAAGAAGCAATAAAGGACACAAGGAAATTAGTTTGAACCAAGGCCTAGAGCAAGAAAAGAAAAGTGCCTTCACCAACTTTTGTTTTCACTCTTTATTTAATATTCATTACCAGATGTTAGTTCAGGGCACTCACTCCCATCTGGCAGTCAGTATGTGAAGTCAGGGTAGCAGAATCACTTAGAACAGCCCCATTCTTGTATTTATGTTACATGTTTAAACTGTTCGTCTCTCTGCGCTGGGTGACATGTGCAGGACATCAATTACATACATAAAATGCTAAGAATATGCTTAGGTTCCATCACGTAACCGTGTGTGTGTGTGTGTGTGTGTGTGTGTGTGTGTGTGTGTGTGTGTGCAGTGCACACATCTGTAGGGAATACCACTTAAAAAAAGAAAAACTTGTACTAATATTTTAATGCCAAATTTTTTGTAACATTGTGAGATTAACACAAGTTATTTTTGGCCAATGCATTTATAAAAGGAACTCAAAGTGCTGGTCATTAGTTTCCAGAAATTTCTTAGTACGGTGCTTTGCTGCATGGGTAAACTGAGTCACTGTGATTGTTGCATGTACATTTTCAATTTCTTCTAGGATCCCTCTTATGAAGGCTACACCATCTGTCAAAAAAAATCATACTACTGTTTTCTGAACTGTGTATGCATTTTTGGCAGACTCAATATGTGTCATATTTCACATGCACACACACAGACACAAACACAGACAGACAGACACACACACATGCACACCTAAATTGTTCCAATAAACTTAATACTTTTTTAAAAATGATAACATGAATGATTTGATTTTCTTTTGCTATCCACCAAGGGAACTGTCAAAATTCACTGAGGTTTGAGAATTCCACTTGTCTTACTGTCATAAATGGTGTCTAGAACCACAACTGAAGGGTACTTGGAAACTACAGAGTCTGCTCCAGCCATATGATTCTTCCATACAAATAATCTAAAATTGGAAGCACTGAAGAAAATCTACAGATGACAGAATATTTTTATCTCTTATAATTTAAAAAAAAAGAAGTTCTCACAAAGCGTTGTGCTAAGTGATGAGCCTTTTGAAAAGTGACTGGGTCTTGGGGGGCACTAACCCCTTCAATGGATTGAGATCAGTAGCTGAAGGTGCTGTTTGGATAGGGGGTGGGTCAGAGGTGGGACACCAGAGGGGTGAAAAAGTTTCTTCCTTCTCTCTGCTTTCTGATCACTCTGACATGATCAGCTTTTCTTTGTGAGACCCTCCCAACATGCCCTTCCTGCCATAGGGCTAGCCAACTATGTGCTAAATCCTCTTAAAAATTGTGTCCTAAAATAAACTTCACTTCTAAGTTATGGGCGTTGGATATTGTGTCTCAGCAATTGTCTCAGTTACTTTTTCTCTCCTTGCTGGGACAAAATACACAACACCCAGAATTAGGCAAGAAAAGTTTTATTTAGCTTAGTTAGTGGAGGTTTCAGAACATACTCAGCTGGCTCCAAGGCAGTGGCACAAGGCAGAGGACAGTCATTCATGGTGGTGGAAAATAGCAAAGAGAGGAGCTGCAGTGGCAGCAGCTAGCAAGCCTCTCTCCCCTCCCTATGTTTGTATACAGATTATTTTCCCCAGAGCAGGTGTAGCACTTATACCTATAATCCCAGCATTGGATCATGAATTAATCACAAACTATAGAAGCTGCCCCATGACTACTTGAGGCTTTGAGGAGACAACTAGACACAAACCATAACAGCTATGAGAAAGGGACTAAGCAGATTTTGGTACTAAAAGTAGGTCATTGCTATGAATATACATAACCATGTGGTTCTGAATGCTTTGGAACTGATTTGTAGGAGGAAAAGGAAATGCTGGATGAAAAGACATAGACTGGCGTAAGTTGAGCTTTATGGGAGATACTGGTCATAAGATCATAAATGCCAATAAAAATGTGGGCCATAAATAATAGAGTCAGGAGATTCCAGTTGTGAACAAGAACTCTACTGGCATCAGGACCAAAGGTCATGGGTATTATTCTCTAGCAGAAAATTTGTCTACATTTTGTTCATTCCTTGAGACTTTATGGGAGACTGGGGGGAAAGGCAACAGACTAATTACTCTGATGGAGGAATTTCACAGCAGCCCATTGTTCAGCTGTGGCACAGGTACTGCTGGTAGCTTTTAGCCAGGTTTGTACTACAAATCAGGAGAAATGAAAAACCCACTTAAATAGTTTTTTTAATTTCCCTGAAAGGGAAACACCAGCAATGTTGGAGCAGAGATGAGCTTTCTTGATCAGAAGATTAGCATTATAAAGAAACCAAATACTTTACTATCAGGATAGTAGGGAAGCTGCCTTGAGGACATCTCAGAAATAAGCAAGACCTTCATTGGGTTCATTGGTGTAAGTTGGTAAAATGAATTCCCTTGAAAAATGGCTTGGAGAAGAAAATTCTAGCTTCCTGTTCCAGAAGGGCTGGCTAGGGAGGTGATCCATGAGATTTGCCTCACAGTACTCAGCCATTCAAGCCCTTAGAGGCCTCCACAGTCCTCAGTCATGCAGGGGGTGGTGGCTACAGCTCAAGCTGGCCACAGATCTTGGTATCACCATGTGGGGCAGGTTTTACAGGCACAGACAGTTCAGGCATTGTAGGGTGGAGATGCTTCCATCCAGATTTCAGAAGTCCTAGAAGGCCAAGCAGGTTGCTCATAACAAGGAGTGTGTGAAGCTGTAAGATTGAAGTTGAAAGTACAGTGGAGACCCAAGAAAGTTGGAAAATAGAGGAATATAAAAATGTCTTACGTCTCAGCCAGTGAACAAAGCCAGCACAACAGAAAAGACAAGAAGGCTGCAACCAGAAATACATTTAGGGATGAGGATGGTAAGACCTTTGAAATGTTCATCTCACTGTCACGGTCCTGGGTGATGGGCAGGAAGCTGCAGGATTTTATGTTTGCCTTGTTGGGTTTCAGTCTCACTTTGGTCCCACTGATTTCTAGTCCCTTGCTTCTTTCTTTTGCAATCAGAATGTTTATCATGTGCAGTCATATGTTGGGAATGTTTAACTTCCTTTTTGATATTTTTGGGTTTTGTATGTGTTCATAGCTAAGAGTTTGCCTGTAGTCTCAGAGAAAACTTTGATCTTAGACTTTTCAGCAATGCTGAAACTGATAAGACTTTGGTGACTTTTAGATACTGCACGAATCCACTTTGCATGACAAGATGTACGGGAGTATGTTAGGGGATGGGCGGAGAATGCGTTTCTTCTGACTGAGAATGCCCCCCCCCCTTCCCAAAGACTTACAAGCTCAGGAGCGAGGCTTCTGGAAGGAGAGGGATCCTGAGGATGCTGTGCTCATCAGTGGACCTCTCCGCTGAAGAGTTGAGGGCTGAGTGTGCCATTAGGAGGGGCTCCTAGTTAGAGGCAGATCACTGCGGGCATCGCTAACGGGGTACATCTCCTCCCAAGATCCTCCTTTGTCCCTCTGCTTCCTGTAAACCATGACATGAGCAGTTGTCTTCTGCTGGACCTTTTTACCATGCCTTTTCTGCCTCAGAGCCAGCCAACTGAGAATTAAATCCTCCAAAACTCATGAGCCAAAAAAAGTCTCTTCCTGAAAGTTGTAGGTGTTACGTATTGTGTCCCAGCATCAAAAAAATGATTAGACTAATATTTTAATTAGAGCTGCTTCACAACAGTCTATCTGCTCTATGCTTAGTGGGTCTATTTCAAAGCCAGTAATGTCTAGCTTTTAAAAAAGCAATCTTTATGTCTAGACACTGAGTGTTTATTGAGTTAATTTGAATAAAGCTAATGTATAAAGCTCAACAGGAAGTTTTAAAGTTTTAATAAAGCAGGGACTAGGGATATAGCTCAGCACCACATTGCCTGCCTAGCAAGAGTGAGGGTTTTAAGTTTGATTCCTGTTTCCACACAAAAAAGAAAATATTTAATAAAGCAATCAAAACATATAAGTGGTTTTTGGATGGCATGATACTACTACTCTGGAAAAATATGGAAATACTTGTCCACTTATGAATACTCCACTTCATACTCATAAGTAAATGAACAGGGAAGATCAACACTCATTCACCCCAGTAGGTCTTCTTGAGGGTCCCAAAAATAATGACTCATAGGTTCTAAGATATCATATCTCAATCTTGGCTGTTCATGAAATATGGTGGCTGTAAAACCAGCAGAAACCTTTATGTAATTGTTCTGACGTGGGCTTAGGCATAAGCATTAATCCCAAGTGCTCCAGGTAATTTTACCACTCAACCAAGGTTCATAATTGCTGTTCTAAGCGGACACTTCTTTAAGGGAATGTGTTTTCTTTGTGTCTCCCTCAAACACCTCACAGGTGGTCTTGAAAGGCCCTTACATTGTTGTAGCCAGGAAAGAGTAAAACATACAGTTGCTTTCCAATAAAGAAAAAAATAAAATAACAAAAAACTTTCTCACTGCTGCAGTGCTGTTTGCAAAAAGGCCCACAGGAGCCCAACGCCTAGCCATCACCCTCTAACAGAGGCAGCACATTGCTTATGCAAGTGAGTTAACCTAAATATCAAGCATTAGCCACAAATGTGACAACTGTTGTAAATAATGCACTCCCTTTTATCTTGGTTTTTCAAAGAGATCTCCAGGGGAAACAAACCTGTGTTCATCATTTTGCATTACTTGGCAACTAGCAATTTGTGGCCTGAAACTCCACACAACTGTCTTTTGGGGTCTCTGTTAACTTTGTTCTAAACTTTACACAGCTAATTAGGAGTATTCAAAGGCCCTCATTTTGAACCAGTTAGTTAATGAGAAATGCATGCTTAATGGGTGTCTTCGAAGACAATTTAATGAATCTAGAAGGAAAGCAAAGTAAATTGATTATTATGCAATGACTTGCAAGAGCGCCCTGTGACCAGCTTGTAAACAGCAGAGCACTGAGGTAACCAGGACATGGATGCTGGCAGCTCAGATTATTAATGAGGACACCAATTGTGCTAATGATCAAGCTGCATTTTTAAAAAGGAAATCTTTAGGGGATAACTGAAAACATTCCAAGCTAATATTATTCAAATAGTACTTTGAAAAATCTTACTTAACCCCCATGAGCTATACAAAAAGCTTTAGAAGCAAAAGAGGGCAAGAGTTAAGAGTTATTGGGTTTCCCTGGCTGAGAAACCTTGAAAGGTATCCTTCCCCTAAGAATTCTGCAGCCTCCCCATCCAAGGTGATTATACTAATCAGTGATGTTTGGGCCAGGTTCCATCTGGATTATGTAACAGGCTTTTCTTTATCATTTGATTAATCAGGTCTTTCTTAGAAATGTTCAAAAGTATAAGGGAAGTAATAATGAAAGCATCATTTTGATAATTTCTTAAAGGTTTAATAACCTCAAGACTGTTAGGCTAAAATACTTATGATATCCGTTTCCATCCTTCATGGGCTTAGAAGAAAAGTAGATTTCACCTATACCTGGAGGAAAAGGACTGCTTGGAAGAAGGACTGCTTAGAACAAAACTCAACTCTTCCTAACTTGTAGCTGTTTTTGTCCCCTTCACACCTCTTGCACTCACATGTAAATGTGTACACACACACACACACACACACACACAGTTATATAGCTTTTCACATTGATTTAGATGGGAAGAACTTGTTGAAATAGAAAATGAGGTCTCACCCCCATAGATTCTGATTAAAACGATATATGGAAACACCTAATTATTTGCATCTCTAATGAGATGCTGATGCTGCTGGTCTGGATACCACACTTTGAGTTTCACTGCCCAGGATGTTGGCTCCTTCCTGACAAACAAGGCAAATTGCCAACATTGTCTGAACATGCCCATGGCTTTAGACTGTGCGTCCACCTCTCTTGACATACCCAGCCTCAATAAAATAAGGCTCCTGACACCTCCATCTCATTCACAGATCCTATCTGAAAACATTTCCTTCCGCTCAGCTTGCCCTCCATGTCTAGACATGTTCCTAATTTGCTGAATCCTGGTACTTAACACTGAGACAAATTCCTAGGACTGAATTCTGGGATTCTTTCTTTCATAGACTTTTTTTTTTTTTTTTTTTTTTTTTTTGGAACCGGGGATTGAATTCAGGCCTTGCACTTGCCAGGGAAGCGCTCATTCCACTGAGCCATCTCCCCAGCCCCAGAAATCTTTGATTGTACTGCTTGCATTGTTTTTGGCCCAACCAGAGCCCTTGTGTCTTTATGCTACCACAAGCATTTGGGGTGTCTGTGTGAATGTGGATAAACACAGCACATATACAAAAACATTTAAAAGTGATATGTCTTTAAGAGCCATCCAGATAGCTCAGTGGATTAAAGTGGCTGTTCAGGCAAACACAGTGCTGACCTCACCCCTGGGGTGTGCTGAAATGGTGATTGAGACTGGGCATGGTAGCACGCGCCTGTAATCTCAGTCCTTGGGAGGCTGAAAACAGATGGAAAACTACAAGTCTGTTCTTTGTGCAGATCCTGTACTAAATACATAAAATAAAATAAATCCTTTGATAACATATGCCAGAAAGCAAAATCACAGTATGAAGACCAAAAATTATAAAGGTAGAATAAATTATAAGGAATTATAATGCTACTAAATTATTTAGTATGTACAGCTGGCATATTTTGAATTTTTTGGAATAAATATGAATTTTAAAAGTAGGTTTTAAGTGCCAGGCATGGTGGTTCAGGCCTGTTATCCCAGGTTCTCAGGATGATAAGGCAGAAGTCTTGCATGGTTGAATCTACCTGGGCTGTATAGCAAGTGGTGTCTCCAAAAAAGTAGATCTTATTTGTTCACGGACTGTAAAAGGCTGCCTGTTACACAGCACTGACCATTTTCCTTTAGGAGTACCTAGGCGCAGAGAGATTATGCCTTAATTTTAGTTTAGATTCATTTGCCTGCGTCCCTGTCACGTAGCCCTTTGGCTCCCTTTGGTGAAAAGTAGCGCACAGCACTGTCACACTCACTGCTGGTCTCTTTAGAAAGGACTCTCTTTTTGTACTAAAAGGTACCAACTCCTCTTCCTGTAGGACATTCGGGCCAGTCATCAAAGCCAGGGTTCCATCTTCTAATGGTCTCAGCATGCTTCACACACTTATCCACTGCCCTTTCCTGCAAGACAGCCAACAAGGGAATTCAGTGTGCGGCGGTCTGAGAATAAAGTGACTCGCTGCTTTCTAGTTCCTGAGCCTGGGCACTTTTTAGCTCACTCACTCACTCCACTTGGGACACTCTTACTATTCTACTTGCAGTAATAGGAACTTGCCATTCCAGGGTCTCTGCTCATCTATTTAAAAGGTGCCAAGGCAGATGTAAGATACAGTGCCGCCCTAAAGCATCAAGGCCCTGAAGGTGAAGGAGCTCAGTGTGAGTTGGGCTTCTGCATTGAACTAGGAACATGGACTGCCAGCGTTTGCCTCATTGAGTGCCGTTGTGAGGAGTCATGGGAATTTTGTTTGCATGACTAAAGTACCATGCATATAACAGAAGGCATTAATAGCAGCAAGTATACATAGTTTTTTTTTTAAATTAGCATATCTGCAGTACACAAAGTTTATATTCACCTTGGAGACAGTGTGTTCCTTCTCTTAATCCCCTTCTTTCCAACCACCTCCTATAGCTTGTTTCCACCCTTTTATAGACTAAGAACCACACCTATTTCACTTGAATACACAGAACTTCCCAGAGCCCCAGAAGTCAGATACCACATCTGTCTCACTTCCTTGGTTCAGGGTCTTGCCACATGGACGTCACAACCACTGCTTAATGAGCATTCTTCTCCTCAGCATCCTTGTACCACCACATCTCTTCCCCACACCCATCCTTTATTATGCTGCCTGCAGGCTGATCACTGGAACCAAAACCTTGGCTTGGGAATTTTGTGTTATAGTGACTTGAACAAAATCCATGTTCCTTGGTATTTTACGCACTGTCTTCTCAAACTGCACGTATCCTTCCTTCCTAGTCCCATGTCTTGCCATTACACTTATCTGGAAAATACCTCACAGTAACATGAGCTCCTCAGTTTCACCTTACATCAGTCTTTCTAAGTAGGCTTCTAGAATGTTGTGCTCAGTTGTATTTTGGTGTCTCTCCAAATGCTATGTTGGAGTCCTACTTACATGAGGATATGGTTGGGACATAGAATCTCTGGGAAATAACTGGGAATAGATGATGCTATGAGGGTGGACCCATATGATAAGACTAATGCCCTTACTAGAGACTTGGGAGTGCTTGCTCTCACTGACGCTTGTGTGGAAGAAGGCCTTTGCTAGAACCTGTGTACTAGCATGCCGATCTCAGACTAGCAGCCAAAAAATAAATTTCTGTTGCTTAAGTTTCCCAGTGTATCTTATCCTGTTAAAGCAGCCTGGGATAATACACATTTTAATGTCCCCAATACAAAATGTCATCCCTATATGGGTCTTCGGATTGTTCTCTTCTGCAGCTCTGCCTGACTGAAATAGACTTCTCTAAAACTTCACACATAATTAACTTTGAACGCCTGCTCATATTTCAACTATGTCTCAAGATGACTTTCTCAGATAAGTTTTGTATAAGCACAGATACAGTGGGGAGAAAATAATTGATTATGAAGATAACTAATTTTAGCTAGATTTCTCAGTGTTTTGTTAGCACATAGGTACTTGTCAGGCATATCTGTTTATGCAACACAAGCTCTCTAATGACGATCATGTCCTTACTCAGGGCTGAGTTGTGTGTCCATCCCATCAGGCCTTCAGTTCTGATTCTAAAAATGTTATTGACAGTTTGTCAAACAAGGCTCAGTAGTCCAACAGATTATGCTGCATCTTCTCCAAGAATTCCTTGAGAATTTGGAATCAGTAAAAATAAGAAAGATAGAACAAGTTTGGTTATGAAAAAGAGAGAGCTCTCACCTGCTGGACTAAGGATTTTGGGTTGGTGAGCTATGCTTTGGCAAATTTAACTGAGATAAAACAGGGTTTTTTTTTTTTAAGAATATAGATGGTGGGGTTTGATCCCTGGTGTGTTGTGCCAGCCCTGCCCCTGGGGCACACTGATACAGCCACTGAGATGGAGCATGGTGGTGTGCACCTGTAATCTCAGCATTTAAGAGGCTGAAAACAGGAGGATCACTAGGAGTCTGATCTGTGTAATGAGATACTGTAGACCCTGTATGAAATATTTTTAAAAGAATATAAATGGGAAAGCCTACCATAATTAAATCCCAGGACTCTAACATAGCATGCAAAACTGAGAATAAAATAAATACTGATGAACTTTTAGAAATGATGGAATAATGAGACTTACCCATAGTCCATATTAGGGTAATTATGGTTCTGGTTTTCATATTAAGCAAAGGGCAGTTCAGGAGTTGGAAAAAGTTTAAAATTATGGTTGATGGCAAAAGAAACAGTTACCACTGAGTACCAGTATTGACTTACAAAGAACAAACTATGCTACATTAATTTAATTTGCCTCCTAGAAAATGTGAACAAATTAAAAAGGTCCTACATATCTAAAAACAAATGTCTTGCAGATTTACATATTTTGGTTTCTTCTGGTGTCTTTGAACTTGGGTTAGTAAAGCATTTTTCCAAACTCAAATGCAGCTTTTGGTAATTAACATTGGTATTGCAAAAATCTTAACAACAATAATTTGTTTCTTATAAATATGTGGCATATTAACTCACTGTCACTTGATAATTTACATAATTACCTTATAATTACTTATAATTCAGTATAAGTATCTATTTACACCATGAATTCATTGGCATCATCATACACTTTCTTGCTTTTAGGTCTTAAATGCATTAGGATTCTTCCTTGTAAAATCACATTGTATGTGCATAAAATATTCTAACAAATTGTGGTATGAAAACCATATTGATTGAAGATTCCATAAAGTTTACACTATAAATATGGGCATGGTTAAAAAAAGTCCCCATCAAAGTGAGATATTGATAGCATTTGTCTTGTTATGCCCTTTTCTTTTCCCTAGTACCTTCTCCAACTTCTTCTAGTCCCATAAAAATTTGTTGTGGAATAGCCAAGGATCACAGATTTTTCTCAACACATTTTTGAAGGGTTTTCTTGTTTCCAAAGACCTTCTCACCTTAATGTAAAAATTATCATATTTCATGAACTACGCTTTTCTACATTGTAACATTGTTAATAGCTGCATAACTCAAAGTAAGTAAGTATTATTTCCACAAATTTTTGTGAAGTAAGCATAGTCAGACTCTATAGAGAGGAAATGGATTCATTTTGTCTAGAATGTTTATAGAGATGATGGAGGTACAAATAAAGAAGAGAAAGAGGAAAAAAGATTCAAAGGAGGATGTTAAATCTAAGCTTTATTTCTAATGCACAGGGGAAAATGTGAAAGTGTTTCAAGCTCTGTGGTGAGATTAGGCCTTGAGAACATTTCTCATAAGTTCTGAAATTCATTTATAGAAAGTCATATAGACGGCAATATATTAACGTGACTTTAACAAAAGCAACGCTGCTCCCTTGACCATCCCTACGCTTCTGAGTATTAGGAGAGTCAAATGAGAGGGAGAAATTATCAATAATAGTAAAAACTGCAGAATAAAGAGTTTTAATGAGGTAATTTGCATGTAATTAACATATTATTTGTCAGATCTTGAAAACGGTGAAAGGCAGGAAGCTGCTCAGCGATCCTAGGACTGTACAGTCCAGTAAATACTGGAGGCAGGAAGGTTCAGTTTCCTTCGAGGACTCCCTCTTTGGAAGTTTCCATTAGATTCACCGTAACTCCCAAACTTCAGCATCAGCTGGGAAGACCAACCGTGCTGATCATTTTGGAGCAAGGATCTCTCCAGTTTCCAATGGGAAGGTGCTCCCTTGCGATTGTTTGAGTTCCCTCAGAGGTATGCAGGAGGATTCTTAGCTCCCTGTTGGAGTGGCTCACATCCGACCCTAGAGGAAGGAGTTTGCAGTCTGCCTCCCTGATTCTGGCCTGGCACAGGCGCCTCCCTTTTCAGCCATCAAAATATCAAGAGCACTGTGGTTGTTGAAGGGTCACTGCTACTAGGCTATTGACTTGATTTTGGAGGGAGTGAACAAATGAGGCCACTTCTCCAATTGGAGAACTATTAAGCAACAATATATTCAAGAGTGAGTGAGATGACCCAGGCCTCGGGATCCTGAACAGACCCAGAGCGCAGGCCCCGCGAGTGAGATGACCCAGGGCCGGGTGGGATCCTGAATAGACCC
>NW_004524590.1:17298468-17346832 GCF_000260255.1 Octodon degus
GAGAATATTATTTTGAAAAATCAGTAAAGGAGATTATGTTTCAAAGTAAAAAAAAATTATTTGTATATTTTTACATAATAAAATAAATAAAGACTTTGGAGATTTATTATGTAGAAAGGATTTTATGTACAATCCTTTAGGCATTATTATACCCATTTTAAAGATCAAGAAACAGATACAGTGGTTTCTTACCCAAGATCAGACAGCTCTGCAAGAGAAACTAGCATTTAATTCTTTTATTCAAAATTCTGATTTGCTTCTTCACATTGTGATTCTTGTCTTCTTTCTCTTAAAATATTTTTATGATTCTTCTATTTGAAGTTCAGCAAGGAGCTCTGTTGTCAAAGAGAAACACTCTCAAGAATATTGTTTTCTCTTGTATGGTCATGTTTAACTAAAATTACTTAACCATAACCCAAAACAATGGCCATCTGTAACCATTATTTGGCAGAGGGTAATATAGCCACTCTCAACATAGTAATTTCTTTGGGTTGCAGGCTAATTTTTACAACTCACTAGTTTCTGTAGAATAATCTTATTCCTGTTGATTTACAAATTCTCCTATGCTGAGTCATAGATATTTCATCAGACCTCAAAGAGCTAGAAAACCAACTTTCTATATCTCATTCTAACTTACCAAAATCATTTCCAGAAGCTAAAATATAAGGTCCATCTTATGTTACATGTAAAATGCGGTCTAAAAGACACATTCTAAACCATCTATCAGTTCTTTGTCATACAACTTCAGGAATTACTGGTGGTTTCTCCTAATAAAACACCAAATTGTGCTACAATTGTATCAGTACTTAAATGCCTTTCCATGAAAGACTGAGTTCCATTAGTGCAGAGACGGAGATGTATGAGCTGTAAAAGGCTCAAGTCAACAACTTTGGACATTGACAGTCCTGCAGAAAACCCAGTACTATTATGGGCTGTTGATCTATATTGGATATTTTGCTGAATTCATGTACCTGTAGTATTTAAATGACAATTAAATGCCCTTCTCTGACAAAACTAACCAAAAAAGGGGGATATAAATGAATGACCGTTTTGTATCATACATCCCTTCCAAGTCCCTCTCCCCTCCTGTCTTTGTGACTGCAAAGACAGTCACAAATTCAGCAAAATAAAGAGATGAATAAGAAAATTATCATATATTTTCAGGCAATAATGACTGCAATTGTTAATGGAAAATTTGCTATGTTCCAGGGAATTTTCTTTTTTTAATTTTCTTTTAATTTTTTTATTAGTGTGTGTTTACAGTACTCATAGTTTACAGTCATGTTGGGGAATGGGTATGTGTATGCAATACAATTTGGATTCTTTTCAATCCCCTTCTTCTTCCCTTCCAAGTCCCTCTCCCCTCCTGTATATCCCGTTTCCCCATTTTTATTCTTTTTTCATATTTTTAATCTTAGCTTATGTTTATAACATAATTGGTTAAAATATATGTTAATTTACTAATGGAGAACTCTTCAAATAGTGGATAGTATTTTTTAAATATTTTTATTGAGAAACAAATAGCAATGAGACAGTTTCACAACCGATTACTAGCGCATTTTCAATAATTAATACATTGTATATTGTTGTCTTAGTGCTTATTCATTGTACAAAATGCAGACCTGATGTCCTGTATACAAACACTATTAGAAGAAACATCTCTATTCATTGAATTCAGAAAATGAAACTGTACATCTATCCTAACTATTTTGAGTATATGGATACAAAACGGTCATTCATTTATATCCCCCTTTTTTGGTTAGTTTTGTCAGAGAAGGGCATTCAATTGTCATTCAAATACTATAGGTACATGAATTCAGCAAAATATCCCAATATAGTTCAATGGCCCATAATAGTACTGGGTTTTCTGCAGGACTGTCAATGTCCAAAGTTGTTGACTTGAGCCTTTTACAGCTCATCATATTAATATGGCTTTACTTTTCATACTTCATCTTCATACTTTTCTTCTGGATGGTAAAGACCAAGAAAGAGCAAGACCTATATAAAAACAAATGTAACTTTTGTTTCTGATAAGGTCAGTCAAATCCCCTCAGGATTTATCGTGAAACCATACACCTCAGTTCATAGATCCTTTGTCAGTGTCAGCCATGTAAATGAGTCAAGGTCATTGCTTGACAAATTTGATCTCTGTGAAAGCTTGAGAGAATGTTTTTTTTTCCCATGTGACTCTCCTTAGACACACTCTACATAATTGATCATTTTCCTATGTGACCCCATAATCTCCTTGATCAGAAAATTTGGGACACAATTGAGTTACAGGATGTTACAGTACAGGTTCTCCTATTTCCTGAGTCCTTACTGACCTTGAATGGCTAGGGCCAAAATGTTGGCTGTCCTTATAGCCCTTCCTTTTATTTAATTTTTGGTCTGCAAACTTAAGTTGTTAACCCTCTAGGAGAAGCTTAATGATATTACTTCCCTATAACATAGGCAGTTGAGCTTAACCTCACTGTCTAATTATCAAACATCTTATACATAACAAGGAACAGATATTTTCCATCAAGTATTGATATGTTAAACTTTGAATGTCTCCAAAATATGAAGAAAAAGATAAAAAATATTTTAAAAATAAGAATAAGATTTGCATATTTTTACAAAGAAATTTAGAAATCTAACAATATACAGCCTTGCAGCAGAACAGTCCTGTGAATATTTTATGTCCCATGTTTTCATCTCTTACCCTTTTTTTTAAACAAACATTTACTTGAGAGACAGTATGGCTGTAATTGGTATGTCATGTCAAGCAGTACGTAATTAGAAGACCAGAATGACAGGCATTCCTAGCATGAACCTACCATTACACATTGCTTTATTAAGTGCAGTTGATTAGTTCACAGATATAAGGGTGAAAAACCTTCCAATTAAGTGCTATTTTAAAAAAACATGCTGAAGATTCTCAGGACCATTCTTACCCATCTTGTGCATATAAATGCATGACTTTGCCCCTGTCATGTTTTCTAGCTTTTCTCCTTAACCTCCATTTGTTAACTAATCCTGAAGTTCTCGCTATCCTTTTGTTTGTGTTATACCTTTCTATTTTTATTTCTGCCTTTGAGTTTTCATACTACAGAGACTGTATGATATTTACACATGTGGGTCTGATTTATTTCACTTATGAGTATATCTTCAAGAGGCATTCACTTATATATAAAGGCTTCAAATTTATCATTCTTGGGTCAGGTCCAGCCCATGTGTTGCATGGATGAGACCCTTTTTCCACTCTTGGAACCCCCACCACCACTTTGCAGTCCCTCTCCCACCCCTGCCCATGAGTGGGAACTTCTGCAGCATTCTCGGGACCCCCAGATCCAGCCCTAGCCTGGGCCCAGTGAGTGTGTGGGAGAACTTCTGGATGCCCTGCACTAGGGGGTCCTGTCCTGTCCAAGCCCAGGTGCAGCATGGGTGAGACCCTATTCCACCCCCTGGGGACCCCCCCAAAACCACACTGCAGTCCCTGCCACACCAACCCAGTGAGTGAGAACTTCTGCTGCATTCTCTGGACACCCAGGTCCAGCCCTAGCCCAGGCCCAGTGAGTGTGTGGGAGAGCTTCCTCTCTACTCTACTCCAACTTATCACCATCAGACTCAGCTCAGGCCTGGCATACAGGCCTGGGGTGAAACCCTGCAGCTACAGTCCCTGCAGAGTGAGTAGGGGACAGAACCACACAGCTAGTCCAGGGGCAGAACATCTTGCCATAGGGGAAAAGCAGGTTGACTCCCAAGGGTGGCAGTAGGAAGGAGATGAGCACAGCAACTAGACCCAAGACAGGCACAGCTAGATAAATCCAAACTTTGTAGATCTGCACCTGAAATTCAGTAGGTGCTAAGGTTATAACTGCACCAAAGCTCTACAAATGAGGTCAGAAGACAGTGCTATACAAAATGACAATGAGAAGGAGCAAAATGCAACCTCAGGCCCCAAGCCCACCCATAACAAGTACAGAGGACACTAGCACAGAACAAATTCGGAATCACACAGCTGAAATCAAGGAATCAGCAGCTTCTGAAATAAAGAAACAACTGCATAAAGGTATACAGGAACTCATATTGGAAATTAAAAAAGAAATTTCTGAATTATTAGCATCTACAGGAAAGAATCAAATGCAGAAACATATGGAGGAAACCCAATGCCCACCCAGAAGAAGAGCAGAGAATGTGAGCTCAGCAGAAATGTTTGAGGTAATAGCGTCAAAAGCAAATAAGCAATAGCAGAAAGTAATAGAAGAACACAGAGCAGAATTATTTCTGAATTAAAAAAAGAATTCACTGAACCTATAGCATCTGAAGTAAAGAAGCAAATACAGAAACATAGTGAGGATACGCAATCTGAAAAAAACTCTGCAGTAAAAGAGTTAATAATTGATTCTCAAGAAAACATTGATAAAAAAGAGATTAGACAAATGATCGATTCCTTGAATGAGCAATACAGGAAAGAAATAGGTCACGTGAAGCAGAGTCAAAGAGATATAGAGGAACTTAAAATCTCAATCACAAGCTTGCAAAACCATTTCAGTGCAAGTGAAGACAGAGTTTCAGATCTTGAAGATGCTGGTGCAGCTAGGGAAAAGGTAAGAAAGGATCTCTTAAAAGCAAATAAGATGCAGAAACAATAATTCATCACTTGCAAGATGATGCAAAGATGAACAATGTGAGACAAATAGGTATCAATGAAAAAGAAGGAGTCAATACAAATGACATTAAAAAATTTGGGCAGAAGTAATAGCAGAAAACTTCCCAAATATGAGGAAACAATCTGACACTCAGGTAACTGAAGCATACAGAATGCCAAGAAACCTCAATCCAATTAAAAACACACCAAGATGTATAATAGGCAAGATCCCAAAAATCCAGAACAAGAATAATCTACTGAAAGCCGCTAGAGAAAAGAAGCAGATCACATTCAAAGGAAAACCCATCAGAATTATGGCTGACCTCTCTTCACAAACCATGAAGAAAAGAAAAGCATGGAGCAGACAACTTCAAGACCTCTATGAAAACAAATTCCAGCCCACAGGACTATACCCTGCAAAGCACTGTTTCAAGTTTGATGGAGAAGTGAAATACTTCCATGACAAAGAACAACTAAAGAATTTCATGACGACAAAGCCAACCTTACACAGGATCCTGAAAGATGTTCTAGAGAGGAACAAAAATGATTAGAACTCCACGAATGAGATCAGAAGCAACCAAATAAATAGGGCAAACAATTAAATACAGGAGAAACAACAGGTAAATAACATGTCAATAGTAAGTCAATACATCTCAATTATAACCATAAATGTAAATAGACTCAATTCACCAAATATGAGAATTAGACTGGCACAGTGGATTATGAAACAAAATCCACCAATACGCCGTATACAAGAAACAAATTTAACTCATAAAAATATTCATTGGCTGAAAGTCAAAGGATGGAAAAAATACTACATGCCCCAGAACCTCATAAGAAAGCACGGGTAGCAATCCTGTTGTCAGACAGTCTCAACTTCAAACCAAGAATGATCAAGTAAAATAAAGAAGTTCACTATACAAGGCTAGGGCAAAAATACAAGAGGAAAAGATAACATTCATAAATATGTATGCACCAAACAAGGGAGCACCCAATAATATAAAGCAAATCTTAATGGACATGAAAAATCTAATATACAATACCACAATCTTCACAAGAGGCTTTAACACCCCCTTGTCCCAAAAAGATAAGTTAATGAGACAAAAAGTTAGCAAAGAAATAACAGAACTGAACCAGAGCTTGAAACAAATGGACTTGGTGGACATATACAGAGTGTTCCACCCAAAAAAAGCTAAATAAACATTTTTCTCAGCTGCACATGGGTCATTTTCTAAAATAGACCACATACTGGTCCATAGATCATGCTTTAGTATATACAAGAAAACAGTAAATATCCCATGCATATTGTCTGACCATAGTGCAATTAAACTGGAAATAAATGACAAAAGAACACAGAAAAAAACGCTCAATGCATGGAAATTAAACAACATCTGACTCAACAACCAATGGGTAACAGATGAAATTAAACAAGAAATTTAACGATATCTACATTTCCATGAAAATTCAAGCACAACTTATCAGAATTTGTGGGATACTATGAAAGCAGTTCTCAGGGGGACATTCATAGCTGTGAACTCAAACATTAGGAAGATAGAAGAAAAACAAATAAACACCCTAATGCTGCACCTCCAAAAACTAGAAAAGGAAGAGCAAACTAAATCCAGAGCTCAAAGACAGGAAAAAATCATAAAGTTTAGAGCAGAAATTCATTCCATTGAGACAAAGAAAACAGTTCAAAGAATTAATGAAACAAAAATCTGATTCATTGAAAGATTAAGTAAAATCGATAAGCCCCTAGCTCACTTCATCAAAAAGAGGAAAGAAGATATTCAAATACAAGCAATAAGGAATGAAAAGGGTATAATTTCAACAGACTCAGTGGAAATTCAGAAGATTATCAATAGCTACTTTGAGAATCTGTACTCTCACACAATAGAAGACACAGAACAAATGGACAAATTCCTAGAAAGTTACAAATTACCAAAACTGAATCGACAAGATATAATCATACTCAATAGCCCAATAACAGTCAATGAAATAAGGGATGTAATAAAAAAAAAAAAAAACCTACTGACAAAGAAAACTCCAGGTACGGATGGATTCAAATCTTAATTCTACAAGAAATTTACAGGAGATTTGATCCCTATAGTCCTCAAAATCTTCAATGAAATTGAAAAGGAATCAATCCTCCCAAAATCATTCCTGGAGGCAAGTAATATACTGATGTCAAAACCAGGGAAAGATGTAAATAAAAAAGAGGCCTACAGGCCAACATCCCTCATGAACATAGAGGCAAAAATTCTCAATAAAATCCTAGCAAATAGAACACAGCAAATCCTCAAGAAGATCAAACACCATGACCAGGTAGGATTCAGCCCAGGGATGCAAGGATGATTCAGTATTTGAAAATAAAGCTGAGATCTTTTAATCTTAGGTTTGTTACAAGACAAGGATGCCCTATATCACCACTCCTATTCCATATAATTCTGGAATCATTAGCTACAGCCATTAGACAAGAGAAAGAAATAAAAGGAATAAGAATAGGCAAAGAAGAAGTTAAATTATCTTTATTTTGCAAATGACATGATACTTTACTTAGAAGACCCAAAAAACTCCACCAAGAAGCTACTAGAATTAATACAGAAATTCAGTAGCATAGCAGGTTATAAAGTCAATACCCGAAAGTCAATAGCATTCCTCTACACAGACAACAAAGACACTGAGAGGGAAATTAGAGAAACAATAACTTTTACAAGAGCACTGAGGAAAATGAAATACCATGGAATTAATCTAACTAAAGAAGTCAAAGATGTTTTCAAGGAAAACTATAGAACTCTTTAAAAAGAGATCATAGAGGATTTCAGAAAATGGAAAGATATTCCATGCTCCTGGATAGAAAGAACCAACATTGTGAGGATGGCCATACTCCCAAAATTGCTATACACATTTAATGCAATCCCTATCAAACTACCAATAACATATCTCGCAGAGCTAGACAAATAATTGCTAAAATTTATTTGGAACCAGAAAAGACATAGAATAGCAAAGGCAATCCTGGGCAACAAAGACAAGGCTGGAGGCATTACAATTCCTGACTTAAACTTATACTACATGGTTACAGTGATAAAATCGGCATGGTACTGGCAACAAAATAGACCTGAGGATCAATGGAATAGATTAGAAGATGCTGAAGCCTCTTAAAACACACTCATCCACCTTATCATGGACAAAGAGGCCAAACTACTCACTGGAAGAAAGACAGCCTCTTTGACAAGTGGTGCTGGAAAAACGGGCTCTCTACATAACAAAAATTAGAATTCACCCTAGTCAATCAACCTGCACTAAGTTAAAGTCAAAATGGATTAAAGATCTAAACATTAAAACAGAAACACTAAGTCTTCTGGAAGACGAATTAGGAGGAACTCTTGAAGACATGGGGGTAGGCAAAGAGTTCATGAACAAAAATCAGATTGCATGGGAAACTCTTAAATGAATTAACAAATGAGACCTTCTCTTATTGAGAAGTTTTTGCACATCAAAAGAAATTACCAACAAAGTGAAAAGACAACCAAAAAATTCAGAAAAAATCTTGATAAATAAGTACTCAGACAAAGGTCTGCTCTCTAGAATTTATAAAGATCTAAAAAACACTAGGGCTCCAAAATTTAAGGACCCGGTACAGAAACACGCATCCGAGATCAACACACTCTTCTCAGAGGATGAAATTAAAGAAGCTAATAAACATATGAAAAAGTGTTCCAGATTACTAGCCATCCGTTAAGTGAAATTAAAACAACATTGAGCTATCATCTCAAACCAGAAAGAATGGCTATCATAAAGAAATCAACCAACAATAAATGTTGGAGAAGCTGTGGGGAAAAATGAACACTTCTCCACTGCTGGTGGGAATGTAGACGAGTGCAACCATTATGGAAATCAGTGTGGAGACTCCTTAGAAAACTAGAACTAGAAATCCCATTTATATCAGCTATTCCTCTACTGGGAATTGTCCTGGAAGAATGGAAAATATCATATCATAGTGATATATGTGTGCCTATGTTTATAGCACCACAATTTGTGATAGCCAAATCTTGGAAACAACCAAGATGCCCATCACCTGAGGAATGGATGAAAAAGATGTGGTATTTTTGTACAATGGAGTATTATTCAGCTATAAAGAATGATAAACTTGAAGCCTTTATATTTAAGTGAATGCCAATGGAAGATATACTCATAAGTGAAATAAAACAGACACAAATGTGTAAATATCATACAGTTTTCCTAGTATAAAGCTCAAAAGAAGAAATACAAATAGAAAGGTATAATACAATTAAAAGTAAAGCAAGAACTTGAGGACTGGACAATGAAGAGAGAGCAAGGAGAAGAGCTAGGAAACATGACAGAGGCAAGGCATACAGTTATATATACAAGATGGGTAAAGCAATGATCCTGAGAACCTTCAGAAGATTTTCAAATCTAGCTGTTAATTATGATTCTCACCATGACTAACTATATACACTGACACCTGTGAACTAAGCAACTGCACTGAAGATGGCAATTTGTAATAGTAGGTTCATGCTTGGAGTGCCTGTCATTCTGGTCTTCTGAATACGGGCTGCTTGTCATGACACACCATTTGCTGCCATGCTGTCTCTTGGGTAGATGTTTCTTTAAAAAGGAAAGGGGTGGTGAATGAAGACAGGAGGCAGGAAAAGTCGTGTTGCAGGACTGTCTTGCAACAATGTTGTATATGTTTAGATTTCTGTACTTATGTGTAAACATATATAATTCTTTATTACTATTTTAGGTATATTTTAATATTTTAACCTTTTTTGTCACATTCTGTATGGACTTACAGTTTAATATATCAATACTTTATGAAAAATACCTGTTCCATGTTATGCCTAAGGTGTTTGATATTCAGACAGATAGTGAGGTTAAGCTCAACAGTCTAGGTTGTATTGTAATAACAATCATCTTCTCTTCTGGAGGGTTAACAGCCTAAGTTTACAGAGCAAAAGTTAGAGAAAAAGGAGGGCTGCAAGGAAAGCCAACAGTTTTGCCCTAGCCTTCCAAGGTCAATTAAGACTCAGGACATATGAGAACTTGTACTGTAACATCATGTAACACAGTTGTGTCCAAAATTTTCTGACCAAGGAGATTATGGGGCCAAAGAGGAAAGTGATCGATGAAGTAGAGTGTGCCTAAGGAGAGTCCCATGGAGAGAAAACATTCTCTCAGCATTTTACAGACAGCAAATTGGCCAAACAATGGCCATGACTCATCCACATGGCTGACACTGACAAAGGATCTACAGACTGCATGTGGTACAGGGTCTCAGGATAAATCCTGAGGGGATTTGTGTGACCTTATCATATCCATGACTACAATTCTAGTTGCATAGGTCTTGCTTTATCTTGGTCTTAACCATCCATCAGAAAACTATAAAAGTGAAGTATGAGAAACAAAGCCATGTTGTTATGTTGAGCTGTAGGACACTCAGGTCAACAACTTTTGACATTGCCAGTCAAGTGGAAGACCCAATACTATTATGGACCACTGGAGTATTTTGAAATATTTTGCTGTGATCACACACCTATAATATTTAAATATGGAATTAAACAAAAAAGGGGGATACAGATGAATGTCCATTTTGTATCTGTGTATTCAAAATGGTTAGGATAGATATATAGCTACATTCTCTTAATTCAAGGAATAGAGGGATTTGTTCTAATAGTGTTTGCAAATAGCATATCATTTCTGCATCTTCTACAACAAACAACCATTAGGAAGGAAGTATGTAATGTGTTAATTATTGGAACTGTCCTACCAATTTGATTTGAAACCTTCTCATTGTTATTTATTTCTCAATAAAATTATGGAAAAAAATTATCATTCTTTATAGCTGAGCAATACTCCATTGTATTTAAATACCACATATTTTTCTTCTATTCCTCAGGTGATAGGCATCTTGATTGTTTCCAAGATTTTGCTATCACAAATTGTGCTGCTATAAACATAGGTACACATATATCACTATGATATGATGTTTTCAGTTCCTCTGGGAAAATTCCCAGTATGGGGATAGCTGGTTTGAATGCAATTTCCAGTCCTAGTCTTTTAAGGAGTCTCCACGCTGATTTCCATAGTGGTTTCACCAGTCTGCACTCCCACCAGCAGTGGAGAAGCTTTCCTTTTCCCCACAGCTTCTCCAGCATTTGTTGTTGGTTGATTTCTTTATGATAGCCATTCTTTCTGGTTTGAGATGGTATCTCAGTGTTGTTTTAATTTGAAATTCATGGATGGCTAGTTATGTGGAGCATTTTTCCATATATTTATTCGCTTCTTTCATTTCATCCTATGAGAAGTGATATTTCATTTTCCTCGGTGCTATGGTAAAGGTATTGTTTCTCTAATTTCCATCTCATTGTGTTTATTGTCTGTGTAGAGAAATGCTATTGACTTTTAGGTATTGACTTTGTGTCCTGCTATGCTACTGAACTTCTATATCAATTCTAGTAGCTTCATGGTGGAGTTTTTTGGGTCTTCCAAGTAAAGTATCATGTCATCTGCAGATAAGGATAATTTAACTTCTTCTTTACCTTTTTTATTCATTTTATATATATCTCTCTCTCTTGTCTAGTGGCTCCAGCTTGTTTTTCTAGAACTATATTGAATGGGAGCAGTAATAGAGGACATCCTTGTCTTGTACCACATCTGAGAGTAAAAGATTTCGGTTTTTCCCATTCAGAATCATGTTAGCCATTGGATTTTCATAGATAGCTTTTATCATATTCAAGTAGAGGCCATATTTCAATTTTTTGTAAAACTTTGAACATGAATGAGTTTTGGACTTTGTCAAAAGCCTTTTCCGCATCAATGGAGATTATAATGTGGTTTTTAGATTTGGCTCTATTGATATAATATATTATATTTACAGATTTGCATATATTGAACGGTTCTTATATGCTTGGGATGAATCCTACCTGGTCATGGTGTATAATCTTCTTGACGAATTGCTGTATTCTATTTGCTAGGATTTTATTGAGAATTTTTGCATCTATGTTCATGAGGGAGATTGGCCTGTAGTTCTCTTCTTTAGATGTATCTTTCCCTGGTTTATTATCAGTATAATACTTGCCTCCAGGAATGATTTTGAGACTATTGATTCCTTTTCAATTGCATTGAAAAGTTTGAGAAGTATAGGGATTATAAATTCCTTAAATTTCTTGTAGAATTTACCTGTGAATCCATCAGGACCTGGCCTTTTCTTTGTCAGCTAGCTTTTTGTTACATTTCATATTTCATTAGCTCTTATTGGATCATTGGGAGTTGTTATATCTTCTTGATTCTGCTTTGGTAATTTGTACCTTTCTAGGAATCTGTTTATTTCTTCTATGTCTTCTGTTCTATGAGAATAAAGATTCTCAAAGTAGCTATTGATAATCTTCTGAACTTCCACTGGGTCTGTGGTAATTAAGCCCTTCTCATTCCTTTTTTTTTTAATTTGGCAGCCTTCTGATGCCTTCATGACAAGTCTGGTTTGGCTTGAGGATCTGGGGGTCAAACCACAGACCCTTATCCTGATTGCTTTGTTTAAGCAGGCATTTAAGCAACTGAACTCAATGGCAGGCCCTCCTCCTTTTCATTGATTATTGCTTGTATTTGAATTTTTTCTTCTTTTTGATGCAGATATCCTTATCAATTTTATTTAATCTTGTAAATAACCAGCTTTTTAATTCATTATTTCTTTGAACTGTTTTTTTCATCTCAGTTGAACTAATTTCTACTCTAATCTTTATGATTTCTTCCTGTCTTTTGGATCTTGGTTTGGTTTGCTCTTCCTTTTCTAGATGTTGGAGGTGCAACGTTAGGGTGTTTATTTGTTCCTGTTCTGTTTTCCTAATATGTGAGTTCACAGCTATAAATTTCCCTTTGAGAACTGCTTTCATCACATCCCATATGTTCTGATACGTTGTTCTTGAATTTTCATTGAACTATAGATATTGTCCATTTTCTTGTTTAATTTCATCTTTGACCCATTGGTTGCTGAGTAGAGTTTTGTTTAATTTCCATGTATTTATGAGGTTTTTCTGTTTTCTTGCCTCATTTATTTCCAGTTTCATTGCCCTGTGGTCAGATAATATGCATGGGATAATCTCTGTTTTCTTGCATATACTTAAGCATGACCTATGGACCAGTATGTAGTCTATTTTAGAAAATGACTAATGTGCAGCTGAAAAAAAATGTATATTCAGCTGTTTTTTGGGTGGAAAACTCTGTATAGGTCCACTAAGTCCGTTTGTTCCAAGCTCTCGTTCAGTTCTGCTACTTCTTTGCTAATTTTTTGTCTTCTTGACCTGTCTCTTTGGGACAAGAGGATGTTAAGGTCTCCTGTTAAGATTGTGGTATTGGATATTAGATTTTTCATGTCCATTAAGATTTGTCTTATATAGTTGGATGCTTCTGTGTTTGCTGCTTAAATATTTATGAATGTTAGCTCCTCCTCTTGAATTTTTCCCCAAACCAGTATACAGTGGCCTTCTTCACTTCATTTGATCATTCTTGGTTTGAAGTTTAGGCTCTCTGAGAACATGATTGCTAACCCTGCTTTTTCCTGAAGTATTGGAGTGTGTAGTATTGTTTTTTATCTTTTGACTTTCAGCCTATGAATTTCTTTATGAGTTAAGTGTGTTTCTTGTATACAGTGGATTGTTGGATTTTGTTTCCTAATCCACTGTGCTAGTCTGTTTCTTTTTATTAGTGAATTGAGTCCATTTACATTGATGAGTATAATTGAGACATATTGAATTATAATCGACATGTTATTTACCTGCTCTTGTTTACTTCTTTTTCTTTTTTCTCCTGTGTTTAATTGTTTGCCATATTTAGCGGGTTCCTTCTGTTCTTGTTCATGGAGTTCTGATCATTTTGGTCCAGCTCTAGAACATCTTTCAGTAGTCTGTGTAGGCTTGGCTTTGTCATCATGAAATTCTTTAGTTGTTCTTTGTCATGGAAGTATTTCACTTCTCCATCAAAACTTGAAAGAGAATTTTGCAGGGTATAGTAGTCTGGGCTGGAATTTGTTTTCAGAGAGGACTTGAAGTCCCCTGCTCCATGCTCATCTTGTCTTCATGGTTTGTGAAGAGAAGTCTGCCATTATTCTGATATGTTTTCCTTTAAATGTGATCTGTTTCTTTTCTTTAGTGTCTTTTAGTATTCTGTTCCTGTGCTGGATTTCTGGAATCTGGACTATTATATGTCTCGGGGTGTTTTTATTTGGGTTGAAGTTATTTGTCATTCTGTATGCTTCAGTTGCCTGAATGTCAGATTGTTTCCTCATATTTGGGAAGTTTTCTGCTATTACTTCTGCCCATATTCTTTTTATATCATTTGTATTGACACCTTCTTTCTCATTTATGCCTATTAGTCTCACGTTGTTCATCTTGCATTGTCTTGCAGGTGATGATTTTTTTTTCCTTCATCCTAGTTATTTCTAAGAGGTCTTTTCTTACATTTTCTCTAGCTGCAATGACATCTTCAAGATCTGAAACTCTGTCTTCACTTTCACTCAAATGGTTTTGCAGGCTTGTGCTTGAGATTTTAATTTCCTCTATATCTCTTTGACTCTACTTCATGTGATCTATTTCTTTCCTGTATTGCTCATTCAAGGAATCCATCATTTTTCTAATCTCCTCTATTTTTTTGTCTGTGTTTTCTTGAGAAGCATTTATTAATTCTTTTACTACAGAGAGTTTTTCTGATCTGATGTCTTCTATATGTTTCTGCATTTGATCCTTTACTTCAGACGCTATTAATTCAGAGACTTCTTTTATATTTCAGAGGTTAGTCCTGATCTGAATTCCTCCATATCTTTTTGAAGTTATTTCTTTTCTTCAAGCACCATTGTTTCAGACATTTCAGTGGTGTGATTCCCAATTTCTTCTGTGCTAGTGTCCTCTGCACTTATTCTGTGTGGACTTGGGGCCTGAGATTGCATTTTGCTCCTTCTCTTTGTCATTTTGTGTAGGGGCAGGGTGTTCTGGAGAGAGTGCAGTGGAAAGGGTTCCGAACGCTTGGCAGAAAGTCTCACTCATGGGGCAGGCCTGGGCTTGATCCTGGGAGATCCAACCAGTGCAAGGGAGCACAAGAACTCACCTCCACACTTACCATGCCTGAGCTTGGGCTAAATGGGAGGGCTGGATAGTATTAAAGCAAATTAAAAACCAGAAGAAGATAAATTATTTGAACCTATGTTTGCATGCTATTGAGTGATTGGACAGGAATATTCTTATGGACTAAAATGATCCTTTCTGAAGGACATGGCAAGCTATTTGAAGCTGTACATATGGGAGGGACACAATCTTATTTATATTATTAAATGTCACTCTCACTCCAGCTAAAAGAATAGCAATGGTAAGGAATAAGAGAATGAAATGGAGTGACCATTGCAGATTCACATTGGAGAGCACAGTAACTTGAACCAGAGGATGAGGAATGTGTGTGGCAAAGTGTTCAGATTTCTGGTACATCTGAAGCATCGAGCAAAGGGATTTCTACAACATTTGGAAGTCTAAGTAAACAATTACCAAGACAGACTCATCAGTTTTAGAACTAAACAACATGAAAAAGAGGCATTGTTTTCAAAAAATGGAAAATTCAGAGGAAGAAAGAAAAATGTAATAAATCCAAAGTTCTTTTAGAAACATTTAAATTAGAAAAAGTAATGAATACTTAAGTGAATGTGTTCAATAGATTGATATAATTGGAAATTGGAGTCTACTCTGTATAATTTGGAATTCATTAACAGAAAAAAACAATACCAACTTTTGACCCCAGATCGATGTAACTCCCCTGGATGCAGAGGCAGATGCTAAATTGGGTATGAGTCTTGGAACCAAGAGTGAGAGGAAGAGCAAGGAGAAAAAAAGAATACAGCCCATGTGAGGTGCTCCATTGGCTCCAGAGGCCTATGCGTGTGTGGACCCAGGAACGGGTCTCAGACTCTAAGACATCTGCGATCACACTGGTGAGTAGGGAAAGCAAGCAGAGCACTGAGTCCCACGCTGCACACAGACTGTGAGGAAAACCCATTCTGAATCCCGGTGCTCTCGTGACCAGCCTCCTCAGAAAACCACATGGGATCAGCCTCATTTCTCCCCACAAAAGATAGAACAACTGTGCCCTCCACAGCTTCAGCGCACTAGTCCTTGCACTCTTCAGAGGTTCTGGGAAATGCCCTTTTCCTGTCTGTGATTGTCTGCTATGGCCATCTCACATTGTCCTTTCAAGAGTGTGACCCCAGAGACAATGAAGTGTCTTTATCCTCTGATTCTTGGACTAGCTCAGTCTTTAAATAAACTCTTGCCCAATGGTTCCTAACTACACCACTCCTCAAATGGCAGAAGTGCCTATACATTTCTTTTCCAAAGCAAGAAAGCAATGGCAGGAGTAATATCTCACACTGTATTCACACCTTATAATAAATATGAGCTTTTCCTGAGGCTGATGTTCCCAGTGTATTGTTTATCACTGGGGATTCAGTCCTCTATGGGAATGCACTGGCTTCAAAGTCAGTTTCCCTTATTCTCCTTGAGAACTAGGGTTCATGTGCCGGACTGTTTCATTTTTTTCTCTACAGTGACTTCTGTTTCTCCATGATTTTCAGGAGTGTTAATCAATACATGTATTTTTTTTCAAACAGTTGAAGTTACATTATTATTAATGCCCCTCAAAAGATACTCCTTCATTTCAAACACAGTTAACTTACTCTTCTTGATACTTTTTAAGTAGTATAGGAAGTCCTACTTTGTAAGGTTTTTTATGGTATAACAAAAAGTATGGTGAATACTATTACTGTTTTTATTTTATTTTATTTTTTGGTACTAGGAATCAAACTCAGGACTTTCTGCTTGCCAGGCAGGCACTTAATCCTCTGAGTTATCTCTGCAGGCTGTTACTGAGTGTTTATAAAAATTTTCAGTGTAGGAGTGTTAAGTCTAAACCCTAAAAGAAAGCAAAAACCGAGATGCTTTGTTTTGAAGTTTTGATCACATAGTAAGTTTTTGTTTTTTGGGTTTTTTAAAATAATTTTATTGAGAAATAGCAATGAGACAGTTTCAAAACCGATTACTAGCACAGTTTCAATAATTAATGCATTGCATACTGTTGTCTTCTTAGTGGTTATTTGTAGTACAAGATGCAGACATAATATCCTGTCCACAAAAATATTAGTATAAATCTTCCCATTCATTGAATTAAGAGAAAGTGGCTGTATATCTACCTTAACTATTTTGCATATACAGATACAAAATGGTCCTTCATTTGTATCCCCTTTTTTGCTTATTTTTGTCAGAGATGGGTATTCCATTGTCATTTTAATACTGTAGGTGCATGAATTCAACAAAATAACCCAATCTAACATAGTAGTCCATAATAGTAATGGGTTATCTGTAGGACTAGCAATTCAGAAGTTTTTGGCTTGAGCCTTTCACAGCTCAAGATATTAATATGGCTTTACTTTTTATACTTCATTTTTATGCTTTTCTGCTGGATGGGTAAGAGCAAGATAAAGCAAGACCTGTAGGACAAGAAATGTAACTTTTGTATCTGACAATATCAGTCAAATCCCCTCAGGATTTATCCTGAAAACTTGCACCACAGTTTGTAGATCCTTTGTCAGTGTCAGCCATGTAGATGAGTCACAGCCATTGCTTAACCAATTTGTTCTCTATGAAAGCCTGAGAGAATGTTTTCTCTCCATGTGACTCTCCTTAGACACACTCTATATAATCAATCACTTTCCTCTATGGCCTCATAATCTCCTTGATCAGAAAATTTGGAACCGGATGATAAGTTTGAACCTTAATTTTTTCATGAGGATTGAGTGTTTATAAAACAGATTTTCACAAGTTATCTACTTGTTTTGAAGAAGGAACCAATTAAAAAAAAACCATAATAACCTCATACTGACAACTAATTGGGCAGAATGTGTCAACAGTCATAAAAACCCACACTTAGCAAGTTGACCAAAATGTTTCCTAAGAAGAGAGGGCATGTGAGATGGTGGATGCAAAGTGACATCAGGCTTACCCCTGAACACTGTGGATCAATTTAAAAAGTACTATTGTTAGTCCTTCATTTGAATCTGGAGCTATTGACAAAGCCAATCAGAAGATGCTCATTTCAATCTTTCACTTACATGTAGGTACAACCAATCGGAAGATACTGTTCCTGAAGTTTCATTTATATCTGGTAGGAAGCCCTGCTAGGTTTTCCACAGGACAGTGTAATCTGGTGTAAGGCCAAGTCAGCTTTAGAACAAACATTTTAATGCTTTGTTTGTATGACAGGGAAGAAAACCCAGAAATTCTACATACAAAAGATGCTTTTCCTGTTATCCTCAGAGCTGATATGAGTCCTTTCACCTGCCCAAATTTGACCCAGTCAGTACCTCTTTTCTACCTCCAAAATATGTATATCTTCAATGAAAAACACAAATGTCTTAAAGTGTAACCCTAAACCTCCTGTGAGTATTTTAACCCAGTTCACATTAATAAACTAATGATAATATAACCTAGTTAAGAATAGGACTGGACAAATAAAAAGCAGATCAAGATTAGTTATCCAGAATGGAGCACAGACAGAGACTGCAAATATGAAAAAGATTAAGAGACTTAAAGAAAAGAATAAAAATCTTTTGTCAGATAAAAAAGCAAATTTTCAAAACTAGGAGAGAAAAATAATTGAAGAAATAAGAGCTCAAAATATTTTAAGTTGATGAAAAATAGTTAAAACCTAAGGAACTAAATAGTACTAAGTAAAAATAAAAATAAACTTGAATTTAAATATATCACCTAATGTAGATTAAGAGGAAGAAAGAGAAAAATGATAGAGATGGAGAAAAGAGAAAAATGGCATTCCTTTTGCTTTGAAAATGTGATGTTTATATTCTTTAGTGTCAGATTAAGCAGTGGAAACAGTAGGGAGTGAAATCCCTTCAAGCATCCTAAAAGAAAACTACCAGTCACCCTACAAGAAAACTACATATACGTCAACACTGTCAGATCCAAACATATTTTTCAAAAACGAGGCAAAGTAAAAACACTTTCAGGCTGACTCAAACTTGCAGTGAAGCCTAACTAAGGAAATGTGAAGATACATAGAGTCAAGGCAGAAAATAAGTAGTCACAAAGGATAACTTGAGCTATAAAGTACAAAGGGTAACCTGACAGCATGAGAAGGAATGAATACCAAAGTAGAGATACAAACAAGATAAAGCTACATGAATGTTGACATAAATCAATATCAAAAAAAAATTCATGAGGTTTATAGTGAAATTAAAAATAAAATGTACAACAATGAAAAGCAAATGGAAACAAAGGTAAAGGTAACAAAGGTACTGTATTAAGTCCTAGTCTCTAGACCTGTTTCCACAACATGAATGGACCCAAAAAATTTCTATGCTCAGCAGAACTGCAAGAGTCGGGGCAGCAGAGTACTAACAACTGAGAAGTGTCACAAAAAGACATCCTCAAAAATCCAGTTCAACTTCTTCCTCTTTCAGCAATAAGAAAGGAAATTCAACAGTGAAAGAGAGAGACAGACTGAAACGGACTAAGAGACACAGAGAAACATAAAGAAAATGGGCAGCTCAGTGTCTCCCTGTTGTGGCTTTCCTAATGAGACAGAATGCAGCCTCCTGTATTTCCTTCTGCCTGGCTGCATTTTGATGATTTAACCCAGGGTCAGAAGAACCCAAGGCACAGCTTTAACAACATTGCTCTAATCAACCACAGCATTTCTTTTCAAATTAGAAGAGAGATAAGTCCAAGAACAATACTCTCATTTAAGCTTGTTCTTCTAGATTTCCACTCTGACTTGCAGGAGAAAAGAGTGTAGATTTCCGGGAAACTGTGGCTCATGTAATGTCTTCATAATATATTTCCTGAGTTTCAAACAGTTACTTGCACAGAAAGAGTTTCAGAACTGATCTCACTTTTCAAGCACTTCTCACCTTCTGCTCACTCTCTGCTCTGAAATTTCCATAGTTTCTTCCAAATGATACAGTTTTTGTCAGTAACAGCTCTGCATATTACACCAAATGAAAGAACCACACCTGCAGGCCAGGGAGATAGCTCAGTAGAATAAGTGCTTGCCTGGCAAGCCAAGGGTTCTGAGTTCAATCCCCAGTACTGAAGAGAGAGAAAAAAAAAAAAAAAGAAAAGAAAAGAAAGAACCACACTTGCTTCTTCACCAACTCCAACCTTCTAACATTTTGGAGAGTACACATTCAGCAGCTGTATGTGAGGAAGCAGATTCTCTAACTTTAGAAGCAGAAATATATTGAACATTTTCTTAACCTTTAAAACATGTCAAGGGCATAAATCAAAATATACCAAATTGCCTCCAAGAGAAAGAGCACTTCTTTAACACAAATGCCTTGACAATTTGGTGGCTGCGAGGTCATTTTCTTCAGAAATGTTCAGAATGGGGATATTTCCTTTAAAGTTTTTTTTTAAATACTACATTTCATGCTGAGTGGCTGACAATTCAAGGTCTGAGGAAAACAAAATAAAAATGAAACCAGAAAAAGGTTATTTGAGAGATTCCCAACCAAAATTGTTGAACTCTTAAAAAAATAAAAGTAGCAATGCACTCCCAGCAGCATTTAGAACATTAAAAATCATCTTACACTTAGAAAGTTGCTATTCTTTTTCATCTTCTAATTTTAGACAGCTATGACAGCACGAGCTCTGAAGCCTGGAAAATGGTTCTTGTACGCTCATTGGATATGCCCTTGTTTACCCTGAATTATTCCTATTCATAAAGTGATATATTTTGAATCATAGAAGGTCACAGCTGAAAACAGAGATGACCACAAACTGACCTCATGGCTTTGATTTGCACACAAACACACTGATGGGTGAAAGATTTCTACCAGTATACACGCCCTTGGCTAGTGGAAGACCCCACATTAGGATGTAGGTTTCATAAGACTCCGTGGCTGCATGTCTGCCCCTTTCTCCCCAAAATTATCCTCAAATGCAAGGGCAAAACTTTTTGTGAAGCCTGATACACTTCTATTTTTTTTTTCTACTTCTATTTTCATGTTTTTCTCATTCAGAAAGTGGCTCATAAAAATTCTGCTCCCTTGACACCCAGGAATTACTGAATAGATTATACTACAATTTTATGTTAGGACATGAAGGAGCAAACAAAAAGAAAATCACTTTTAAGGGGAAAAAAAACATGTAAAGTAAAAGACTAGACTAAGAATGATGGAAAATAAAACAAAGATATGTGACTATATTTTTCCTTCAATAAAACACTCTAAGAGCCAAATGGCACCTTCTCCAGAGCAGGGTTTATTATAAAGTTACAATCTTATTCCAAACAGCTTTCAAATTCAGCAGCAGAGCAGGGACCTTCTGACTTAATAAAGGACAGTTGTGGTAGAATATATTTGAATTGCAGTTACCGCAGAACACAGAAAGTGGTACAGCAAGCTCATTAGCTCATAGGAAAAAAGAGGAGTCAGAAAGCACAGTAGTTCCATAAAACAAGACAATCCAAATGTAAAATAAAAGTGATTAAATGATATCATCAAGTCAAACCCTAAAATATGGCACTCCTATGAACATTAGTTTTAGCAGTTGACAGTGATGTATGATAATTCTATACCACATTGTGGAATGATTTTTGTGACTTTAGACCCTTGTAGAAAGAATTCTAGTTAATTGAGTCAGAATTTTATTTGAATCCTGTTCTCAGTTGAGAAAAAATAAAGAGGCCATTTCTATGTCATGTTCCACTCCAAGAGTTATTCTACTTTGAACCATCTTTAGTGGAAATTTGGAAACTTTAAGCTTAAACATATACCTAAGTAAGCCTGAAACCCAAGAGGGTAAAAAATGAATAATTTTAACAAATCTTTCCTTTTAAGTGCCTAGACAGCTGAAGCAAGGGATATCAGCAGTTAAATTAGTTAGGCAATTGCTTCCACTTTTTATTCCACTTGGCTGTGTAGACGCATCAGAAGTATGGTTTGATGGACTGTTCAAATATCTTAATATCCTAATACTCATATCTGCTCCAGCAATAACTCTTTAAAATTGCGACTACCCATGAGGCATTCAAATAAGCATTCTACCCACACAAGGAATTGAGGTACCATGAACAGGACACTGCAACTGGGCAGTCGTCAAAAGGCATAATAATCCGGTCTTGACTGTCCCCTAGTTGGCTCTGTGGTGACACTCTGGTGACTACAGTGCTGCAGTTGCCCACCCCCTCCAAGCACCCATGGTTTACAACAGCAAAGGTGTATGTCTTGTCCACGGCACATGTCATATGAGCCCGGCTACTGCTCTGCTCTTCCCTGCTTCATTCCAAAACGCAGGCTTCAGGAGCAGGCTCTCCCTGGGTAACAGCATTCCTGAGACAGCAGGACTAGACGAATATGCCATAGCCGCATGCTGCTTCCTAAAGTGACTCACATGGCAAATGACCAGGAGGGAGAAAATTTCTTGAAAGTACCTGGAATTCCTCTAGATGTGATGCTGCTTGATGTAGAAATCTATGAACTGAAAGGACATGTTATAAGCTTATCAGACACCAAACAGATAATGATACTAGGAAGCAATCAGAATACTGGCAACAAGCAACCCCATAGAGAAAGAACTGGGAGCACCCAGAATCATAAATTGGTAGAATTCTAAAATCATACTAAATAGGTGTTGCAGGGACAGACTACCTGAGGATGGAAAACAATTCTTGGATGGGGCCAACTGCATTTCCTGAATCTACTATGTGGAGATGCTTTCTTTTTCCACCATTGTTCTTGATTCCACATAAAGAGAACATCAGAGCCATCTGAAGTGTTTTCTTCAGCGCTTTCTGCTTGGTGAAGTCTGAAGCACTGATAACCATGAAGTTTCAATAGTTATACACTTATTTTAGATCAACTGGAGGTTTCCTGGTTTTGTTGGTGTTGTCTGAAAAATAATTTTCAAAAAAACAAATTGCTTTTTTATTCCTTTGACTCTATTCAATCTGTTTATAATATGATAACCATGGCTTTATCTCAGACTAACTTTATTCATTCCCTGCTCTAGAGTTAATTTGAGACACATTGGGGCCATCTACCTTTTGGGAGAGAATGTATCTTTTTTCAATGATCCATTTTTGTTAAAATGAAAGTATTTACTAAGAACTACCTCATATTATGAGTTGCATCTAGATGTCCCTCCCAAGCCTTATGCACTCATAAGAGGGGCTTTTTGGAGACAGCTGGATCTAGGATAAGTGAATTTGGATGAAGGGTATATGTTAACTAAGTTAGTCTATTGATCATTTTAACATAGTTCTGGGTTTGGTAATGGGAAGGCCTGCTCCAGGTGTGGGTGGCACCAATCAATAGACTCGTAGCCTGGACAGAATATAAAGAGAAGGTCACTGCTGTTGCTCAGGCTGATTCTTGTCTGCCCTGCCATGGACTATCCCTCCTCTAAAATGCCCCTCTGCTATGCTGCCCTGCTATGGAGCTGGCTGAGTATATATGTTCTGAAAGCCAAAATAAATCTTTCCTCCCTCATCTGGTGTCATGAGTTTTGTCCCAAGAATGAGAAAAGTAGCTAAGACACCTCAGTAAGAGGAGACAAATGATTTCACTGCTGGTTTGCTCTTTGCTCCAAATCTGAGTCTTAACTGGCTCTTGATCATCAAAATATGTTCTAATATAGCCCTTTAATAGTTAAAGATTGGAAAGCAGTAGCATCTTTTAACACAGAAGATTACCCATAAGAAATTACCAATAGTTGACTATCTTTGACCTTTTATTTTTTTTTAATTTTATTTTATTTTATGATTTCAGGAAGTGAACTCAGGATTTTGTGCTTGCCAGTCAGGCATGTGTGCTGCTGAGCTATATCCCCAGCTTCTCTTTGAATTTCTAAACTGTAACACATACAGGTCAACCTACTAAGGAAATAGCTTCTCTTGTATGATTTTGAACTTAGGCTTTTCTCCCTAAACTCATGTTCACCAACCCATTAAAAGTATTATGTGTGGTTCTGATAAGTCATGGCTAACTAAAAACAAATTATGCTACTATATTGAGTGACAAATTATGTTACTACATTGGGGGCTGAGGAGATGGCTCAGTGGAAGAATTGCTTTCCTGACATGCACAAGGGCCTGAGTTCAATCCCCGGTTCTGAAAAAAAGAGGGGGGGGGATACATTTAAATTGGAAGCACAAAGAGGAGTGTTTTATAGAGTCACTTGTATTTTGATCACTATATAAGGGGTTTCTGATAACTTCTTACTAAAATCCACAAAGAATAGAGATTTCTAGTTTATTTGTTTTGATTTTCTTAGCATTCTTTTGAGTTGTGTTGCTAGACTTAAGTAGGTGTATATCATTCGTTTACAACAAATTGGGCAAAATTTAATACTTAGACTTTATTCTAACTACTAAATGAATGACTTAACTATTAAACAATTCTATACTGGCTCATTCTTTAGAAAATATTCAAAATGCTGGAAAACTGAAGGAAATATAAGAAGAGACATAATTAATTGTCATTAGAGACTCAGGGTGGCTGAGAAGATAAAAAATTATAATAAGCTATGGAGTCCTATATGGGAATTATTCTAATTATTTTTATAAATTCCCTGTTTATGTGGTTCAGTTGATGTTCCTCTGGTATTAATACCTTTCTATTATCAGATAACACTAATCAGAAAAATGTCACCCTAAGAGATTGCACATTAACATTACTTTGTAATTCTGTCACTTCATTTGTTTTTTTTTTTTAATTTTTTTTTACATTTATTTATTGTGTGTGTGTGTGTGTGTGTGTGTGTGTGTGTGTGTGTGTGGCCAACTCAGCCCACCAGGGGGCGCGGCTGGCTGGCATGTGGTGCTGGGGGATCGAACCGCGGTCCCTGTGCTTTGCCAAGCTTGTTCCAAGTAGGTGCTTTAGACCACTGAGCCATCTCTCCAGCCCCACTTCATTTGTTTTTGTAGTTACTGTTGATCTACATCAAATGACTGATTTTTCATTTATGTAAGATGACAGGTTTATTTTAGAAAAAATTTGTTCAAATTAAAAATCTAAGGCAAATCTAAAAAGAATATTAAGAAAACAAGAATTCACATGGTAAAGAAATTACTGAGGCTCAAGAAATTTCACATAGAATATACCTGAAACCTGCTGGTTCTCAGCAGGGGAAGTTCACCTCCTAGGAGAAAGCTTGCAACTTGGTGCAAACATTTTAGTAGTTGAGAGCGTGGGAGTTTAGTAAATAGAAGAAAGAGTTGCTCGATAGCCTGTAATCCATATGTGTAACCTACATTACAGACTTTTCCACTGGGCAGTCATAGGTAAATCTTTTGTTTTATTTTTTTAAACTTTTTAAAAAATAAAATTTATATACTTATTAACCGAGCTTTCCTGTCACTGGGACCCAGTTTCTGACACATGCAGTTAAAGCCAGTGGGGTTTAATTTGGCTCACAGTTTCATGAGATTGAATCCATGGTGGGCAGGCTCCAAAGCAAAAATATTGTGGCAGAAGGGCATGGTAGAGTGGTTGGTTGTTTAGTGCAAGAAGCAGAGCAGGGAAACAGTGAGACAGAAGGGCACAGGGACCAGGTATAGCATGCAGCATGTTGTGGCCACATACAACCATTTGAAATTGCATCTTGTCAATCCTCCTGTCAATCCTTGGTTGGTGTGGCGGCTCTCACACCAACCAAGCTGAAAATCTTAACCACCACATCCTACCTCTTTTCAACCTAACATCCAAGTAAGTCTTCTTAAGCTGTACTTAATTTTGAAATAAACACAGTGAATTGATAATTCAGATTAGCAAAATAGAACTGTTTTGCATAAAACTGAAAACATAATAACCCCTTCCCTGAAGTATTGATATTTCCACCATTTTTAAAAAAAAATTCAAGCTAGAATCTCTTCTGTGCTCAAAGCAAAAATCTCAGCTTTAAACCTCTATTAAACTCAAAAACAAGTTACATACCCCCGAGGTACAATGACATGGGTTATACATTCCTGTAGGCCAAAGCAAGAGCTAAACCAGGCAGGGTGCACATTAAGTTCTGTAACTCCATTGCCAGCATCTGGGATACATAGTGGTAAAATCTGAGTTTGAGTGGGCTTGGGAAAGACCCTTCCTTATGGCTTTGCGTGGTGCAACCTATGTTGTCTCTTTCTTGTGTTAGTTCCACACACGGCTTACAGATTTCCTCAGCATATACGCCACATTCCTGACATCTCAGTCTTCTCGGGTTTTCACTACTCCTTTGGTTTCATTACAGCTTCACACTCTTCCCTCTCAGGCATTCCTTGCCTGACCTTCTGAAATCTAAGCAAAAATCTTCCTGAACCCATATTTCTTACATGCTGCATGAATGGTAGCTATGTGCCCTTGGACAATGGCTATAGCACAATCTGAGTGCTTAGATAGCTGAGAACGGTGGGATGAATCCTGGAGAACCAATTTCTTACACAGCCACTCCAGATCAAAGGACTCAGAGCCTGTCTTTTCAAATGAAAGACTTATACTTTGCACCTTTGAGGTTGTCATAGGAGGAGTCTTCTGATTCCTCAGGTGACATGAAGGTACTTGTCTTCTTATTTTTTCACAAAGTAATTGTTTTTGTTGGTGATGGATTTTTTATGGTACTTTCTATAGCAACTTTACTTCCTTTTCCTCAACTTTGTATATTGCCCCTTTTAGGGGCAAAATTTAAGTTTTTCAGATATTTATACTCAACTTATTTCTCCAACACAGCCAGAATTATTCATGCCAAAGCCTGAATTCTAGGCTGCCTTTGAATTTCCTCCACCAAATCAACTTGCCTACTACTTCTAATTTCAGTCTTTCTCAAAGTCTCAGGAAAAATGTAAAGGTTTTTGTTTTTGCCAGGCTATGAAACACCTGGTCTCTAATCTAACTGTTAATCAAGTCCTTGTTTGCAACTGAAACCTCCTCAGCCTGGCCTGTAATGTCCACCTTCCTATCAGCATTCTAGTCTTCTAGTTCCAACCAAACTCACCCATCAGGTTATGCTTATACCATTCTAGATCTTTTCTTGTCAGGATCACAAAACCATTCCAAGATTCTCCCATAAATCAGTTCCAAAAACTACATGGTCACAGAAATGACCCCATCTCTCTGGTAACAATTGTTTGTACTGCTCAGGTTTCCTAGCACTAAGACACAATACCTGACAACCTTGACCTAAAGGAGAAGTTTATTTTGACTCACAGTTTCATGGATTCAGTCCATTGTCCATGGGTTCCACAGTGGACGCAATATATCATAGCAGAGAATTCTACAAAGGAAAAAGAAGGTTAATCTATAGTGGCTGGAAAGCATAACACTGGAGCAATGTGAGAAAATAAGGGGACTATCTACACAGAGTAGTATCTAAGGCCATGATCCTGTAACACACCGAGAAGTGTACTCTACTAATCCTTTGGTGACTATCTAGCCAATGAAATTGACAATTCATCTTAGCTGTCTCTCAAATACTTCAGTTGTATAGACAAATATATTTTCCAAATGAAGACACCAATTTAACCATCACCCAGAATAACATAGAGTATGGCCATCTTCCCAGAAGCCTCCTTTGTATTCCCCCAGCCCTTGTTTCCTCCAGAGTTTTCAACAATTCTCTCTACAAATGAGCTTTGCCTCTATTCTTCTTTGTAAAAGAAATCCTTCATTAAATGGAATTTAAGATTTTCTTTTGCTTCACATTTTATGTGAGATTCATTCGTGCCACTGCACAAGCAGTGGTATTTCCATCATCACTGCTATAGAAATTTCTGTTATATAAGTATAACATAAATTACCATCCTAATAGCAATCAACACAATGTCTTGTTTTCATTCTGGGCTGCTATAAAGTTTTAGCAAATATATACTTAATATATAAATATAGTGCAAATATAACTATATGGTGTGAGTATTCCTAGGAGGGGAACTGTTGTATCATAGGAAGAAATATGCTCAGTTTTAATAAACTTCTCCATAATTTCATAGAGTTGTTTTGCCAAATTCTACTTCCCCCAACCATATAGAGGAAGTCATTACATTATATCCTGTCTTGATATTGCTAGGTTTAAGCTTATTTATAGCCTTTATTCTAGCTATATAAAATATTCATGCTTAGGTATTATTTGCTCATAATGAATAGTGTGTCTTAGAAAAATTTGGAAAGCATATACCTGAAATCTCTGAAATAATAATATCTGAAGTAAAGAAACAACTGCAGAAAGGTATAGAGGAAATCAGATAAGAAATAATTTTTCAAGTATAAAAGAAATTATAACTATAATGAAAGAAGCACTAAGTGCTTCTAAAGAAGACACTGATAAAAGTAGAGGTGAATAGAAAAATGATGGAATCCTTGAATGAGTCATATAGGAAAGAAATAGAATGCACGAAGCAGCTTCAAAATGCTATACAGGAAATTTAACCTCAATCACAAGCTGGCAAAACTGTTTGCATAAAAGTGAAAATACACTTTCAGACCTTGAAGACACCATTACAGCTAGTGAAAAGGTAAGAAAAGATCTCTTTAAAAATTAGGATGCAGGAAAAAATAATTCAGCATCTGCAAGATGATGCAAAGATGAACAAAGTAAGACTAATAGGCATCAATGATAAAGGAGTCAGTACAAATGATATAAAAAGAACATGGACAGAAGTAATAGCAGAAAACTTCTCAAATATGGAGAAACAATCTGACATTCAGGTCACTAAAGCATATAGAACCCCAAATAGCATCAACCCAGTTAAAACCACACCCAGATATGTAATAACCAAGATCCCAGAAACTCAGCAGAAGAGCAATAAACTAAAAGCTGCTAGACAAAAAAAAAACCAGATCACATTTAAAAGAAAACCCATCAGAATAACAGCAGATTTCTCTTTACAAACCAAAAGTCAAGAAGAACATGGAGCAAAGTACTATAAGTCTTGCAAGAAAACAAATTCCAACCCAGACTGATATAGCCTGCAAAACTCTCTTTCAAATATAATAGAAAAGTGAAATACTTCCATGACAAAGAACAGCTAAAGAATTTCACGGTGACAAAGCCAACCCTACACAGACTACTAAAAGATATTCTAGAGAGGAATGAAAATAACCACAACTCCATTAATGAAAATGCAAAGAACCTACCAAATAGGGCAAAGAATTAAGCACAGGAGAAAGAGATATGCAAAAGTATTCTTTCAACTATTCTTTTGTGTACAGCAGCAAAATATTTCCATCAGCATACTATACAAACAGATTTCTCCTGCACTCTATGAATCATGATTCTGTCCAGGTCTACAGGATGGATATCAAGGAAATAGCAGTAGCTTAGTCCCACAAGTGACACTTGGCCACCAGTAAGCATCATGGACACTGTCCATGTCCACGAACTACTAGAACTATGTGTGATATCATATCCCCAAACTGTTAGAAGTGCTGGTCATACATTTGCCATTCCAGGATTTATGTTATATTTTATTCTTAGTAATTCTTTACTATCATGAACACTTTTTCTTAGTTGAATTGTATTGAAATATTTAATTTTTAATTAATTAATATTTAATTAATTTTCTGAATATTATTCAATCTTAATTTGGTTTTAAGATTTATACTATATCTTTGACTTACAATCTGCTTATAAGACATAGTATGATATTTTCTTCCACTATTAGAAACTTTAAAAAGTATATTTCCATTTTCCATTGACTTTATAGTACTTCTTCCTTGTCTTTTACACACACACACACACACACACACGAAAAAATAGGTTGATACTGTTTTGTAGAAATCTTCAATGACCTTTTAAATGGGTTCATCTAATATATTTCACATAGTCCTGTATAACTACCATTTTGAGAGCTCTTTATTCTTTATCCAGAACCATACCACAACTTCTTTTGCCTTCTGGATTATGATCTTTGTTATTTTCTATATTCTATGTCTGGAAATATAGAATATTTTGAGTTTGTATACCTGGAAAATATTTTAATTTAGTTTTCAAAAGTTTGTTTGCTAAATATGAAATTCACTGAGGACAGATTTTTTTGTTTCAGTCCTTTGAATAAATAAGTCTAGTTTCTTACCTACTTGCTCTTTTTTTTCCTAATCTGGAATAAGATGCGATTTAATTTTGTTCTTCAATAACTTTTTTTTTACAATAACTTTTGGACAATTTCATTTTTGTGTATCTTGGTATGATTTTCTTCAAAATTCTTGTGCACTAGGTTCATTTTTCTTGGAAATGTGGTGCTGTAAGTTCAACTAAATTCAGAAATTTTAAATCTTTAAATATTTATTGCCTATCCCTTTGTACTTTGAGAATTCTAATTATAATAATATAAGTTTCCTGATTTTGGCACAGAGTGAACTGTTGTATGACTGACCTGTCCATTCTTTTATCTTCATTTTTATTTTAAACTTTTTTTTTTTTGGTGGAACCAGAGATAGAACTGAGGTCCTTGCACTTGCCAGGTAGGTGCTTATTCTACTGAGCTATCTCCCCGACCCCTTAGACAATTTTTATTGTTACATTCATTTACATTTGTAAATAATTTATTAACAATGTGCAATCTATTATTAATCTCATGCTATGTATTTATTTCAGATATATTTCTCTAAAATTCACTGTCTACATCTCATATCTTTCATATTGCAATATTTGTCTTGAGTTTTTAATATGCTATATAATCATTGATTTTCAATAAAGTTAATAAGAAAAAACAGAAAAAAATGGATAATGTGCTTGCCATTAGTGAAATAATTCAAAAAATTGAATTCTATAAGTGAAATTAGTGATTATAATATTCACTAATTTCACTTATAGAATTCAACTTTTCTATACATGGCAGGTTATTCAGTTTATCAGAAAATCAAAACATTGATGACAGTATCACTTTAAGTTTTCAAGCCTATAATAAAACAAACATACCTGTATGAGCTTGTATCTGTAGTGTCCACATGCGCAAAGCTTTTGTGTACAAAAATTACTGCTCATACATGTAATAGGATCTACAGTTGTGCATGTCTGAGAGTTTACACGTTGAGTACATTATTATTTTAGCCTGTTAATTTTTTTTATTGTGCTTCTAATACATTAAAGGCATTATTGTGATTCTTTAAATTAGTGCATAGCAAATTTCTGCAGGGGTCCCGAGAGCACAGTGAAAGGTCTCATTCACACTTTATGTATGAACTTTAGATATACAGAAACACACATGCATATCTCAGGATAGTAAAAATGACTTTACTAAATATTTCTCACAATTGAGGTATGTTTATTTGATAGAGTTGAATATTCTGCTTCAACTAATAAAAATAGTGCCTTGCAAATATTTTGGGAAAGATACTTTTCCCCAAGAAGATTCTATGAATCAGTGATGTGGGGAGAATCCATTTCCTTGCTCACTTGCAAGATTATTTTCAGGACTCAGTTGTCTTCTTCCGTGCTCACTGTTCTTTCCAACTGATCCAAGAGAGAGATGACACTGTATGGACAGGAGCTTCAGTAAAGTAACTTCTCTGCAACTAAGACTATTTTCCATACTTACCCAACTATCAACTTGATTGGAAGCAACTTTTTTATTTTTATTATTATAATTTTATTTTAATTTGAAGAGTAAAAACAAAAGCAAGAACAAAAAGGGCACAACTCTTTAAAATACTTATATGTTGCCAAAATGATATCTCTTTAGAAACAGCCTTTTATGAATATAGGAATATACTTCATTGTGATTCCAGAACTTGTCTCATGAGATCAGAGATGTAGAGGTATGGTGCACTGATACTATCTGTGGGACTCTATTATCAGTTAATGATTTTGCAAAACCATTCTTGATCTGAGAATGCCCTTACCCTCCTTAAATAGTTCTGTCAGTGGAAAGTCTTAATGGTACAAACTGAAAATATATAGTACGAGGGAATTCATTAGGCCTTTTTAAAAAAGGGGGGCAAAGATCTCAACTCCTACCAAAGTGTTTATTAATTTGACTATCATGACTGAATGATACTTTTGCAAGTATGGATACAACAAAGTGAAATAGTGGAAATATGGGACCCCAACCTGGAATTTCTGGCAAGAGGAAGAGAGCAAGATGAAGCAGTATTATTAAAATGTATGTTACAGTCATATGCCTAGATTGATCACCTGGAGTTATATTATTTTCCCAATATATAAAGCTTGAGTTGTATATAAGAAAATTAGCCCCAGCCCTTCAATTTAACAGAAACTTTTGATATCTGACTTTAGAGAAAAGCCATAAATTACCAAATAAACAATAACAAAAAGGAGTAATTTATAGACAGAATTTTCTACTACTTACTTGAAAAAATCAGTGGGCAAGCTTATGAAATACCCTCATAGTTCAAAATCAAAAGCTGAAGCACTACACCATGGAATTGAGAACCGAAGTGGCTCTGACGAGTTGAAACTCTGGACCAGTGGTTCTCAATCTCAGCTGCACACTGGCTTTGGTGACAAAGCTTTAAAAGACCAACTGTACCTGAGACCTACTCTCAGAAATTCTGATTTAATTAGCCTAGGTCAGGACACAAGCATCAATAGCTTTTAAATATCCCCTGGGTTATTCTACAGTGTAGTCAGGGTTGCGCCCACTGCCTTGGTTCATGTCTAAGATCACTCTAATAAAGGTTCAAACACCATAATTATCATAAATGAAGGACAGGTGGCTGAAAGAAAAGGAGCACAATACAGAACATAACTTCTCTGTTGGAATGGAAAAAAGTAAGATTCAGAAAGAGGGCTAGCTAGAATGCATATATAATTGTAAAGGATAATATCAACTCTTTTCCATTTTCCAGGTATTGAGATGGTGTGTAAATCATGAGAATGGTAGGCTTTATGCAAAATCAGAAGGAGAGAGAGGTAGGTAGGTGCATTAATATCATGGAAAATTGGGTGCAAGATGCCCAAGAAAGTAAATATGATGATTATCCTTGGAATGTAGAGAAAAAGTTATGCCCGTTTTTATTATATAGCTGAGTACTCAGTTGACCTTTTTATTTTCATTATGTGTGTATATTTTTGTCATAATGATCTTAAAATATTATTTGTATGATACCAACTTTTTATAAGGAGGATGGATTTTTTTCCATTCTGGCCTTCACAATTCATTGCATCTATTTTTGCTCCTTGTGATAAAAATATCAGGATTATTTTTGAACAATACCTTTTGTCCAATGCTCTTTCATCATGCATGACTACACTGACTTTTTCTAAATAAGCAGTTAGTGGAAATACTTTGATCTGAAGCTGGAATTGGAACTTGTTGAACACTAGACTATCCCTTACCAATAAAGAACATGCTGTTGTATGGAACTGAAGATACAGAGCATGCTGCCTGGAGTGCACTGAAAGATACTCCTGATGTTCTGCTGTCACACTACATTGCTGATATTGAAGGATGAGCTGAAAAGAAATTGGTGACTGCTACACGGTAAGATAATAGGAATCAAATGAACTTTTCATTATCTTGTAAATATAAACCTTCTCTACTCATTTGAGTAGCCAAAGCTCTACAGAAATTTTGCTCTCCATAGCCCTGGAGCAGAGATGTGAGTACATGTGGGGGTGGGAGAGGAACTTACTCCCTAGACTCTGTACCCCCATCCCTACATGCAGTTTTCTCCACCTAGGAGGAATGCCAGTAAGAAAGCACGTTTCCTTTTATTTAGAGGTAATGGCACTAGATCAGGAAATAAGAACACCTGGGATCCATCGCTAATTTCATATATGACTGTTTAACCTCGGCCTTCATACTTCATTATGAAAAGAAGAAACTTGGCAAGATGAATTTCAACTTTTTAACTGCATGCCATACTTTTGCATGGTTCTTTTATTTAACAGATTGTTAGCCTTTGTAATGCAGCTCATGTATTCAGATTTTCAGATTACCTGAAAGCAGTGGCCTATCAAATGCAAATCCAGATGGCAGAAATGATGCAGACTGCCATGGAGGTCAGGTGTCACGGATCATCATGCAAAGTGATTTTCTGCCTGTATCAGCCAATCCGTGTTTCTCAGTTCTCCACTTGGCCTGGAAATATAGAGGCCCACGTAATCACAGTGTCCTCAATGCCACAATGAATTGTGTGCAGTGTTCTAAATATTGAATGCTCTCATTATACATAACTTGAGGGTTTTGTAGGTACATGTCCAACTTTATCTAAATAAAAAAAATTTAACACAATAGAAGTATGTAATCTGCCTTTGGCTCTCACTTTATATTCTGATATTAAATGTAATGGAGAAATCAAGCCTCTTTCAAACAAAAACACCTTAATCTTTTTGAAACTGTCTTTCTAAAAAGACAGTTTTTAAGTTTATAATATATATATTATATATATTATATATATATATATGGTCATAAGAAGTCATTTTAATGATGACTACAAAAGTAACAAATTATTATAAGTGCTTATCTGGCAAACTCAAGGTCGTGAGTTCAATCCCTGGTACCACCAAAAAGAAAAGTGACAAATTATTAACTTGGCAATTAATTGAAGAAATATATTTTATTCTTGAGAAAACAAGGTATCAATGAAACCATGTTTGTGGATTTTAGCAAAATTGTATGGTAAGGGTTTTTTTTTTTTGCAATAGAGATCATTGCCAATCAAGTGAATTCAGTTTCCAGAATTTTATCAGAACTTATCATCTGACTCAAAAAAGAGAAGCTAAAATGGTATCAAAGGAAAAAATCACACTGTGATTTACAACTTATATTTTCTGATCATACTTACAAATCCAGCTAAAGTGTTTAATCAATATATAGCACTTAAAATGATGTCAGTTATAGAGCGCTTTCACCTGAAAGCACTGCTTAGGCTAACTTCCTGTTAAAAAATAAAATTATAAAACATATTATTTCTTTTTAGCATTTATTTCTCTACATTAAATCTAAGGCAAGGACATTATATCAAATTTAACCTGCTTTTTCAAACTTTTATTGAAGAGGCCACATAAAATAAAGACTATCCAGTAATAGCTGCCTGTGTGTTCACAGGCTGATTTGTGAGACTTTACTATACAGTTCAAGGACCTCTGTCTTTGCATTTAGGAGCCCATATTTCACTTGGACTTATTGGAGGTAACCAGTGGGTTCTGGGAATATCTCAGTCGTGTTCCAGGTGTGAGGCATGAATCATAAGACTCTAATTTTTCTCTATGCTGATTCTTAGAAATTAGAAAGAAGTTGAAAACTGAGAAGGTCTCTGGTCTATGTTGTTAATGTCATGAAGGGTCCAAACAGGATGGAAATGAAGTAAGTTACTAACACTCAGATCATCAGCTGTCACTGACCAAAGTTATCCTTGGACTTGAAAGGTGTCAGGATGACTAAAAGAAGGCACAGCTTTGAACAGTCAACTGCAAGTGTAGTAGATTGACAGACCTAATAGGAAGAATGATAAAATTGTCTTCAAGCATTCAGAATAATTTATTGATGGTGTAACCAAGTAGCTACTAGGGAAAGTCGGTAATAATTTTAGATGTACATCAACAGCTATATTAGACTCTGGACACTGAGTTTTACATTTAATCTTATAGGAATTTTGTGAGCAGTTATTCTCATGTTCAGCTTATAAATAATGAAGTCACAAATCTAGATAAATTGTACTAGGTCACACATTCAGAGACTGAACTCAGATTTGAGCATAATTTCATCTGATTCCAGAGTCCAGAAACTTTAACCAAGGTTTGTGTTAAAGAGAAAATACTTGTATGAAACACAAAATATTTCTTTGGGCCACCATCAGTCACAATGCTCTACTGCTACAATTGCCACTACAATGCCACAACAGCTAAAAGCTCTTTGGCATAAAATGACAAATGTTTCTTTTTGTCCTTCAGTCTGAGCATCACTTCGACAACACTACTAGACTTGACCCAGCTTGGATAGTGCAATCTCATCTCACTTGTATGTCTGTAGTGAAGCAGCAGGTTCACTGGGGACTTGCCAGCCTACACTGTTCTTAGCTAGTATGACTTGCCTTCTTCCATATTGTCATTCATTCCCCAGAAAGTTAGGTAGCCAGGCAACTATGACAGAGACAGCTATCTAAAGTAAGATGACAGAATGAGGCAACATCTCTTCTTCTAAATGTAGGTGCAGAAATGGCACACTGATATACTTTGTTAGCAAAGGTGAGACACGACTTGAAGTTCACAGCGTGCAGAAACAGAGGGCACATTGCAACAGTAAGGACTGAGCTGTCATATCGCAAGAGGCACATATAAAGAATGATGAAAAATTAAACCATGACAATGAGCAGTCTAACCCAACAATGCATGAACAAGAATAGCAGCATGAATGAGGAGTGATTTCTCATGTGCCTACTGATTCATTCAATAAATTCCAATTGATCCCCATTATGGTTTAGGTACTTCCAGCTTCTGAGACTTCCAGGAGTGAAAAAGACATAAAAATTCTTCCCCAAATTAAAATTTAATCCGAAAGAAGAGAGTGTACAAGATAAATAATTAAAATAACTAATATGTGTGTTGTTTTCTGGAGCCATTATTAACCAAATAACCCAAAGTGGATGGTTTAAGCAATGGAGTCTTATTTTTTCACAGTTTTGGAGGCTAACAGTCCCAGCTCAAGGTACTGGCAAGGTAAATTTCTTCAACAGAGAGAGAGATGGCAGAGATGATGTAAGATGTTTCATATGGTTAGCTTGAAGGAGAGAATTGCCACTAACAAACAACAGCTTAGACCACATAAAGAACCACAGGAAGAATCATTGTTTCATTGTTGTTGTTTATTTGTTTTGTTTCACTAATTGATAAAATATCAAAATCCCATTTTGTGCATTTAGCATTAAGATAGCTGTATCAGGGGTCCCCAAGGCTATTCCTGATTTCAGACTCACTAGAAGAATCCAGAGAATACTCATGGCAAGATTTTGTTTTACAACAAAATGACACAAAGCAAAAATCAATAAACGAAGTGGGACATGGGGTGTTTAGTAGTTTCAAAGTATTCTAGGTAAAAGTTTTCAAGAGCCTTCTCCCAGTGTAAACACACAAGCAAGACTCGACTCCTCTAGCAACAAGTTGGTACAATGTGGGGAAAATGGTCTATCCTAGCATTAGAGACTCAGTGCCCAACATTTTTATCAAGATAGTACCATAGTATCCTCTACTTAGCATGCACCAAAGTCCTAAACTCCCAGAAGAAAGTCCAGCGGAGTTCACAATGCATAGACAATTTCCACACAGTGAGGTACTCGTCACTTAACTGTTACCTGAGCCTTTGAGGTCCAAGTGCCTAGATGCTAGCCAAGGGCCACTCTTGCAAGAAAATATTTGTACAGCTTTCTCAAGCTCCTGTTTTAACTCCTTTCTGCACAATGCACATGAGACATTTTAGTGGATGTACTAGCAAAGCAAAGTTCTGGGCTCAAGATACAAACTTGGGAATCATCAGCATAAATAATGAGTCTTGCTAAGATCCCCTAGGGAGCAAACACCAGAGGTCAGGGAGCTGAACTTAGGAACATGAGAACATCTACAAGAGACAGCGAAAGGAATGAGTGAAAATGAGAGGAAAGAAAAAGAAAAAAGGAAGGAAAACTAGAGAAGGAACAGGAAGAGGAGTAGGAGCCCAAGCCACCCTAGAAGCATGAAGAAAATTCTAGATAAAATGCAACATAACTAAACTGGGGAGTGAGAAATGATGACCAACTTATGTTATATCTAGTATCAGATAGATAATCCATGTTTACAATTCTGGAACTTCTTAGCCTTTACCTTAGCTGGTTATTGTTCTACCAAACCTTGGGAAGTCATGAGTAGCCAGTGGAAGTGAACAGAGCCAAGCTGTCCTGCTTCTACTCGCTCTGTCCTCACAGCCTCTCTGACCACTTGGCGAGGACAGTTGCAGAGAAGCCAGGTTTGGGAGCACGATGATGAGTGGGGAGGAGGCCAAGGTACATGTGAAGAAAGAGCAGTCCAGCGGAGAAGAAGAACAAAGCTACACACTATTAAATGAACTAACACATGAAAATACTTATGAGTAGCATTTTAAATGGTGCTGTATTTATCATAATCATCAACAACAATCACCACAACAATCTCAGAAAATCCACAGAAACAAAAATAGAACATATGACTTACACCTTAAAGATTATAAAGAACCACATAGTGGCTTCTTATTCATATACACAATTTTAATATAATATTCTGCTGCCTAAATAACCCACATTTATTATAATAACTCCAAGGTACTCATAATATATCTTTTTATGGAACAGAATTTCACTTTCCTTTCCTTAGTTCTTGTTGAATTGCATATTCTCAGGTTTATTTGTATATGAGACAGGTTAGGATTTGTTCTTTGGGCAAATTATGAGCTTCAATACTACACCATGCATACCTTGTTCATTTAGTCCCCTTCTCACTTTGCACATAATATCTGCTCAGTTAATGGCAGACAGTAGAACAAATGACAGAATATACTAAAGTGTTGCAACCATCAGTTGGTAGTTTATAATTTTGTTTTCATCATACTACCTTTACTTTTTCTTTCCTCTATTATTGCTGTATTCCTTTATTATAATGGAATTTTAGCAATTATCCATCACTGAATTAGGAAGTCAGATCAAACAAGGATCACTGTGAAGACTGACATTTGCAGTGGCCCTGTTCCCAAAACTAACACAAAGATTTAATGTAATCCCAATGAAAATATCAACAGCAATCTTCCCAGAAGTAGAAAAAAAAATCCTAAAATTTGTAAGAAACTAAACGAGATGCAGAACAGCTAAAACAGTCATGAGAACCAAGAGCAAAGAGGAAGTGTTACAATTCCAGACTTCCAGTTATATTATCAAGCTTTAGAGATAAAACAGCATAGTACTGGCACAAAAAAACAGACATGCAGATCAATAGAAGAGAATTGGAGAAGCATAAACAAGCCCAGGTAACTTCAGCTATCTTCATTGAATAGCCAAAAAGTGTATGCTGAAGAAAGGACTGCCTGTTTAACAAATATTTCTGGGAAAATTGTTTATCCATGTGCAGAAAAATTAATATAGATCTATTTTGCTTGCCCTGTACTAAAATCAAGTCAAAGTGGATCAAAAGCCTAGAAATATAAGATCACAAAACTAAATCTGGTAGAAGAAAATATAGCTAAAACTCTTGAAGATATAGAGTAAGGACTTCCTGAACAGATCCCCAACTGCACAAGAAATGAAACAGCATAAACCAATAGGATTATGTCAAACTAAAAACCTTCCACAAAGCAAAGGAAACAGAGTGAAGAAACAGTCTTTAGAATAAGAAAACATTTTTGCTAGCTACTCCGCAGGCTAGGGTCCAGAATATTGTAGGTACTCCACAAAAAATTAGTCCTGTTCAGAAAATAAAGACCCAAAGGAAAAACAGAAATAAATAGACACTAATCAAAACCAGAATTACAAATGGTCAATAGCTACATGAAAATGTATGCAGTATCTTTGCCCGTTAGAAAACAGAAATTAAGCATAGCTGAGGTTCCATTTTACTTGAAAGAATGGCTATCATCAAGAGCTCAAAAATACAGACTGCTTGGGAAGATCTAGGAGAAAGTGATTGCGTCTATTTTTTTTTCTTTTTATTTATGAGAGAGAGAGAGAGAGAGAGAGAGAGAGAGAGAGAGAGAGAGAGAGAGTGGTGTGTGTGTGTGGCCAGCTCAGCCCACCAGGGGGCGGGGCTGGCTGGCATGTGGTGCTGGGGGATTGAACCGCGGTCCCTGATGCCTTGCCAAGATTGTTCTAAGTAGGTGCTTTAGACCACTGAGCCATCTCTCCAGCCCGATTGCGTCTACTTTATTATTATTGGGAATATAAACTAGTTCACTGCTATAGAAAGCAGTACAGAGATTTCTCAAAAACTAAAATAGGAATTCCATTTGACCCAGCTATTCATCTTCTGGGTATTTTGCTGAAAAGATACTTAAAGACATTCTATTACATTTTTTCATATATTTATTTGCCCTTTGTATTTATTCATTTGAGAAGCATGTACTCATCTCAGATGTCCATTTTTGAATGGCATCCTTGAATTTTGAGGGCCATTCTTTCTATGTTCTTGACAGAAATCCTTCGTCTGAGGGACAGTTGGCTAAAACTTTTTCCCAATTCATTGTATTTCTTTTTAGTCTGTTGGTGATTTTTTTTTTCTGACATGCAAAACCTTTTCAATAAGGTGAGATCCCGGTCAGTTCTTTGAACTGTCTCCCATGCAGTTTGATTTTCGTTCATAAAATCTCTGCCTGCCCCTGCAGCTTTAAGACTTCTGCCTGCTTTCTCCTCTAGTATATTTACTATTTCTATTTTAATATTTAAATTGTTGATCCATTTTGGCTTTAGTGCACAGTAGTAGGCATTGGTCCAATTTTAGCTTTCATCATGTGAAAAGCCAGTTTTTTCAACACCACTTTGGTCATTTGAAAAATGCAAATTAATATAACACTGAGACTCCTTCTCAACCCACAATGAATGGCTATCATCAAGAAGTCAACCAATAACAAATTTTGGAGAAGCTGTGGGAGAAAAGGAACTCATTTCCACTCTTGGAGTGTAGACTGCTACAACCATCATAGAAATCAGAGTGGAGATTCCTCAAAAAATTAAGATTAGAAGTCCCATTCAATCCAGCTTCAGTATTTTTCCAGAAGAACTGGAAACATCATGCCGTACCCATTTTTATAGCAGCACAATTTGTTCTGGCTAAATCTTAGAAACTATCCAAGTGCCTAACATCTAAGGACCAGATGAAAAAATGTGGTATCTATATGCAATGCAGCGGTAGTCAGCTATCGAGAAAGATAAACTTGAGGCTTTTATACGTAAGTGGATGTTAACTAGAAAACATATTCATAAGTGAAATAAACCAGACCCCCACAAGCAAACATTACACTGTGTCCCTAATGTAGCAACATGAAAGAGTCTATAAATTCTGAAAGGTACAATAGATACTGTGAAAGTTAAAAATCTGCTCAAAGGGAAGGAACAACTGGGATGCGGGAATGATGGAGAAAAGAATTGAAGGAAGAAAGAAGGAAAAAAGGAAGGAAAGGAAGAATGCGAGAAAGAAAGAAAGAAAGAAAGAGAAAGAAAGAAAGAGAGAGAGATAAAGAAGAAGAAAGAAAAATATATATGTACAGGATTACTGTACTGCTGATTTCTACTAGTCTTTTGAAGAAATAGTTAATGCTTAAATTATTTTATTTTTTAAATATTTTATTTTTAATTTTTTGACCAATTTTGCATGCTTATATCTGGTAATTTAAATAACTTATTTGAAGATAACAATATGCAACATAACCATTGTTGAATTCCTATCATTTACTTTAGTGAAATTTTATACTGTTTCTAATGTTTTTAATTCTTTTTATAGAATTAAAAAATTAAAAACATTGTATTCCAATAACACATGCATATCTATGTCTACAGCAACATAACTCTTACTAGCTACATTGTGTAAACAATCTATATACTCATTAATAGATGAGTATTAAAGGAAATACGTTACTTAAACACAGTGGATTTCTACTAAGCCATAAAAAAGGACAAATTTGGGTCATTTGTAAGAAAATAGATGCATTTTGAGTTCATAGCACTAATGGTGAGTGAAGTAAGACACAGAAGGATAATATCACACGATTTATCTTATAATTTAAAGAGGAAAGTGTAAGAATGATGACAGGAACTCAGGAGATAGGTTTTGTGGAAATGGAGAGAAGATCTGGGCATGGGGGCAAGTGGAGTGAGGGAGGGGAGGTTCATGAAAGGATCAAATGGTATATATTAAATATATTTATCTCACAATGAACAAGTAAAATGAAGTATTTAAAAAAAATAAATACTGATATACTTGAGTACAATGACCTTGAAATTGTGGAATGAAACACATTGGATCACAAAATTTTATAAATTTATTGATTTAATAAAATAGAATATCTAGTCTAGGGAAGTCAAGAAATGAAATGAAAAGATAAGACATTTTGGGTTGCAAAATTTTCTTTTAAGCTGTACTGTTTTAAACAAATACTGGTTCCTGAAATTTTCTTTGAGAGAGGCACAAATTTCATCCTTAGCCATATTTCAGTCCATTTGAGAAATACCACTTAGAGAATGACAATAAATTTTTTTTTTGTAAAACAGAAGACTGTTATCTTTAGAATCAAGCCAAAGTTGCAAATATGCAGTAGAGGATCAGTGTGTATTAAATGTTCTACCGTGTTTTCCACCTACGTCCCAACGCATCAGAAGATCCTACTCTATGAGATTTCACGGTCACGCCACAATGCTAGGCTTGAGTTTATGGAAGGGCTTTCATGGTGTATGATTGGCTCATTTCCTTCTCTGGATCAGACAGAGTGAACATTTCCAATCCATAACAATTGGCTTAGTACTTTTATTCAAATCTCTGTGGGTAAACACACTTTTTTAGTAGCCTGTGGGGACATCTTGGGCATGATTATTACATTGTCTGACACAATTTAAGTTTGGAAGGAAATATATGCCAAATCAAATTTCCTACCAAGAGGCCCGCTGGACATATATTTTGCAAATCAAATCTGATCCAGCATCCAGCCGGCCATATATTGTTTGTCACCGGTCAGAAGAGCTCCTAGAAAGCCAAGGCTGGTGTGGTGCCTGGGAAAACCCAGCAAATTCCACACCCAGTATCCAGCTGCTCCTCTAACCACTTGCTTCCTGGTGGTGCTCAAAATTCCACCAGCTCCCAAGCTTCCAAAGACTGGAGTGCAGGCCCAAGTGGAGGTTGTTGCCACGTGCCACATGAGTGAAATCATGCTCTCTAGACTGGAGACTATTTTGGGTCATTTCACATTGAATTTGTCATTTTTACCATGGGGTGATTGAAGCTAAGAAGCTAACTTATTCATCATTTTACTTACTTAGCACTTTTGTTGTGATGAGAATAATTAAAATCTCTTTTAGCAATTTTGAACTACGCATTGTTATTGCCAAGTATGGTCACCACGCAGTGTAATGAACTATTAATGTGTATGCCTCCCATCTAGCTAAAGCTTTGAGCCCTTTAGCCTCCATTTCTCCACATTTCCCAGACTCTGGATATCACAATGCTAGTCTACATGTATAAATTTGACATTTTTATATTCCACAGGTAAGCTAGATGTGAAGTACTTGTCTTTTCATGCTTGGCTTCTTTCACTCAGCGTCAGGTCCTTCAGAATGATACATGTTATTGCAAATGATAGAATTCTCTTTTCAAGGCTGAGTAACATATATATTACTACATCTGCTAATCTGAACAACTAACGTGAAGATAATGACATGCAACATAGCCATTGTTGAATTCCTATCATTTTGTTTAGTTAAATTCTATATTGTTTCTAATATTTTAATTATCATTTTTATAAAATTAAAAAACATTTTTCCAATAATACATGCCTATCTACATTTATAGCAATATAACTCTTACTAGTTACATTGCAGAAATAATCTACATACTCATTAATAGACGGATATATGGGGGGGTGTGTATGTGTTTACATTTTCTTTATCCATGCTTCTATTGACAATATTCCTACCTTCTTTTAAAAATATAGGAATATACGGCAACTGGATCAATTTTCTATAATTATCTTCATAGGTAAACTTTCTCTAGCTGCTTAGTGTATTTACTTTCTCTACTTACCTGATCCCTTGATCAGTGCATTATCCTTACTCAACCAGGTGGGATCTAAGGAGGGGCAATCATGCAAAAACAAAAATACTTATGGCCAGAGGGCCTAAGCCTATGCAACAGTTCAGTCAACAGCTGTTACAGTTGTCCTGTTTCTTGTCCTGAGCACATATTTTTTTTAAATGTCTATTTTATTTTTTAAAAAAGATCATTTCTTATTTCCTTAAATTGCTCAATAAATCATTGTAGCTGGGGAGAGAGCTCAGCAGTCTAAGTGCTTGTCTAGCAAGTGCAAGGACCCGGGTTCAATCCTCGGTACTGCATGCCGAGCTGGCCCCATGCTGGGCACATCAAGTGGGCCACCAACACTGGGCATCTTGGTGCACATCTGTAACCCCAGTGCTGGGGAGGCTAAAAACAGGAGGATCACTACAAGTTCAAACTGCATAGTGAGACTCTGTACCAAATACATAAAATTAAAAATAAATAAATTTTTAAAATTAATCATTCTGATGACTGTTTTACAGAATACCAGATAGGTAATGTAGAGCAGTGAAGATCAGAAACAAAAGTGCTCTAGCAGGGAGAGGACCCTGGAAATTGTCATCATAATCACTGCCCAAGAATTCTTCCTCCACATAGGAACTTAGCTTACTTTCTATGTTCAAAAAATTAAGAGGTCTAATTTGTTAGGGGTCAAAATGGGCCCAGGTTATGTTAAAAATCAAATTCTTCACCTTTGAGGCCCCCTTGCTCTCATGGGGCTGAAAACTCTGTCTTATTTTTGCTGCACTGTTTCATCAGAAAAACATGAATTTTTATATCTATGAATGAAATTACTGATCACTAAGACATTTACAAGCTATACAAAACCCATATCTTACATTCCTACAAATATTTTTCATCTCTTGATAACATCCAAAATTGAACATAACATGGGTCCCAAGAAAAAGGCTATTAAATAAATTACTGAATCCGGAGAATGAATGAATGAATGAATGAATAAATGAATGAATGAATGAATGAATGAATGAATGAATGAATGAATGCATGCATGCATTCATGGACATATAAGCAAGTGAATTGATAATGCATTTCTTTTTTTTTTTCGGAACCAGGGATTGAACTCAGGCCCTTGCGCTTGCCAGGGATGCGCTTATTCCACTGAGCCATCTCCCCGGCCCCAATAACACATTTCTATGCCCTTTCGAGTGTCTATATTTTTAACATTTTATATTTGTACTATATTGCCAAGTCATGTTCATAACCATGAACTGTTCCAAATCTCACTGTCCTGTATTATGCCATTCTAGTTTTTCGGTTTCTATGGTAACAAGAATAAATCCACTACAATGAAAAAAATTTAGTCAGGTATGGGTAAGTAGGGTTAGAAATCCAAAGATGCTATCTGATTCCAGAGTCTACTGACTGGCTGTATATGAATCTATACTCCATGTGAATGGCTTATAGATCTAATTAACAGCTTCTTCATGTGCCCATTAGCCAGGGTAGGCTAGAGTCAATCTTAAAATTCTTCCAGTACTGAATGCTAGTGATCTAAATTAGATTTGAACCTGTCCAGGATAAGCTTTCCCCAACCTTCAAAACATAAACAAATAATTACTAATATACATGGAGGGAAAGAAGGAAGAAAAGGAGGGAGAAACAGAGTATAGACAGGAAGAGAAAGCAAAAAAGGGGGGGAATCCCTACCATACCATATTTTTCTTCTCAGTTGGAGTTTTTCCCGACAATGGCATTTATTCCATGGTGCTGATAACAATCAGTAAAGGCCTTTTGCTTAACTTGCAAATACAAAATGGTAAAATTATTTCTTTTTTGTTGCATCCTTCGCTCTAGCAGTCAGACTTGATGCCTCTGGAATTTAGTGAACTTAGAATATGTTTTAAAATAGAGTAGATTCTTGGGTATGTTTATGTTCAACCCATACCTAGTTCAGAGAAAAGCAACTGGCAACTTTAGAAGCTATCCTAGACTGAGACTCATTATTTCTTTAGAAGAATAGCTAATTTGGGAATGTTTGAACATTAACATGCTTTAGAATCACCCAAAATGCTCTTTGGACATGGACAACTGGGTCCCAACCCCAGTTTCTGATATAATATGTGTGGACTGAGTCCCGAAAATAGCATTAATGACCAGTTCCTGGGTGGGGCTGATGTTGATGTTCAAGGGACCATGCTGAACAACCACTTTGCTACAACATATTGCCTCCCTTGGCAGAATCCACCAGCGAAGAGAGGTTGTGTTCAACACAATTAAAAGAAAGTTTTAGAATTTAATGTGTCTAATAGCAGAAAAGCCCTTTTCTTGCAAAGTGGATTCCCAAAACCTGAAGACAAGATAACCACCATCACTTAAAGAGTCCCAAAACTTGAAAACTCAAAGGAAAGTTTTACGTGTCTAGGCCACTTCAAATTTTGAATGAATGATAATCAGTTTTTAAAAAGTATTTTTAAAAGTATATTTGGTGTGGTTTTAGCAGTCACTTTACTCCCAAACCCATACTACCCTTTATTACCTTGAGCTTGATCTTTTTCAAAGTTGTTGTTTTTAATATACTTCAAAAACTGAAGCTCTGTGTTCTTTGCATGTGAAGCGTGATGAGAGCAAGAGATTTAAAATGAGAAAGCGAGAAAACTGTGTTGAGAAGAAACTTGCTTTTATCCATCTGTCACATACTTCAAATAAGCTGGGAGCCTAAAAAGTCCCCACTCCCTGTAGTCTGTATTATGACCGACAGAAAATAAAAAATTTAAATGAGAGAAAATCAATTATTGATCTACATTCTTTCTTCACAGACACTTGTGTGCAATTGCTCTCCGCTAGAGCTTGCTTGGATTTCAACAGTGTGCATGTTGCAGATTCATTTTGCTTTCTCAAAACAAAATTGTAAAGCTACTCGATCTACTTTAACCCTTTACCTTTAATGAAGTGTTGTGTATGCCAAGAAAAGAGACAGTCTGCATCACACCATGGTCCTCTTTCAAATTGTTTTTTGTCCTTTCATGTTTGGAAATAAGAACAAACATTTCCTGATTACTTTCTATGAGCTATTTTAGCAAGGAGGGACTATTGGAGGTTTTTAATATCCAAGTTAGACTCAACACTTCTATTGGTCTTGAGGGAGACGTGTCTGTCTACAACACTGACTTACCAACACTTTCGTTATTGTGTTCACCAAATATTCATTAACGCACTCATGTGTGTAGTGGAGAGGATGCGGGGCAGCATGCGGATGGATTCCAGGTCTGCTTTGCCTGAAATCTCCTTCTACTTGGCTACAAGAGGCAGGGTCAAGGACAGGCTTGAAATAATGAATGATATGATTTGCTATTTATGTTATCCATTAGTGTACTGGGGAAGTTCATTAAAACCAGTAACAGTAGGCAAATGCATTGGTTTATAAGAGAAAGCCGTTGGCATGTAGGAGAAAAACTAATGGAGACTATGGTGGGTCTACCAAGCCTTTAAGAGCGGCCATGATTAGAAGCAGCCAGGAGGGGAGATTTTTAAAAGCTACTTCTGGGCCTAACACTTGAGAGTACATATTATATGTATCATGAATGTGAATAGATGATAGATAGATAGATAGATAGATAGATAGATAGATAGATAGATAGATATAAACATGATATATTATATGTATATACATTTATATATGCATTCTATATTGCCAAAACTGTTCAAGGGAATTTTCACATATCACTATAATCCCTAAGTAATTTTCTGCATAATTATAATTGTAATAACATAATAGGATTACCAACAATTCCTTAATGTGATGTACTAACTCCTTGGCTAGTCATCACGATCTGTTAATTTTAGGGCTAGTGAGATAGCTCAGCGGGGCTGGATTAGGCAAGCATAGGGACCAAGTTTTGATCCCTAGCACCACATGGCATACCGGCCCTGCCTCCTGGCATGCTGAGACTGGGACGGAGTCCAGGTATGGTGGCACATGCCTGTAACTCCAGTGCTGGGGAGGCTGAAAACAGGAGGCCCACTAGAAGTCAGAGCTGCATAGTGAGACCCTGCACAAAATTTTTAAAAATCGATGAATTTTAAGACTGAAATCTTATAATAAGCAATATCAAAAATATTTTCTTAAAGTTGAGAAATTCACTTTAAAATTTATTGACAACATTTGACTATAATAACAATTGTCCCAGATTTTCTTTTCTTTTTTTTCTTATATATTTAGTACAGAATCTATAGAGTCTCACTACATAGATCGGACTCATAGTGACCCTCCTGTTTTCAGCCTCCTAAGTGCAGGGATTACAGGCACGCAGCACCATGCCCAGCCTCAGTCACAGGCTCAGCGCACCCTGGGGATGGAGCCAACAGGGAAGCCAGGGATCGAACACTGGTCCCTGTATCAGCCTGAACAGGTGCTTGAGTCCATTCCTGAATATCCACTGGTGGTCTTCATGTGGATGCTCAAGTTCTGCATCAGCCTTCAGCCTGTTCTCATCGCCCTCCAGCAGCTTGCTGTAGGTGACACTCTCGATGTCCAGGGCCAGCTTGATGTTCATGAGCTCCTGGTACTCATGCAGCTGCCAGGCCATGTCCTGCTTGGCCTTGTGCAGAGCATCCTCAAGCTGGACCCACCTGGCATTTGCATCCTTCATGGCCATCTCCCAATGCTACTCGGCATATCAGCAACGGCAGCCTCCAGGGATGCTCTCTGGTCTTTGAGAGCCTCAACCTCTGCCTGCAGTTCACTTTTATTTAAAATAATTAAACTAAATAATAAAGCTAAATAACAATCTCTTGCCCAGTGCGGGCACCGCGGCCCGGCCAGAGAGCGCCCCCGGAGCGGGCTGCCGGGTGGAGGAGCCCGCCGGGTCCTGGTGGGCGAGGGCGCTGGGGGTCCTTCATGATGAGTGATTGGGAATACTTCTCTCTCTGTGTAGCTGATAAGACGTCTGGGTGGTAAAGAGATGGCAGACAGCGTCAAAACTTTTCTTCAGGACCTCGGCAGGGGAATCAAAGACTCCAT
>NW_004524590.1:17348627-17394606 GCF_000260255.1 Octodon degus
AAATAGGAACTGAAGGGGTGTACTTACTAAACCCATTACACCTGTGAGTGGTGATGTTTTCTGTCATTTTTAAGAGACAATACGGGGAGGGAGGGCAGATGTCAAAACACTTGTACAATTTTAAAATGTCACAATTAAATGTGAGCTGGTTTCCCACACACACACACAAAAAAATAACAATCTCTTGCACAGAGCAAATTTAACACAATTAGGTAAAAAGCTACATGATCTTTCTTTTTCCTATTGGCCACACAAAATATTGTCCATTATCTGTTGACTTACCTTTTGCACAGAAATACAATGTTTAAAACCAACATAAACGTCTTAATTCCAATCATATAAACAAGCAGCACAATGCCTTTTATCTAACAGAGGCTTGATAGATATTTGTTGTCTTTCCAGTTGGCAAGAACAGTAAACCTAATTTCTTAGGTTTAGTAAACTCCCATGTTACCAAATCCTGGCTACTACTAAAACTTTCTATAAGTCCTAAGGAGCATCTGCTTTTCTATTTGAGAATTTTTGAGCCATCAGAGCAAGAGCTTCTTATCTCTAAAGAAAGAAGACTAGATGGCTAACATATTCTCACAACAGCCCAAGATTACAGTGAAGGGTTCTAGACTCTGAACACTGACAAAAAGTGCATTAACCACAAGATCAAAATGCATAATCAATCTACAAGCTCATAGAAGGGCTCAGAAATGATGGGTAATAAGCAACTTGACTTTGTGACCAACAAATCATGTTAGACCAATTCAATTGGCTCTTCTGACAGAGTGCAGACCTTGTATGCAGGGAGGAAGGGACAGGCATAATATATTTTGACTTCAGGGAGGCTTCTGACTTTGTTCCACATGACATGCTCATCAACAAGATAGGAAAATATGGCTTGCTGTCAGAGATGGATTAAATTGATTAGAGAGGTAGCTAATTAGGAGGAAAAATAAAGGCACAGGCTTCACAAATACATAACTGCAGAGGCAATATGCTGCTGGTTTGAAGTCTGGATAGATTCAAGGACAAAGTCATATACTAGGCAGGCGAGAATACAGTTATATGGAGAAATTCTTGCCTGTCAATAGAGTATCTCATTACTTTTAAAGGCTTTTGTCCCAACTATTTGGGCATTAGCAACTATATGAATGAACATATACGATGCTTCTATAGTCATAAAAATGTAACTAATTTAGATTAAAGCTTTATATCTCCAAAATATACTATTAAAATGCAAAAATAAGTGGATGTAATAATTCTCTCTACGCTACTCAGAACACTCTCCATCAAGGACAAATTTGACACATCTCTCCATATATGATAGACAGAACAGGAATAGGAAAATAAGATAGCATATCTTCAAGGGGAAGGACAGTAAACATGGAGAATATTAGATAGAAAAAGGCAGAAATTACAGGAATTTCCAATCATTCTAACTGTGCTAAGAGGATGCAAATTAATGTGTTCTATTCAGCACACTAGTTTTACTTGGACACTAAGTTAGGCATCCGGGGCAAGATAAACAATATTTTGAGCTAACACATTAACTGGAAGAACTGCAATACCTATTCGATCAGAACTTGAAGAATATTACATCAGATTATCCAAAGCATAAGTCCTCAGCAAACACCAATTAAGTGTTTATCTTTACCAGGCTCAATTTCTGCACACATTCTGGAGCACAAAAGAAAGTAGCATCTATGTGGTGGTGCAGGCCTGTAATCCCAGCACTGGGGAGGCTGAAAACAAAAGGATCACTATGAGTCCAGGCTGCATATTGAGACCCTGTTCCAAATGCATGAATAAAAAAATTAAAAAAGAAACCTAATGCACATGCATTGCGATCTCTACAGTCTCAAACACAGATGGTCATTCTCTCTTATATCAAGTCTTCTTTCCTTTACACCCACCCTATTTCCTTTCTCTAAACTTTTCACCAGCTTTTATCACATGCAATAATTTTAAAAAGGTGTCTATAAATTCTTAGGGATATACTTCTCTTCCCTTAATTGCAGGCTATCCCTTGTGACGCTGCCTTCTAATAAGGAGAACATAACAAAAATGATGATGTGTCACTTTGGTGATCAAGTCATAAAAGGTATTGTGCATAACGAAAGATATTTATGTACTTGACAGCAATATAATTCTAAACTATTTATTAAAACAAATCATAACAAATGAAAAACGCCAAGGAATGTGGGGAGATATTTTTAACCATATCACTATTAAAGAGCTTGTACGTGCAATAAACACGGAGTAACAAAGGCAGATCAATAAAAACAATGGGCTGCAGACTTTACTGGATAAATTACAAAAGAAAAAATCTAAATGACCAACAAACAAAATAAGATCAACTTATTAAGATAAGGGAAGTTGAAACAAATATTTCAGCAAGAAACAGCTATGCAAACCCATCAAACTGTGTAAAATGAAAATCTGAGAAAGGGAACAAGATTGTCAAATGAAGGTCAAAATAGGTACAACCTGTGGCTCAGCATCTCACTTCTAACTAAGTGTACCATTGAACACTTGGACCCCAGGGCCTCAGGACAATATCTGAAACTTTAACGGCAGTAAACTTTTAGTTCCTAAAACTGGGGAAAGGTTATGTCAGCAGCAACATATGCCATGACCTCCAGCTCTTTGTCTCTTGGCTTTAGGGGCCGGCCAGATAACTCAGTGAACTAAAGCACCTGGTTAGGCAGAGCACAGTGGCCAATGTTTGATCCCCAGCATGCAGTGCCAGCCCCACCCCCAGGGTGTGCCCAGACTGAGACTGGGCATGGTTGCGCACACCTGTAATCCCAGTGCAAGGGAAGCTGAAAACAGGAGGATCATTACGAGTCCAATCTACATAGTGAGACCCTGTAGACCCTGTACAAAATAAAAAAAATAAAAAAATAAAAAAAAAGATTGGATCTGCCTCTTAGCTTCAGATGAGTTGACCCCTGTGTTTAATGCCCATTTCCAGCTTTGAACCAACTCTACATTTTGAAGCTCTGGACAAGCCTCTGCCTCCTCAAAGAAGAGCTTCCTGGCCTATAACCACATCTAACTATCTGTGGTGACTGTTTGCATCTTTGGGGCCTTCCAAGGCTTTCATTTATTGCTCTTTGTATCCTCTATCCACTGTTAATGCTTTGTTAGCCATTCTGTAACTTGCATGTTATTCTGCAAAGTGTGATGTGTGACATGTAGTAGTAATGGTAGCAATTGTTTTGGTTAAGATCTAAAATATCCCCAAAAGTTTTATGTTCAGAGGTGAAGCCAGGTTGACTGCAGTGCGTCATCAGGGAAATGAATGGCTTGGAAGGTTGTGCTCTTGTACCCAACTCCATCTTTCTCTCTCTAATTCCTGACCACCCTGAGGCAAGCAGATTTCCACCTGCTCTTCCATTCTATCATAATGTTTCTGTCTTTGAGCCACTTCCATTGTTGATTAAATCCATTAAAACTATAAAACTAAATAAGCCCCTCATCCTATAAATTGTGGGTGTCAGGAATTTGTTCCCAGGACAGGAAAGCAAACAATGCAGAAAATGAACATAGGAGTTGAGCCCTTGTTGTGACTATACCTGGCCATGTGACTTACACAACAGTAAGCCGTAAAGGCAAGGAGGGAGGATGCTGAAGCCCTTGACATTCCTGTCTCACCACAGCCGGCCTTGGATGCTGACATGCACCCACAGGATGCAGGGTTTGCTCGATGGGTTTTGTTCTTGCTTTGGTCCAAATTACATCTACATCCCTTTTTCTCCCATTTGCAATGGAAATCTTTACCTTGTGCAATTATATATTGGAAGTATTTACCTTTCTTTTTGATTTTTACAAGGCTCACAGCTTGAGTATCAGTTTTCTTTTAGTATCAGTGACTTGGGGCTTAAAATTTTTTTTTCACATTGACTAAATGCATTTTGTGTAAGACAGACATGTGCCTTTTGAGGGCCATAGTTAGAATATTACGGTTTATATAAAAACTTTCTCCCAAAAATCTTCCATTCAGGGGTGGGGGCTGCTCAGTAGGGACAGGTCACTGAAGCCAACGATTTGGGCTTATATTCTCATCCCCAAGCAGTTTCTTTCCACCTTGCCACTCTGCCACGCTATTTCTGTATTGGAGTCACCCCACCAATGATTTAATCCACTGAATTTGCTTCTCTTTTAGGTCACAGGTATTGGTTATTTTGTCCCAGTGACAGAAATGTGATGAAGATATTCATTAAGATTGGAAAAAAAGAATCTGTGGTTGCCGTGTTCATTTGACCACTGAGTGATCTTTGAGCTCTTAACTTTATACTGCCAATAAAATCAATGTAGCTCATGAATTTATCATTACTTTCTATTATGGAAAGACCCAGATGTGTCTTGTCTATGTTACTGGCATAGCTCATACATCATGGTAATGTATATATTGGGGCTAAGAGTACAAGAGAAAACACTAAAATGATTACCATAAAATTCAGCATAGTGCCTAGCCCTAGAAGCTTAGAGAGAAACATCCGGAAATCTGCCAGCATTCCTTTCTTGTCATGCATGTCCACAAGTTTAAGTTCCATAATACTACTTATTTTTATGCACTTTCTGGTGTTATCTTTCAACATTTTAAAAATAGAAAAAAACTATAAGAACAAATTTGCATACCATAGCCCCACAATCTAATTTCAATATCCATGAGCCTCTAGCTATATTTCTCCAGGAATTCACACACACACATCCTGCCCCAAACGTCTATAAAATAGTTGGGGAAAATATCCATACTACTTTATCCTGTTTTATTGATTTGCAAGTATTTACTGAAATTCTGTTCTAGTATAAAAGAAGGAACTATTTTTCATAATTATGATTAAAAGAGTCTAGCATCAGGAAAGAGATTGCACCCAAAAATTCAAATAGCTTTATGATTCCTAGTTTCTTATCTCTTTCTCTCTCACTTGGTTTCAAACTGTATCTTAGTACAGTTCTCTTACATCCTTCCATATGTTAAGGAGCCTAATCATAATTAGAGTTAAAATCTCTTTCTTTAATTTTGTACTATATGTGAAAAGACCACCCATCTCTAGCACATATACTGTAGAACACCGATTCATGAATTTTTTGTTTGCACAAAATTTAGATCACAAACAGAAGCATTTGGCAGAATTTTGTTTTCGTTTTTCAAACTCTGCATCTGGTAACAAATCACAGCCATCTTTCCTACTCAAACACATTATGACTATCTTTTCCAAAATTATAGAATAGATCAAGTTCATGAACCCAGGAACCACTATATTCTACAAAAATAAAAAATAAAACAGGGAAGATCTTTGACTGACAATTTTGGAAACATTATTTCAAGAAGCCAATCATTGAGCCTAAAATATTAGTGTACTATGTTTGGCCAAACCTAGAACTTATACCCAATCTTGCGATCAGAGCATTCTGGTGCTAAAATTGGTATTTCTCCTAAGAAGGCAGAGAGCAGCATAGAGGAATTTTTCAAGAGAAATTTGCTGGAATTAGCATCAAGTAATTAACACTAGTTCAAAAGAAACATTCATATACTCAATATACTAATCCAAAATCAGATGTATGTAGATCATATTAGGCTATTTTAAACAATAATAAAGAAAAGAAAAATAAATAATAAATAAAGTACTACAGGGTCACAAAAAAGAAATAAATATTTCTAACTGAAGGATCAAGAAAGTTTCATAAATGAGCAACTCAACCCCAAGAAGTCACTATTTAAATCCATCCCTGTAATGATCAACTTGGACATTTTTTAATTTAAAAAATCCACCAATCTGCGGGAACATCAAAGTCATGGTGACTATGCTGACAGCAAAACACATTCGTGTGATGTTCCTGGTCAACAGCTTCATAATCTGTCTCCAGAAGTAGGCTAGGGGTTTAACAGTCCTTATCTGCTCTACCAGGCTTAAAGTCTGCTTTCCCTAACCAAGCTGAGGGAAGGGAAGTTTATAAAACAGTCAATAAAGAACAATGATGCAGCCAAGAGTGGACTGGAGAGCAGAGAAAAATGCCCTGAGCTTGTGCTCCGTGTCCCTAAATCGTAACTTCAACAATTCCTCCCTTGCTTTTAATAAATAGCTGAATTAGGGCTGACCAAATAGCTCAGTGGATTAGGAGTCTGGGGTTTGATCCCCAGGCCTGCCATGCCGGCTCCACCCCTGGGGCATGTTGAGACAATGATTGAGACTCGACATGGTGTCGCTAATCCCAGCACTTGGGAGGCTGTTAACAGGAGAATCACTATGAGTCCGATCCAGTAGTGAGATCCTGAGCACTCTGTAGACCCTTCCTCAAAAAATAAATAAATACATAGCTGAACTGAACTCTCATAAATATATCCCTCTACCCCTATGACAGGTTCCTCCAAATTTTAAAGCTCCATCACTGGCATTTAAGCCTACGGATTCATGGAATACAAAGCGATTGCATTCTTTAGACAATGGATTGAACTTTAGTTGTGTCATCATATTCTAGAATCACTCTTCACATGATGAGAGTAAATTTAAAATAGCTCCCTGTCTTACTTCTTTTCCCCCACATGTCAGTAGGTGTCCCCTGAGGTCAACTGCAACTGGTACATAGGACTTAGAATTCCTATACCTTTTTCAGCCTTACAGGTGCCTAATTCCACAGCAGTCTTCCCAATTCCCTCCAGGGCTTCATATTGTGTATGCAAACATCTCTTGCCCCAACTCTGCTGCTATATCAAAGTCCTTTTGCATTAACACAATGTGTTTTCTTTATTTATAATTTTCTAGCTTTCATATATTGGATTGATAGCATAACACTTTATGCATAGTTGTTATTTAATATTTTATTTAACAAATGTTTAATGATTTGAAACTGTAAAGCTTGAAGAAGTGGTTCTGTTCATGGTGGAGAGTGAAGTGGAGCATTAAAAGGAGTGTAATGTTAAGGCGCCTGCTTAGGCAGACTCAGGGTGTGCTGAGACAGTGATTGAAACTGGGCATGTATCTTGTACTATGCATAACTACTACAAAGACAACAATATGCAATGTATTAATTATTGCAACTGTTCTACTAACTAGTTTTGAGACTGTTTCATTGCTGCTTCTTTCTCAACAAAATTAATAGTAAAACAACAATAATACTGAGACACAAAATTATAGAATGGATTATCCAGAGTAGATTGCTTAATCCCAGTAAGAGTCAAAGCTACTTAAATGATGACATGAGAAGCACTGAGGAATTATATTATATATCACTGCTATGGCCAGAACTATAAGTGCTGTAAATAAATTATGTTTGCCCACGGCAATATTTTCCATGTAAATGGAATTTAATAATTTTACTGCAAATAAAAATATGCAAAACTGAGAACAGATGACAAAGTAGAAACTGACCCAAAATAAAATATCTATAACTAAAATATCTATAAGTACATATTGGGAGGAAGTTTTGGATTTCAGACCATGACATTAATTTTACAACAGTCTTCTTTATAGCCATTTGGGTGGATGGTGTAATGTGCAGGGGGGCTCTGCAATCTCTCTTCATCGTGTAGAACATGCCAAAAACTGCTTTCCAAACCTTTTGCTATTTGGAAAAACTAGAACATTCGAGAATTATGTTGCAAATAAATGAACAAGAATATCAAACAAATAAAAGAAACTGGGCATGATGGCGCACGCCTGTAATCCCAGCACTTGGGAGGCCAAAAACAAGATGATCACTATGAGTCTGATCTGCATAGTGAAACCCTGTAGACCCTGTTCTAAGTAAAAAAAAAAAAAAAAAAAAAAAAAGAGTGAAATGGAGGAACAGGCACGAAACCTGAAGAGTGTGGCCTATGGCACCTGTCAGCTCAAGCCTCAGCAATCCCTGGCACCTCACTGGGCCTGCAGGGTCTGCTGGGTGAACGGGTTATGATGTCCTTCTTTGTGGGTTACTTTGGGAATTTAAGTGAAATAAGGCAAGTAAACACAATAAATTTACATATTCATAAGGCTTTAATAAACAATGATTACATTTTGAGCTTGGCATCATTCTGTGTCGGAACCCTGATCTCAGTTAGGTCAAGGGCTCCTGCTCTTCCTATGGGATTGCTGTTTTATGAGAAGCCATCTATTTAGTTCCAAGGGGCAGGGATGTCATGGGGGCACTTGTTCCACACTGAACGCTGATCTTCTTTGACCACAGCCAGGAGGTCATAGCACACATACCTCTAGTTCACAGCTTGGACTCCTCGGCTCAGTGAGCTTTCACTAATTTGCTGCCCTGGCAGGAAAATAACTAAGAAAGTATGACTCTGTTGGGGTAGCAGCTACTCCCTTTCTGTAGAAGCCCTCCAATCAGGACTTTTCATCCCTCCTCACATTGCTGCCTGAGGATTAGTGTGAAGGCATTGTGTCTGGAACTCTCCAATTTCTAAATTCTCATTAGCTTCCCCCTCAGTATGGGAAATATTCCCTCTATGAGAACAGCCTAACTTTTAAGTTCTCTCAGATTCCATCAGGGCCTAGACATTGAAAAACAAGGTCAGTAAAGTACTGTATCTTCTTTCCATGGGGACCTTTTCCCTCTTGGGGCTTGTGGAGTTAGGGAGGAATGCGGGGAATCAAATAGAATGAAGGCACAGGAAGACACTAACAAGAAGCGTAAATAAGAGCCGCCTGTACCACTCCAGCTACTGCTTCAACAGCAGGGGAGTCATGCACATGAGGCTTTTGAAATGCTTTTACCATTCCCTGTATATTTTTCCATGTTCCTTAAAGAGCATGACATAAATCAAATGCCCTATTTTTAAAATACTGTTGCCAAGAAAGAGCCAGAATTTTTAGGTAGTTGCAGAACACAGAGCTTTTAGGAAGGCTGGAGGGCTGAGTGCGAGTGAAGTTTGCCTCCGAGCACTCCTGTCTCTTCTACCCTGCCTTCTCCCCATCCTCTGGCAGCCCCTTCATCCAGGCATCATCCACTCCATCCTCTCCAGAAATGCACACAAGCTCTCACTAAAGGTCAGTACGTCCCTGCGGCCTCTTTCACCAGAAATCACATTCCATGAGTAACTGAGCTTATCCTCATAACCAAATAGATGGATCGAGTGACTCAACATTTAAAGGGCATTTGTGATTCAGAGGGTGGTACTATAGGAAGGAAAGCGTGGTAGACTTCCAACAGATAACTATACATTTGGGGTGGTTGAAGATCTTTCTTACAGTCAGAAACATCTAACGCCTGCAGAACACACACTGTTTAAAGAACGTCAGTTACAAAAATGACCATATATTGGGATATAAACCTCACCAAAGATAAATGGAATGATATCATGCAGATCATATTTGGAACCATGTTATGATTAAACCAATACCAATAAGAAAGTACAATTAGAAGAAATGCTGTTCTTAATTAGAAATTAACAAAAAATACTTCAAATTCCACCTAGTGTCAAAGATGAAATCATAATGACAAAGCATTTTAACTGTGTTTGTACTGAAGAGTAAAAAAATACTACATTGCAAAACCTACAAGACACAAATGGAGTGGATTTGGATCACTGGAAAAGGTGATCACCACATGTATAGAGAATGTTAAATAGGTGAAACAAGCATACCAAAGTAAGTTTCATGACAATATTTATAATAATTATATGAAATATATACAATTTGGGGGAAAAGAAATTTATCTAAATAAAATAAAGAAGGATTTGAAAATCTCAAAAGCCCTGTAGACATTAAAATGAATGATTTCACAAACTGTCAGAGGGGCAGTTACAGGTTTGATGAATGAATTAACAAACAAGGTTATAAGAAAATTAGTGAGCAGCTGGCTAATAATCAAGCAAAGAAAGGTTCAGAAGTCCCATTCAGTGCTCAGAGTCCAATACAGAACAACTCTCTTAGTTCCCAGGATGGCCGCACCTCCTCAGCCCGCCACCACAGCTCAGCTCCTCCTAGGCCAGCATCCTGCTATCTCTCATCTTGTGCCATAAACTTCCATGTGGAAAGAGTTCAACTTGTTAAATTTAGTGCAAAACACTAAAGTAATGAAAGTTATAAATAAAAATATTTTAAAATATTACTAGAAATTACTGAAGAAGGCAAACTTTCAACAGAAATGAAGACATCTGATCAGACTAATGGGAGTCGCACTTGCTGAGTACAAGGACTGGAAAAGGTGATCACCACATGTATAGAGAATGCTAAATAGGTGAAACAAACATACTAAAGTAAGTTTCATGACAATATTTATAATAATTATATGAAATATATCCAATTTGTGGGAAAAGAAATTTATTTAAATAAAATAAAGAAGGATTTGAAAATCTCAAAAGCCTGTAGCATTAAAATGAATGATTTCATGGTTCTTTTTTTCCCACAAACTATCCCCAAAGCTCAAATAACTGCACCATGAAATTCTACCAAATATTTTTAAATGCTTTAAACATATAGTGTGTATAGAAGGGTGTAAAAATATAGAAAATGAAGAAATACTTCTATTCAACTCAGATGGAGCCAGCTTAAATCTGATATGGAAACATAATAAGGACAGCGCAAACAGAAAGCTTGGAGACCTCTTTGGTCATTGGCAGACACGCAAGTGTGTTCTTCGACATGTTCACACAGCACTCATGCAAATCTATGAAAAAGAAAAGAATGAGTTTATGAAAGTCTTGTTTTTTAACATTACTAAATCAACATACTTACACTTATTAATACATGCACTTATTAAATAGCAATCATCTCAGCTGTTTTAGACACAAGGCTCAATGAACTTCAACATATAGTCATAAAAATTAAAAGAAGATGCAAAATACTTCAACCAAACATCATATTTAAAATATATCCATTTTTCATTAAAATAGGATAAAAAATTACTATCACTATTTAATTTCATTATATTAAATATGTAAAACAAAATATATTTTATATAAGAAAACTAAAACATAAGAATTAGAAAAAAGAAAACTCAAAACATTTCTGCACATTGAAAGCTTGAGGGGTCAGGGAGACAGCTCAGAAAAAGAAGCACGTCCCTGGCAAGCACAAGGGCCTGAGTTCAATCCCCGGTTCTACCAAAAAGAAAAAAGAAAAAGAAAGCTTGTACATAGAAAATCAAAAAACAATTTAAACATGGATTAATTAAAATAATATGTAAGTTTAATAATATTGCTGGAAACAAAGTAATTTATAAAAAAACTAATGGTCTTCAAAATAAAGTAAAATAAAATTTAAAAAATTAAAATTAAAGAACTAATATTCATAATATGAGCAAAAAATATTAGAGGACACAATTTTGAATTTTTAAAAATATTAAGAATAATACTATAGCTAGAAGCAAGTCTAAAAATATATGTGAAATACCTTAATCAATTTTATAACTCTAAATATAATATATAAGTGCATTATATATCATTTTATATGTATTATATATGTATATTTATTTTATATATTATATTTATTTTATTTACTTATATATGTTTATATTTATTTTATATTATATTATATATATGCTTTATTGAGTTAAATTAAATAAATGGAAAAAATACTCCTGGATTAAAACATCATTAAAAATGTCAAATAAACTCAAACTGATTTATATATTTTATGCAATATATAGTTATATATTTTATACAGTATCTTACTACAACTATTTTTATAAAATTTGAAAAACATATTCTAAAATTTATAGGGAAATAAAAATGGGATAAGAACAGCCAAGTCATTTTCATAGAGAAAATGAGTTGGAAAGGCTTCTTATATTGTACACTATTTTTAAGCCATAATAATAAAATATGGATAGACAAATACAGCTATGGAACCAAGAGCAGAGAAAGAGACTTATCCATAATGGATGCTTGATATATGACAGAGATGACATTGCAGATAAATTGAAAATGACAAACATTAAAATGAATGGCTCTTTGTACAATAGGGCATTTATACAAAAAGATATGCAGTTGAAGTCTTCCTTCACTCTGTACATAGCCTCCAGACCTACCTAAACAAAAGACCTAAGTGTGAAAGGTTAATCTGAAAGATTATATAATTTCTCAAAACAAGTTACCATAAAGACAATAAAAGGACAAGTCTAGATTGGCAGAAGGTATTTGCACCAAAAAATAACAAATTAATTGAACTATATCACTCATTTTTAATTATGCAAATGAGTTGAATAGACATTCATGTAATAAGTTCAAAATAGCTTTTTTTTATTTTTATTTTGTGTGTGTGTGTGTGGCCAGCTCAGCCCCCCAGGGGGCGGGGCTGGCTGGCATGTGGTGCTGGGGGATTGAACCACGGTCCCAGTGCTTTGCTAAGCTTGTTCTAAGTAGGTGCTTTAGACCACTGAGCCATCTCACCAGCCCCAAAATAGCTTTTATACATGTGGCAATCTTATAATCATCAAAAACAAAAATTAAAATATAATGAGATGTTATTAAACATTGTTATCATTGTACAAATGGTCCAGCAATATCAAATGCTGGGAAGGTTATCTGGGAAAGGGACATATGAAACATGATTGATGGAACTGGTATTATGTAGCTAATTCAAGACATGTGAGCGCTGACTCAAAATTTCCAAAAATATATCCTGCAGAAACTCATTGTACCTGGCTACTTGCATAAGCACGTTAACAGAAATATCACTCAAAATATCTCTAAACTGGAAACATCAAAAATGTCCATTTACTGTAGAATGGATAAGGGAATTGCACTGTTGTCTCATAGCAAGTTCCTGCACAGCCATAAAAATAAACTGCAGCTGTACCCGGCCTTCTGGGTGAAATCACGAACATAGTATTGAGTAAGTAAAATGAGATAGAAAAATACATATAATATGTAAAATATACAATATGATCCTATGCTAGATATACTTTTTCTATTGAAAAATAAAAAAGAAATTAAACTGCACTGTGTGGTCATCTATATATGTACATGGATGACAAATATAAGAACAAATATACCATAAAAAAGATTATCATGCAGGACAGAAAGTGGTACCTAAGGGCTGAGGAGATAGCTCAGTGGCATAAGCTCTGCCTGGCAAGTGCAAGGTCCTGCTTTTTGTCCTCAGTACTGAAAAAAAAAATGATACCTAAGTGAGAAGGAGGTAGTTACCTCTTGGGGCTTTGCATTGATAGTAATGTTCTGCATCCATTTTTTTTACTTTCATAATGTTATTTTTAACTGGCACATGGTACTTTAGCATATTTATGTAATACAACAAATTTCAATACATCTATACAGTGTGTAAGGAGCAGAGCAAGGTATTTGGCACCTCCGTTACCTTAAGCATTATTATTTCTTTGCTTTGGGTGCACTAACAATCCTCTCTGTTGTGAAATACAATTAATTGTTAACAACCTTAGGTAATGTTCTATTTCTTGAGATACAGGTGGCTACACTTACATTAGCCTTTTAACCCTCTCTTGTGGTATACAAAAGTGTTTGTGCAAGTTTTCTGCTCTTGTATTTTACAGCTTTAAAAATCAATGGAAATAAAATGAATGGAAACAAAGGAATGGTTGCAACTAACTTTGCAAAAAGTATATTTTAAAAAGAAGACATAATGGTGCCAACAGGAATCAGAAGAACTGTTTTTAAAGAAAACAGAAACATATTTTGCTATATCTAATGGTTGCATTAGGTGTCACTATTAAAAGAGGCATTGAAGATACAAGAGAGTGGATGAATAAGTGATAAACAAATATAAAGAATAGCATGATCCTTCAGAAGCCAGGAGCCATGGAAGCAGAACATACATGTGAGAGAAAAGAAAGGTGGTGCAGATGAAAGCATCTTCGTAAGTGACAGACATCTGATGGCTCCATTTAATGTGTTTGGTAGGAAGCGAGACTGTGCTCCAAAACCCAGTTCTCTTGGCCACGAGAAGCTGACAGTAATTTTCCTTTTTCCTATCCAGCTTGCTAGGGTGAAGCCTCTTGTTTCTACAAAGCCAAAAGTGACAGCTTATGCAGATGATACCCGGTGCAGATGCCAGCAAGCCCCCCAGTGCCAGGTTAAGGGCATCTTATCCCTGCCAAGAGCTCCAGAGATGTCCCCTGCAATTGCCAAAGTTGCATGCATCAAAGCTGCAGGAGACTGCTGGACTCAAAGCCCACGCAGATTTAAATTTCTACCAGTTGTTTTATGAAGGTTATTATACTCAGAGCATGAGAACAGAGCCAGAGGGAGTCCAGAGTCTCCTCTGACCATACCCTGGTTGTATTTCCATCTTTCTCTAGGGTTCATTTCTTTCTTTTGGCACAGGAATCTCTGAAGACACTGTTTCTTAAAACGTGCTGAGTACTTTGTGGTCTAGTCAACCAAGAAGGGATCTGACATGCAAGATAATTAGCAGGTTCCCATATGACCTGAATGCAGCCAGTGGCCAAACTGCTCTTTGAGGAGCAAAGTCCTAGAAGCTTCATGTAAAAAGGCTTAGAAAGGCTCAGCTTATCTACCCATGGAACGTTTCAAAGCATCCTTGAATCATAGGTAAACACAGTTTGGGTTCAAGCTGGGACACCACGCAAGACACCATTCCAAGTGAAGGATTCGCACATGTGACAATCAAAACTAATTGATCATCTTCTATGTATCCCACTATGTGGAATGCAGACAATTACTGGTTATTTTCTCTGCCTTTGTTGAGTTTATTTTTGACTCAGTGAGAGGCAGGAAGATATTCAAATGATAAAAAAGAATAGTAGGGGTGCTCAGACTAAAAATAAAGTAATAGGCATACTCCTGTACAACTAGTTCTTTTTCTGTTTCACTTGCTGACATGTTATCCTACTCCTTGAAATAAATTTCATGGAACTAGAAATTATAAATATTTTCTCTATATTGGTTTCTCCTGTGGAGAGTTATCTAAAAGAAAAATAATACCCTTAATAAGCCAAGACAAATATAACATATCCATGGAGTTCAATAGTTTCCAATCCATAAAGAAAACAAAATATGGAAAATGCAGTCCATATAAAAAATGCAAAAAAATGCCCTCCTCCTACTATCTTGCAATTGTACACATGTAAAACGGATGGGTTTATGAGGTTGGCAAAGAGTGAATTTGTTCAGTATTTATGTCACACAGCTAACATAGTGTGCCGTGACTCGGCTCAGAATGTCATCTCCTGCTCCCGTGTTTCCCCCTCTTAGACCAGCCGAACAGGGAGCTAATGTTCTCAGTACAGCACATGACGGCTTATTTCCCCTCTTGTTTTTCTCATTTAAATTAACTTACTAACATTCTGATTTTTGTGTATCAGGCCTCTGAGAACATTTCACTGACATCTCTTCCTGAGGGACAAGCTTATTGTTGGCATGTTAAGTCAGTTGCCTGTTGTTTCAAAGCTGAGAAAGTGGTCCCTGGCAGATCCTAAGAGCTCCTGCTGGCCCCGCACAAAGCCATTTGTGGCCTTCCACTCACACTCTGCTCTCCTTCTGGCTCTGGGGCAACAATGCTAAGGATAAGAAAGGCTCATAAACAGATAGCTATTTTTTCTATAATGGCTTCTTCTTTTGAGAGTTACCTAAAAGAAAAATACCTTAGCATTAAGGTCTTGAGTGGAAAACCTGAGTACTATATCAAAGTGTTTCCTCCAAACAGTTTCTATGTTAGGTACAGGTATCCTGAATAAACACTGGGAAATGTTGTTTCTCAGCTTGCTTTAATTTTTGTTTTGTTTTGAATGAGGGGCAAGAAAATTGACAAAGTAATTTTCAAAGGTTATCTGGAGAAATGCATCAAAGAAAGACTAATAAGGTTTTAAAACTAAAGTGGAGACTTTTAAGTAGAGACTTTTATTCATTTATTATTATGAAAGTGCATTAAAATGCAACATTTCAGATTGTTCTTTTATAAACATAGATGGAGGGAAGAAAACCAAAAAGTGAGAAATAGCTGTTAATATTTGTCTGAAATTAATTTCAAATGTGTCATTTCAAAATACATAAATACTATCTATGAATAATAACAATTGCATATTTTTTTTTGGTGGAACCAGGGATTGAACTCAGGCCCTCGGGCTTGCCAGGGAGGCGCTTATTCCACTGAGTCATCTCCCTGGCCCCAACAATTGCATATTAATAGTAGATTTTATTTCGTACCCTACACCAAAATGAACTCAATAGGGAAAAGAATAAGAATTTAAATACAAACAACATCAAGATTTAAATGTAGGGTCGGTGAGATAGTTCAGCAGACTAAGTGCCTGCGTTGGCAAGGACTGGGACAAGGGTTCGATTCCCAGTCCCGCATGCTGTGCTGGCCCTGCTCTCCAGGCATACTGAGTTTGAGACCATGTCTGGGTGTGGTAGTGCTGGCCTGTAATCCCGGCACTGCGGGGGGGTCAAAAACAGAAGGATCACCACGAGTTCAAGTTGTGTAGTCACACCCTGTACCAAATACATTAAAAAAAAAAGATTGAAATGTAGAAGAAACATAATATTGGTCAGATATAACTATCTTAATTACAGAAAAAAACTAATGAGAAAACAAAGATAAAGGATTTTTCACTAAGTCAATTATAATGCATTTGAATATTAAAAATTCAAAACAACCTTACAGTCAGGTAATGAATAATATGTAACAAATATAGCAAAAATTCAGTATCTTCAATAAATGCAAATTTCTTTCAAATTACTGAGCTAAAAATACTAAAATTCTGATAGAATAATGAACACAAATCATAAGTCACAAAAGCAGAATTACAAACACCTAATAAGGCCATCACCTCCTCCCGTGGTGTGTTGTAGACCTTCTTTCACCAACAAGAGACCCAAAAGCGAAAAATAGACGTATTCGCAAGGAGGGAAGTGCACTTGGAAGACACTGCCTGCCTCCGTCCAAAGGGGGAAAGAGAAAGTGGACCAACAGCTTTGCAGCAATTAGAACCCCCAGGCAGGACCAGAAAGAGGGCTTCCGCAGCTCCTTAGGCAAGCTCTTTGCAAAGAAAAATGGGGACACAATGGGTGAAGATGTCTTGGGGCTTTTGCTGACCTCAAAGCCTTCCCATTTCCAGACCCAGGAGATCCGAATACAAGGAAAAAACTAATGAGTATCCCTCCATGGAGCCGTCCCCTCCCAAATAAGATTTCTTCAGAAGCTGACTTGCTCTTGCAAATAGCCTTGAGCACAGAACAGCTGTGTAAAGCATCTTAAGGTTGTAGTCTCAGGAGGTAAAATGAGGATAAAAAGTTTGTATATACATGTGTAGGACTATCGGTATATATACACACATATATATGCCGATGTACAAATCCATCAGAAAAACTAATACAAGCACATATGAGACTAAATCAATATTCAAGACAATGAAGAGATGAAGATTAGTCTATGGTTAAGACCTGGTTTTTGGAGATTCAACACCTGGGAAAAAGGAAGCAAAAATTTTTCACATCATTACAGAAAAGCACAATAAATTTGGAGGAAAAATTAGTCTTTATAAGAAAAATAATACCTAATAAATATTCTACCTCAATAATTACTAATAGTGTAAATTTATTTTTTTTAATTTTATTTATTTATTTATGTGTGTGTGTGTGTGTGTGTGTGTGTGGCCAGCTCAGCCCACCAGGGGGCGGGCTGGCTGGCATGTGGTGCTGGGGGATTGAACCACGGTCCCTTTGCTTTGCAAAGCTTGTTCTAAGTAGGTGCTTTAGACCACTGAGCCATCTCGCCAGCCCCTAAAAGTGTAAATTTAAAAGATAGTGTCATTTTATATCCTAGTGTAAATATTATTACTATGTTACATTAAAAATATTTTTAAGAAATATGTTGGTAAAGCACTACTATACTTGGCTTTACTCTTTGTCATTTTTCCTAACATATTTCTAATATTCTCATTCATTTCAAGTTGGATTATCAGATTAGTAAATTAATTTTGATTTATTATAAAGAGAAAATAATCCATTCTCACTAACAACAGCAAAAGTGATACTCATATGAGATTAATGAAAAAAATATGTAGACCAAGCACTTTCTAAAGAGCTAGACATTCTGAAACTAAACAGGAAATTACAGTTATTTTTAAAAATGAGTCAGATTTCTCCAACTGCCATTAGCCAAATAAATCTGGCTATTTAAAAAAAAAAGTAACTTCCCAAATCAAGCTCCCTTCTGATGATTTCCCCTGTCCTTTGCTGTTATTCTTTTAAATTCTAAATGAATTCCTTTCTGGGTTCTGCCCTTTGTCTAGTATTACAACTCATTCATGAAACGTAAACGTGGTGAAACCCTCAGTAACTTGACAAAAGAATCAGTTTAAAATACAAAAGAGAAAGAAAATATAACTTAATGTTTTAATGAGTGATCTTGGCAACTTTTATTTAGGTCCTGATATTTTCATTACCACACATTGTGGAACATAATAATTATAGTTAACATGGGGAGTTGGTACACATACATAGTATATTATAAGCCCTTTTTCCTGTTTCCCCATCCACTACCCTTTTTGTCCCTCTCGGCTTGCATAACTCATTTTCAGAAGTTCTATTTGATAGAGTTTTCATATATACTATCATAGAAAATTTAGATTTTTACTCACAATGGTCAGTTTCTGGAATTTTCTTTTAGTTTGAATAGCCCAAATTGGGAGCTGAAAATATCAGCAACCCAAAAATACCAACCCATTTTTAAAGCCAGAGGGGGGAAAACCCCTTACTAAATCATGAGGGAGGGGAAAACTTTCCAAAATAGTAAAGTTGTACAATTTTTAAAATTGTACAGGACAATCACTCTATCCCAATGAAATGGTGAAAGGAATTTCTGTCTTGCTTCTCAGACAGTCAAGTCTGTAGGTCTATTGAAATAAACTGATAATAGACCCATTAACAGGAGAAAATATTTGCATTTATCATACTCACAGAGCAGTACAGGAAGGAAAGGCTGAATAACCCAATGAGATTTAGAGACACCTTTCTTTCTTTCTTCTTTCTTTCTTTCTTTCTTTCTTTCTTTCTTTTTTCTTTCTTTCTTTTTTTTCTGTACTTGGCACAGATTCCTGCTACATACTTCAGACTCACAGTGATCCCCCTGTTTTTAGCTCCCAGCACTGGAATTACATCTGTATGCCACCATGCCTGGTCTCGGTGACTTGCTCAGCACACCTGGGGGTAGGGCCAGCATGGCATGTGGTGCCAGGGTTTGAACCTTGATCATGCCCTTGCCTAAGCAGATGCTCAGTCCACTGAGCTATCTCACTGGCCCTGACATGTATCTTTCTTTAAAAAGCAGAAAGTGTGCTCCATTTGCAGGAGCAGTAAATGATTTTTAGGAGAGTTAACTAGATTTGAAGAGTGAACAGTGTCCTGGGACAAAGTTCTCTGGATTTCAGATGCTTCACTTTTAATCTCTTCTTCTATGTTTTTTCTTCATTAATGAAATTTCAAGAACAATATTAAAGGCAAATGGAAGACCTAGTCTTTACACAAATAAAGAGACTCTAGCAAAAAGCCTGTCCCTGTGCTGGTGTGTGGAGCTCAGAGGGACTCTGGCTCTGAAACAGTTTCATACTCCTCTCAGTTTCTTCAAATTTATCACCATGCTGTATATTAGGTTAATATTTTCTGAGCCAAATAAACACCACAGAAAGAGCTGTGGCTTCGCCCTTACATATATCAGGAAAGATCATAAGAATAGCCAGGACATCAACATATGCCAAGCAATAACAAAGAGGTGCCTGGGAAGATGGGGAGGTGAGTGGATTTTTAGCCCAACAGCCCCAATTAAGTCACTCTCACTATGGCATTAGTGCAGACCAGCGCGTGAGTGTCAACTTCCACCTCCACTGGCAATTAATGAGGCTGTGCCAACCCTTCCCTCAGAAAGGTCTCAAACCAAATACTTAAATCAAATCCAAAGTTTCATTATAAAATAAGAAAATGTTCAAATCTCAATGAAAAATTACTCATCACACAAAGAATACAGAAGATCTCAAATGTAAAAAAAAAGTAAGAGCATCAAGACAACAGAGGTGTTAAAATTACCTGAGAATTCGGGAATGAACATAGGAGATCACTACAGAACCTATAGACACTAAAAGAACAATAGAGTGAGCCAGCCAGATAGCTCAGCAAATTAAAGCATCTGCTTAGGCAAACCCAAGGACTGGGATTTCATCCCCAGCAAGCCATGCAGGGCCCACTCCTAAATTGCACTGAGACAGAAATTGAGACTGGGAGTGGGGACGCATACCTCTAATCCCAGAGTTTGGGAGGCTGAAAACAAGAGGATCACTATGTGTCTGTTCTGTGTAATAAGACCAGACTCTGTAGACCCTGTTTCAAATACACTGAAAAAAGAAAAGGACACTAGAGGAACACTCTGAAAAATCAAATCAACCTGATAGCTAGACCAAACTGATCTATTCCTTTAAAAATGCAAATTACCCAACTCACCTATGTGAAATTATTTGACTAGGCCTAGAGTTCCTAAAGAAAGTAAGTTTTCAAATCAGATCTATGTTACTTCCCTGGAGAATTTTACCTTATGTTTAAAGAATTATTATCAATTGTACACCATCAATTCCAAACAAGAAAAAGAAGGATCTTCTGATTTGCATTGGAAAACTAGTACTGCCCTGATAGCAAATCAAGGAAATACAAGAAAATAAAACTGGAATCCTATGAATTTTACACATACAGATGGAAAAAATATTGCATAAAATTTCAAATGAAATTTAGCATTTTATCAAAAAGTTATGCATGATAACCATTTCATCCTTAGTACGCAGGTAATTCAATGTTTTCAAGTTATTGAATGTACCATATCAGCAGGCTAAAAAAAAAATACAAATTGCACCATATTAATTGTTATTTTTTAAAAAAGGATTTTATCAAATTAAACAACTCTCAATGATTAAAAGAATAAAATGGTAGAAAATTTCCTCAATTAGGTAAAGAATATCAACTAACTACAAGTAATGGTACACATAATAATAAAGGTAATTTACTTCCTGTTTAACTTGGGAACAAATCAGAGTCCATTCTTCCCACTCAGTGTCAAAATAGTCCTGGAAGCACTATGCAAGGCACTATGGCAAGGAAAGGAACAAACACAAAGAGCTTGATGATGACATGATCACTTGCCTAGGCAATCGCAAAGAATCTTCCCTAAAGGCCTCAGAGAATTACTGAGTGCTGCAAGTTCACAGAATACAAATTCAATGCATAAGAATAAATTGCATATTAAATCATAACAATGAACCTATAGCATACAAAATTTAAGACAATATTGCTTTTAATAACTAAAAACGTAATTGAATAACTTAGATATAGATCTGACATGCACAAGAACTGTAGGCTAGGATCACACAATGATACTGGCAGCAATCAAAGAGCTAACAAAAGGAGAAACATATGTTTTAGAAAACTCAGTGAAGACATTCATCAATGTAAAGATTACTTCAAATGTACATGAAATGGCTAAAAATCTAGATTATAAAACAATTTTTAAAAAGAAAAGAATGAAACAGCCAGATTACAAGACAATTCTAATAATCAAGAGCTGTGGTGTTGACAGAATGTGGTACCCATGGAGAGACTGATACCTAGGTAGCAGGACACAGAGGAGACCTGAGAATGAGACCTGCACAAATATGTCCACCTAATTTTTGACAAAAGTATGAAGGACTTTAATGAAGGAAGGGTAGCTTTTTTTAGTAAACAGTGGCGAAGTCTTGAAGATCTAAAGCAAAGTAAGAAGAATGAAAGGACAAAAGAAAAAATGGAAGGGAAATAGGAGGAAAGGAAGAGGGAGGAAGGGGAGAAAAAAGAAGCAATCACTACTGAAGTCTTACTTAAATTGTTCAAAAGGAAAGAGGAAACTGGAGAATGAAAGGATAAAAGAAGAAATGGGACTGGGGAGATAACTCAGCGGTCTAAGCACCTATCTGGCACGAGCAAGGAGCCGGGTTTGATCCCCAGCACTGCATGCCAAGCCAGCCCCACCTAAACCCCATGTCTACCTGTAATCCCAGTGCTAGAGAGACTGGGACAGTAGGAACACTACAAGTCCAAGCTGTGTAGTGATAACCTATGCCAAATAAAGAAACAAAGAAATAATTTTTAAAAAAAGAAGAAGAAAGAGAAAAGGGAAAATAAATACAAGATAGTTACACTACCAGTTTCTCTTAGTTCATTGAACAAAAGGTTTAAGCTAATATCATTTGGAGAATGTTTTAATGCCCATATCTTGTACTATGAATAAATACTTTGAAGATAACAATACACAATGTATTAACTATTGTCATTCTTCTATCACTTTATGAAATTTTGTTTTTTTCATAAAAACTCAAATTATGGACTTAAATGTAAAATTGCAAAAATTTTTCAAGAAGTTCAGGATCTTGGGAATCTAGTGCTGGTTATTAGACTTGAATACTTAATTCTTTCAAAACACCGTTAGCAAAAAGATTGAAGATAGTAAAAAATATTATTACACAGGATAAACAGATGAATCAAAAGCACAAAATAAGTTAAATGTCAGTCATTTCTTAAATGCAAACTGAAATCACAATGAGAGTTCACTATAGAATTATCAGAATGGCTTAACACAGAAAAGTGATGACAATAAATAAAAGTGAGGAAAGATGAGAAGACTTAAATATCACTGATGGAAATGTGAAATAATACAATCACTGTGTAAATCAGTTTAACAGTGTCTTATCAAAAAAGAAAAAATCTGATACTAAATAGACAAATCCAATACAAATTGACAACACACATGTCACAGCAATTGTAAGTTTAATAGCCCAAACTGTAAACAGTTCAGATGTTGTTTAATGGGTGGAAGGTTAAACAAACTGCTTCATTCATATCACAGAACGACTTCAACAATGATATTGAATGAACTACTGACATTCACAACAATCTGATAAATCCCCAGAGAAATACACTGAGTGAAAAGAATGATCTTATTATGTTACATATTAAATCCCACTTATATAACAGTACTAAAACTATTCTACATAATTGAAGAATAGATCGGTTATTGTCAGGGATCAAAGAAAGAATTAAAGTGAGAGAAAAATGGAAATGGCCATAAATACTAATAGAAATATTCTATACTTTGACTATATCCTAGATATTCTACTGTACCATCTATTCCCTGGTAGTCAGCAAAGCTGAGATTCAACCCAGCTACATTTGTGTCCAGGAAGCAGACTCTCATTTATTTTGCCTCCTTAAAGGTAAAGCATGCAATAAGGATGTTAACATTTGGACTGTGCTTGGTTCAGAAGACAGAAGTGCATAGGGCTGCTCTGAGAGAAATCAGCCACAATAAAACAGGATGATTTGGAAAATAAGTAAAGTAACTTAATTAGGGAGGAGAATTGGCTAAAAATGAAAAGGAAATTCTTTGATTGCAGTGGCATCGGGCTAAAAGGCCTTGCAGTGTGGGCTGAGGAGTTTGCCTTCTCCTATCAGGAACAAGGAATTAGGAAAGTTGTTACACAGAGAATGACTCAACAAAAAATGGATTTTAGAAGAAAAACTCTAGTAGATTCTTCCTAGCTGTCACAGTAAACTTTATACCTTTTATGGGACCATAAAACAGTGGACAGAACAAGCATGTTCACCACTTCCTAGTGGCATAAAGCACAGGAACTGAGGTTCAACACAAAAATCTAGAGGCAGAATTAAAGCAAATGCCTTCTCCAGTTGATCCTCCACAAGACTTCCAGAGATATTTCTAAGGTAAAAATCTGATCTCATTGCTCACCCACGTGAAACCCTACTATGCTGCCACCTCAGCTAGGAAACAAACCCAAAATTTATCAGAGCTCAGAGACCATGGCCACTCCATCATCTCAGGACCTTATCTCTGTTATTCAGAGCATGAGCTCCCCTTATTCCATCCCTTTCCAGTGGATGTCCTCCACCAACAGTGTGTCATTGTATCCTGGGGTGTGAACACAACCAAAAACACAAAAGTATAGAGGATCAGTGCAGGGAGGGGAGAAGAGAGCCTATTATCCCTTCGCCTCCTGTTCTTTTCAGAGGAAATCTTTTATTCACCACTATTTTCTGCCATGAAAATCAAGTGACTGGACACATTTAAAAATTAGAAAATGTTTTACTTTCCTGTACTGTCATTATACCTCTCTTTTATCCATCTTTGCCTCCTAGTTGCCCTGTGCCTCTTTGTCTTCTTTCCCTATTTTCCACTCTTGCTGTGAAACTTGTTCCCCTCTTTTCAGTAGCCAGCAGTAGTTCTGCAAATCTTCTCTGTGTTCAGCTCTTCTGGTCCCCAGTCCCTCAAAATGGCCATTTCAGCCAAGGCTAAGGGACCACTCAGCTCTGCCACTGCCGAGATATTATCAACACAAACAGAGCTACTGATCCTACTTCTTAAATGGAAATTTGTGGAGACCTATAAATATTTTCTACTCTTTAGTTTTCCTTGAAATTTTAGATGTGAACTAAGATTTGACCCTTTTTTGCACAGCTGTTAGTATGGGAGACATGGTTATAAATCTTTATACTTACTTTTTGGTTGTCTCAAAAGACATATTTCCCTATCTATACATTTACACCCAGATTCAGGCTCTCTCTTTGTTGTTGTTGTTTTTAGAAGCAGTATGCATTTATTTTCTTTATTTTTTATTTTTTAAATAATTTTATTGAGAAACAAATAACAATGACATTTTCAAAATTGATTAGTAGGACAGTTATAATAATTATTTTGTCTTCTTTGCATATTGTTGCCTTCTTAGTGGTTATTCATAGTACAAGACACAGGCATGATATCCTGTCCACAAACACTATTAGAACAAATCTCTCTATTCATTGAATTAAGAGAATGCAGGTGTATATCTACCCTAACTATTTTGAGTATACAGATACAAAATGGTCGTTCATTTGTATCCTCTTTTTTGATTTAGTTTTGTCAGAGAAGGGCATTCCACTGTCATTTAAATATTGTAGGTGCATGAATTCAGCAAAATATTCCAATACAGTCCAGTAGTCCATGATAGTAGTGGGTAGACAAGATTGCATAGCCTCAGCTGAGACATGCGTAATGAGCTCTATGTTGCCATTGCTGTCCTTGATGGGTTGACGTCCAAGATACACAGGCGAACAACTAACACGTCCCTTCTGCACTCACAGTTCAAGAGAAATTTTATCACCATGAGCATAGTTTAGAGCTTCCTCCAACTGTGTACCACTAGCGTGCCCTGGGGGGTGCTGTAAGAAATTTAGCTCTTTTTCAAAATGTTGGTAGTGACATTATCCACAGCATTACGTTAGGACCTTACTCAGGAGCCCTGAGTGGTCATTTATGAGTGGTAGGCCATTAGACTCTCGGAAACAGAAATGGCGGGCCTCTTCCTGCCTTTGCTTGGTTTTCCTTTTATAGGTATCAAAATTTTTCCAGCAGATGTATTTTCCCTTTGTTATGACTGCCAGTAAATTTACAACCAAATTTGAGACTTGTATCCAACAGTTGGATGCTGGTTATGCACTCATTATGTTCTATAGCACCTCTCCATTTACCCTATTTTCCTGATCTCACTTATTTTTTTATTGCCATTTCTTTCCTTTTATTTTTACAATTTCTCTTATTGTGCCTGTGCAAATGTGAGGATAGGTGGAGATAAGCTGTCTCAAATCCCTTTCTGAAGTTTTTGGAAAGAATAAATAAGTCAATAATGCTTTTCATAACAACATCAATAGTGTTCGCTCCAATTATATGTTTTTTTCATGTTTGCTTTAGAGTTTGTAACTGAACCTTTTAAAATTTGCTTAGGGCCTAATCGTCTCCATTCTTAGATTTGTTCCAGTTAAGATAAGGACCCTGCCCCCAAGGACTTTTCCAACTCAGTTTAGAGAAGAAAATTGGACAGTTTTCAAAGACCTAGAAACTAACCCAAAGGTGGACAAATATAAGTCACAAATTTTCCCACGTTATTTCAGGACGTGGGTATACTGGAGGTGACCATATCAGTTTATAAGATTTGAACAGTAGATGGAGAAGAAAATAAGACAAAATGAACCTAGTAAAGCAGCTAGGGTTTGCATTCCATTGGTCCTTTTTGGCTATATTTAAGTGCAAACCCTGCAGGTTTAGAGGAAATATTAGTGATAAGAACTCCTGTACCCAGCAGCAATGCCTTGAGAAAACACCAAGCAAATCGTCAGAGAAAGAAATCCATCAAAGGCTAAAAGCGAAAATAGTTCTGGTCACTCTGCTTAGGTGAAAAGTGTGACTTTAGAATCACATTCTGACTTCAGTGCTAAGATTTGCTTATTTGCCTAAAGATTTCCTCCTATGGGCTCCCCAGCTGCCCCCAGCATAGTGGGACAAGGAGGGCTTCAGAGAAGAAGGGAATGTTGTCCGAAAGTATAGTGTGCAGGAGGAAGGGATGGGACAGTGGGTGCTAAACCGGCAGAAATGTGAAAATACACAGAGACTCCATGTCTGAGCTGCTGCCAGGAAAAGAGCCTGGGTGGCCTTGTACAAGATTCTCCAAGAGGCTAAAGGAGAGGATCTCTGGCCCTGTCCTGTCCATGCTAATAACAAGCAACACCAGATTTGGAAAGGAAAGCGCACATTTCCTAAGGCGAGCCATTTACTACTGCCCCTCCATGGATGATAGGCACTGAGTGCACCTCACAGTAGACTCAGCCAGGAGCTTCCAAGCAGAGCGATCCAGGGCTTACACACTCAGGCAGGCCGGGTGCACAGTCACAGCCCTGGAGCCCCACAGGCAGACAAGTGGTAAACAAGGAAAACAGCTCATAGAGACGCTGCTGCCCTTCCTTCCGGGTCCCAGGCACTAATTCCTGGCTGACAGAATGTAGAGGTCTTGACTGAGAATGCTGCCAAAAGCACAATGCTGAGAGGGAAAGGTCTGTAGAGGTGGAGGACCTCGAGTCACCAGTGTTAGTAGTGAGGGCCAGCAGCTACAACCATGGCGATCCTCACCACGGCCACCACCGCCATCGCCACCACCACCGCTGCCATCACCTAGGCAAATAACCGTACCTGACTTTGCCAGAAGGTGGCTAAAGCGGAGTAACTCAAACTAAAAAGCAGAACAGCCTGGAAGGAGGCCAGCCTCTCTTCAGATCCAGGGTTTCTGTGACTATAGGTTGCTCAATCTGTCATTCCAGCAGAGACAGAGGGCAGCGTACAATGTCTCTAGTATCCTGCCGCTCCTTTTGGAGGTTGCTCTTCCTTTGCCTCTGGGAGGCTCGGCACAAAGCCCAGGGCAGCCAGTGTAAATATGGTGGGATAGAAGTGGCCAGGCAGACCCCCTAAACACAGCTTCTAGGAATACCACTGCGGCCAGCCTTGTTCTCCGTACTAGAGAGAACATCTCCGTACTAGAGAGAACATCTCCGTACTAGATGCCACCATGGTCAGCATGAAAAACAGTGGTAGCCGGGCATGGGCTATTTTGCACTTACCTCTCAACCCAATACTATTTAAGGGTTTACTCAATACGTATTTAGCACAAAAGAAGAAATTGATCACCTATTATGAAAATTGCAAACCTAATTTAAATTTAGACCATAAATGAAATATTGCCCAGGAAATATTTTTTCAAAAAAAAATGAAAAATGGTAAAATTAAAAAAAAACTTTATTGCTCCCTGAAAACATCAGGCAAAACCTTTTCCTGATTTTCTGAAGGTCAGATTGTGTTTTATAATAGTTCAATCAGTAAGGGTGTTCATACGTTCAATCATTTGCCTCTGATAAGAAGTACGGAGACTGATTTTTCTCAAATGAGAAGAGGATTAAGAGATGGAGGGAAGGGGAAGAAGGAGAAAGGGAGGCGGAAAAATAAATTGTTTTGTGTTATATATGAGGAATGTAGACATATGGATTGCAAAGATATTCTAAGAAAAAAATTTAAAAATATGAAATAATATGAAGCTATTTATGCTATCAAATTTTCTCTCTACTAAGTGATGCTACAAGGTTTCAGAATATCAATGAACTTTAACTGCTTTTGACTACAAAAGGCTGTCAGCAGGAACACCTTCAGTGACATCGCCTCTATTTAACAACTTGAACAAAAGGACATGAAAACTAAGGACTCCTGGTGGAGTGTGACTGAAACACAGGCTCAGGCAGTGTCAGGACCAAGCTTATGCATGGGATTTAAATTAATTAGGAAGCACAGAAGGCACCCCTGAGAATAAAGTAATTAGCCTTGAGGGAAAAACTAAGAAAATGAAACAGTCATACCTCTGTTCGTGAATGCTTCTGCTCATGAACGGACTGAGTCTCAAGCAGAAGCATCTGGGAAAATGTTGCTTCTGTTCACACGTTCTGCCTCAGGAGTCTGACACAGCCGATGCCATCGTCCCTGCACAAACACAGTTGTGGCCATTTTCTCTGCTCAGACACGTGGTCCTGGTTTTCTCTCATTAAGGTTGTGGTCACAGAAGCACTTGTGCACATTTGCTGTGAAACTATTTTGTGTGTTGTCTTGCACATGTGGTGCTGTACAGGGTCATTCAGTTCAGTATGGCCCCAAAGAAGGTCCAAAGCAAGTATGGTGGCAAAAAGAAAGTACAGAGTGGGAATGAGGGTAACCAGAAGGTGTAAAGCTGTCATGCAGGTAACGAGAAACTGCAGCACAGGAATAGTAAAAAGAAGGCTTTGAGGAAAATAACCGTTAAACTGAAGAAGGCAACTGTAGAAAAGCAGGAACATGACACTCAATTAACTGATCTGGCTTCAGAGTACAAGATGGCAAAGTCTGCCATCTTGACTACTTTGAGGAATAAAAACATCATCAAAGCAGATGATGTAGCAAGAGGAGTTAACCATTTTACGCAAGTGGAGGACACAATTGCTGGAGGAGGTGGAAAACTTTTTATGCCATGGTTGAATGAGAAACAGCTGCCAAATGATAGCATTAGTGAAACTATAATCTGTGAAAAAGCCAGGAAATTGCACAGTGATTTACTGAAAAAAAAAAAAAATCCCTCTATAAGTGCAACAAGTGATAAATTTAAAGCCAGTAGAGGGTGGTTTGATACATTCTACATGAAAAGAGATATCTGCAATGTGATAAGACATGGTGAGGTTTCCGATTCAGATATGGCCACAGCAGAAGCTGACAAGAAAGAATTTATGGACTTCATGAAGGTAGAAGGATAAGTTGCTCAACCTGGACAACAGCACTGCAACAGAGCTCTTATGGAAGAAGGTGTGAAACAGAACCTGCGTCACTCAAGAGAAATCGGCCCTGCGGGGCACAAGCCCATGAAGGACAGACTGCCTCTTCCTATGAGCAAGCTCAGGCACTGACCTGAAGGTTAAGCCACTCCTGGTGGAAGACAGGGAGGAGGTTCACAGTGATGGCATAAGACCCAACATAAAAAATGGATTTTTACATGTATCAAGGATTTGAGAAGCAACACACCAATATAACTTAATGTACATAGTGTTACATCTGATGAACAATAACACAGTCTCTCAATTCCAGTGGGTTCAGGAGAAAAAAACAATGACATCAGACAGATTTTTCATCAAAATTGACCTTGCAGCTAAGAGACAAAGAAGAAAGGAAATCCCGGAAGGAGATTTCCTCAGTGTCCTTCTGAAGAGGGACTCTCTGTCCAAGCCATAACTTGTCTCCACCCACCTTCCTGTCCTCCCCACAAAAGTCACCTCTCTTCATAGATTGCTGTGCTGTACTTTGTTTCATATCACTGAAGTTTAAAAAGTACATATGGTTCAAAATAAACTGACCTTACTTATATTTACCCTTATTGGAAAACATGATTTGGTTCACTACCAATATGGTTCCTGACCAATTTGGTTCCTGGCCAGAATCATGGAACAAAATGAGTTTGTGAACCAAGGCGCCACTGTGTGCAGAGAAAGCCTGAGGTGGAAACCCAGAGCTTTGTGAAATACAAAAGGAGCAGTCACCATTACTGACTAGCTGTGTCCTTTTGTGCTGTAGCCTTTCAACCATTCACACAATCACTCCTTCCCTAACACCTCCTTTACTTTGATTTTGCTTGAGTAATTGTTAGTCATTTATGGCCTCTAGACAGTTGCAGTGTATCTATGGAGGAGGAGGAGGGCTTGGGAAGTCTCAGAAGAGAGAATTTAGGGATCAGCTTCAAAAGGCATTGGCAGAGGGGTGCCCTAAATTTTTGGAACAAATCGGTAAAACTATTAAAGACACAGAGCTAACATTATTGAGTGTTAGCTAAGTGCGGGGCGCTAGGTGGCACTTGGAGAGAGATGCAGTGCCTTTGGGCCAATGATGCCAGCAGCGCTGGCATTCCACCTCGTAGTGGTCAGCGTGGGGGTTTGTGAACTGCGTCTGAGGCCAACAGAAAGACTTTAGTAGAATAGGCACAGAGCATGCCTTGACCATAGCAAATGCCATGTTAAGCGATATGGTCAGGCAGAATGGCTCCAAAGCAATAGTTTCAGAAGCCAAATGGGAAAGGCACTTTGGCTTAGGTGGCTCTTCACTGGCTCTTCCATCCACAGAGTAACAAAAAGGTGAAAAAATTACTCTGAAAAGCACTAATCACCAAGCTATAGTCTGCGATCAAAATCCTGCAGCTCTCAGATTTAAATCTTATATTTTCTGGGGCACTCATTAGACTGTTTTCCAGGGCATTAGCGTCAAGGCCTATGACAAATATATTCATTGGGAAATACATAAAGTACATACCTTCAGATGTTGAAGGAAGCTGTGGCCAGTGGAAAGTGGAGGATGAGGCCATATTAACGTCATGGCCCCCACTCGGCAGCATGGAGATTCTTCCAACAGAGGTAGGATTTCTATGTTGTCTCTCCTGAGTTTGGCAGGCCTCACCATTAAGGGGAAAAAAGCAACATCACTTTGACACTAAAAAAGGGATCACTGATATCTGGTCAAGTTTGGCCTCTCACCCAAGACACAAACAAAGCTTCAATAGTTATTTAATGTCAGGAAAAGAACTATAGTGTGTTATCAAATCCCTTGAAAGACTAATGCTTGAGAATAACAATGTGATCCAACTTCTGTCTTACTGAATTAGGCCTAAGAGCTTAGAATCTTTCTGAAAATCAAGAGAGTGTTTCAACCATAGCAAAGCTGAGGAAGTGTGTTTCTACCAAATCCATCCTTGCTAAGGAATGTATTGGTGACATTGAAGGTGTTTTCCTTTTTTTTTTTTTTTTTTGGTGTGTGTGTGTATGTGTGTGTGTGTGTGTGTGTGTGTGTGTGTTGCATTACTGTTTTTCTCTTGATTCATCTACATATAATTATTAGCGCAAGAAGAGGAGTGGAAAAGATTTGTTTAGCTTTGTACATCAATGATAAACCTTTAAAAACATAAACTTCACTTTTAATGCAACATCTTTTAAACTAAAAAGCTGCCAATCCCAATTTTTACCAAGTACTCTGCCTTTAACATTTGAAAACCAAAACTGCCTTTTATTTTAATCAATGAAAAGCAAGTTTTAGCTTATAAATAGATTTTTTCCACAATTCTTTATATAAAATATTGAAAATGGATGCACATAATGGAAGTCCACTTGGTTCTCCACCAAGCTCATTCTAGCTTGCTCAGTCCCTTTAGGCAGCAGCAAGCATTGTTCTCTTCAGCTCCTGCATAATTAATTCTAAGATATAAACATATACCTATCTACTTCAGGGGAAGCAGGAACAGTGAGAAAAAGAGAAGGGAAGATGATACCCATGTCAAGTGATTTCTCTAATATGTTTCCCACTACGGGGAAAGATAAATTAAATGTGCAATAAAAATTTAATAGCGAACAGTGATTGCACTATGGGAACCCTGATAGAAATAAGCATAATGGCATAATAAATTTTCTTGTGTGAGGAATGATTATTTGGAGCTTTAAGCTTTGACAATTCTTGTAAATCTTATCCGTTTGTTAGCAATTAATAATATTAAATTGCTTCACATCTCTCTAGATAAACATCAGCAATCTTTCAAGTTGTTGTTGAAGAAATGCATAATCTAGTGCATCCCATTACAGAACTTTCTAAAATTTCTGAGAGGGTAAATAGCACTGTTCCAAAGAGGAATAAAGCAATTCAATGTTTACTGCTGATAGAACTATATCAACAAATATTTGTTAAATGCTACTTTGTGCTTAGCAGAAATTGCTAGCTGTCCATCAAAATCCACTTTTGTCCCCTAGCATTCATGCCCAAGTCTGGGCAGTGGCTCAGGGTAGGACTCTATCCCCAGGTCCCTAGATATACAGTGTGGTCATGTGATTCATCTCCACTAAAACTGGAGGCATTGCCTTGACTGGAAATGCTGGGATGCAGGCCAGGTTTCAAGAATGGGATGTGCCTCTTGCTCTTTTTCAGTTTTTTCAAGCTTGATGTATGATATGGGAGACCACAAAATTTTGTGGAGGAAGGAACCACAGATTGAAAGGAGCTGCTCCTAAATTTACACATAGGAAAAGGTTTTATTAACAAGAACCCTCCACCCTTGGTTAAATGAATAAGATAAAGACTTCTATTGCATTTAAGCCACTACAAACTTGTGGGTCTATCTGTTACAATGTTTTTGCCCAGCCCAGCTAATGCTATACCATGTTTGTAGAAAAAGACATTGTTCTTTTTACAAAATAATAATTTTAACTCAGTTAAAGAAAAATACAAGCAAGCAAAATAAAATAATACAAACATATGTAACAATACATTATTTTCAGAGATGCCAAAGAATGATACATTAACAAATGAACAAAAAACTGGTATTGGCACACAGTGCTAGAAGTTCAAAAGTAATCTATAAACTTTCAAGTCAGTATTTATTGAAAAATGTCCATAAAAATTAGTGGATTCTGTGGATAAGAGCTTTGAGATGCAATGATGATGATAACGAAATCATTTATAATGGAGTTTATACTCCCAGGAAGCTCTTTACTTAGACAAATAAGCTTCTGGTACCCTCTACCCTTTTATCTGTATTATAGTCCTTATCATCACTCACCTCAGGATTTCTAATTCACCCATAGCTATAGCCTTATTTTTTCCTGCACTGCTACCTTTGACCTAACTAGACCACTTAGATTTTAATTTTTTATTACTTCCTTAAGACAACATCTTTTGCTGATTTGTACTGTTTTTAATTTTTGAAACAAGGTCTTGCTATATAGCCCAGGTCGGCTTTGAGCTCATGATCCTATAATGTAATTTTAAGTTTTGGAATTACAGCCAATCTTTGCTCACATTGTATAAATTATTTCCATTCCACTGATTCGGTTTCATTCTTACTAAAGGAAATGCAGCTCAGATTCCAGTCCAACAGCAGATTTCCAGAAATAAGCCCAGAATATTCACATTATTATAAAGCTATTTATTGAGAATTGAGGATTTAATAATGAGCAGAACAATAGGGTGCGTGCCCTTTGGGTACTTATATTCTAATGAGGGTGACATCATATTGTATACAGAAATAACTGGTTGTATTAAATTTGGAGATGACTCAATGGTAAAAAGATAACTATCTTTAAATACCTAATGGTTTTTCCTACTAAAAATACAGAGATTAAACTTTTTTCTTCCTCATGGATTCTGACCACTGATATATCTCAAGTGATTAAAACAGTGTCCGGCACCTGTTTGTCATTCAGATAATTATGTTGAATGAAGAAATGAATGGATAATGTCACCTTCAGCCTAGAAATTTGACTGAATTCCAAGATCTTCTCATTTGCAATAGTCAGCAATGATAATTAAATCTGTCATCTTCTTGCTTTGAACCTTTGAAAATATCACTTCTTTGAGCAAGATATTGGGAAAAAGCCCCAGGGAAATAATTTAGGTTCAATATTAAAAAAAAAAAAAATCCAAAGGTCAGAATGCTCAAATTCAAAGTTTTACCTTCAACAAGGACGTAGTTGCTGTAAGTTTCCAAGAACAGTAGACTTGAAAATATTTCCTGAGTGACTGATGTGCCTCGTGGGTGATAGTCAAACAGGAGGATCTCAAACAAGGCTCCAGATATACTGAAACTTGGGATAGTTAGGAACAAGCACAGTGAGATCCTAGGCTACATACATGACAAGAGAAGAGAAAGAGTGAGACAAGAAACTAGGACCTCCTAAATATTTCCTAGTGTAGTACATATGAGACTAGTGAACCTAATTAAAGGAATAGAATCTTCTTCAGTTGAAAGTTTGTCTACTGAAATGGGCCACCCTGGAAAACAGTGTGCCTGAGATCACACAGAAATTGAGGACTCATCCCTGGCTACTGAACACAAGGCTGATTTGGCTGTAATTTGACAATGGGTTCTTTCGGGAGAGGATCACCAAGATTCTTAGCAGTTCTGGGTGAACCGCTGGACCTTGAGCTGAGAGTTTGACTTAACTCTGCATCATCAGACAGAAATGCAGTAAGCAGTGAAGATGTCCTCAAAGTTTCTTAACTCTGGGGAGAGCGCTCTGACCTTCAGGATATCCACCAAATGAGGATAATGGCATGAAGTTGGTAAAATGATCTGAGAGTTAAACACAAGAACGACTGTGAGTGTACAACTTTGTTTCTAATCTGGACTATGTACCAGTTGATATGTTTCTTCTCTTTTTTCCTGCAAGTCTTGAATTACTCTGTTCCTCTATTATAAAGTTCAAAATCTTTGTGTTTTCATATCCTATTGGGAGACTTTAATTTGCCATCCAAGAAAATCAAATAATATTTTTAGACCATGGACCAATGTGTGTCTTAAGATAACTGTAAAACAAAAGATTTTAGTTGATCCATGTAGGATGCAAGCCACCCAGATTGGCTATTTTACAAACTCATCTTATTGTTTCCCCTGCTATTGTGTTGCCCTAAATTAAGATGCAATGCATTGTGGAACTCCATTATCACGTGACAACTCTTCTTTAAGTGCCCCTAAACCATTCACAGTCAGTGACGAACACACACTTTTACATCCAACTCTAAACATGGTGGAAACTTGAGGCTGCCCAGTGGGCTACCTTCAGCCAGAAAAATGTCCCACTACACAGACACAGCGTCCTTCTGTGACCATCACCAGGTTGGTATCACATAGCAGTGTAATGGTCGCAGGAACCAGCAAAGAACTGACTATGCACTTCAATCTTGAAGCTTCCTTCAAGTCAAATTAAATGTGGCCCCAGACATATCTCTCAGAGACAAGGCACTGCAGCCCTTTGGATATGGTGAACCACAGACAAGAAAGAAAGGCAAGGAGTGTCCAAAAGCCTTTTCAGTCTACAAAGCAATATTCTCTATATTTAGATCAGTCTATATCTGAACCTGAAAATTCAAGAGAATTTGAAATCTTTCCTGCCTGGCATGATTATATATTTCAAAGACACTTGTTCCTAAAAGCTCTTACCCATCTTCAGAAATAGTTGCCTTACTCGGGATATTTCCAACCATGTAAATATTTCCTTATTTCAGTACTTGTAAATTTTCTAGTTCACTTTGACAGTGCACAATTTTGCTTTTAAAAGGATTTGTCTATGTTATATGTAATAAAACCACATCATCCTACTATTACCCAGTATTAGAGAAATGATCATCAATTCTTACAATAAAAATTTCAGGCCATTGAAGGCCTCCAAAAGTATTAGAACTGATTTGCTTGTTTATTTTATGTAGTAGTAATTATGTGATCTTGGTAAGTCATTTGTCCTCAATACATTTTAAAGTGTATTAGGTGATTTTTTTTCTTTTTACAAAAACAATTATTTCTAAGGAGAACAATGTCAGGGTCCAGAAAATAAAACAAACCAAACAACAAAAGAGTTGAAACATGCCCTAAAATAAAACAGGTTATCAGAGGAAAATAAATATTTAGGCAGTATGTTGAGAAAAATAAAATGATTGGGATAAAAAGTAATGTTTTGTTTGTCTATATTTGTAATTAGAAATGACCAAAGTCAAGTTCCTCAGAAAGATTTTTATGAACATGACATTTCTGAGTCTGAGATGTGATCCGTGCTGAACAGCTCTGAAGCACTTTGCTTTTGGAAACAAGAATAATTTCTGAGACCTCACCAGAATTTAGTCTTCAGTATCCTGAGAACTAACTAATTTACAAGGAAATTTAGCATATTGGAATTCAAAAAGGCAGATGTTTGTACAAAACCATGGCCAAGCTGAGTTGTGAACACCTGCAATTTATCTTCCTGGCTGTAAATGTACCTCAAAACTCCTCATGCTGTGTAAATGTCTGGGTTGAAAGAGAACTGAGGATAGCATGGCATGCTGGAAATGCAGCTCAGTGGGCTAGTGGGCACAATTAACCAACGGAAGCTGGGAGGAGAGGCACCAGCAAAGTGTGGACTGAATGGGCTCACTGCTGAGGGTGGTGGTGAGAGAGGCATGTTGTTCTTCACAAAAGGTAAGGGGCTTAATGGATGGAATGGCAGCTTAGAAGACTAAATACCATATGCCCACCAAATAGACTAATAAAAAATGTTAAACAGCATGCACATTAAGTGGAGAATGTACAAGAAAACAAAAGTTAAGAGATAGGGAAATTGAAGAAACCATTGCAGAAAAGAACTCCATAGGGCAGATGAGCACCTTAGCACCTTAGCCTGGATACGTGTAGAGCTCTGTGGAGCTAGACAGAGGTGACACTTCCAAATCTCCATCAACATTTCCATACATTGTCCTCATTATGCTCCATCCTTATTATTTCCTGCCTATGTAACCTCAGAAAGGTGAGGCCCAATTGATGGAAAGGTACCAGCAACTATAGTTGCAGGGTAAAAAAATTACTTTGAGATGCAGTATGAACATATTTTAAAGATAATTACATTGGTAGAGACAACACAGCATGCTCTCAGGTGGAAGGACAAGGTCTGCACATCCACAGGTCTTCTTGCAGGCTCAAACTCTGTGCTGTACACACACAGTGAGTGTTTCCCTGGGTCCAAAGAGTTCACACGTGCTAGTAGTGGTGTGTGTGTGTGTGTGTGTAGGAAGGAGCTATCTATCTCACTCTCCCTTTTCCATTCTCTCATCTGGAAATTCTCAGTCAGTCTTCGTATTTGCTAGGAACAAGTGACTGCTACAAAATCACCCTAGTATCCACTTGATTGAGTAGATCTAAACTCTTTTTTGAACACACAGTATCCTTTAAGGAGTCTCAGATCAAACTTGCTTTGGGTACATTTCTGTGCAGAAGCTAGTACGTTTACCTTACATAGCTAAAGTTAGCATTTTCAACCAAGGCTAGTCTGGAAAATGTCTGGGAGAACATTTCTGTTGAAGATATCATCAGAACTTTTATTCAAACTACAGGTGGATGAATTTTAGGCCTAGATTTATTCCTAACATCTCCAGCTGATCTATGTGAGCTGGAAAATACAGACCTAATAACCGAAATAATTTCAGTCAGTATTTAGGATGCTATAGCCATGAGAGGTAGTGAAAGGGCTCAGACCACGGCTCCTGTTCTGGTCAAAAGTGAGGACCCTTCTTCTGCATTTAATGAAACTTTGGAGATTGATGATTGAGAAAATATAAAATTAAATATTACTCTTTTTAAGCAGATTTATGAGGTGAAAAAGAATCATATGCATATCAATAAATATTGCATGTATAATTCATTTATTCAATGCATGATAATAATTCCTATGGGTGTGTATCTTGGATCTGTAGCTACAGTTTACAGACTACTTCTCTTGAGTGAGCACCCAGAGTCTATTCCCAGGAGCAGTGCTACCAGCAGAGAAGTTAAGCAGCTTTGTAGTTCTGGGATGACTTTCTCTTCTTCATCAATGATGTAAAGCAATTGAACTAAGTTAACATTTCCCCAGGTTTTATCCTGATGTTTTTTGCCTGCTTCATCTAAAGGGCTTATCAAAATAGGAAACTTATGGAATTAGATTTGGACGCTCTGGGGAAGGAATTCAGTATACTTCACTTCTAGCAAATTCTCCTAGAAACACTGAACCATACTAGTTTTAGAACCAACTTACATGAAGTTTGTGAAGTTGCTTCCATTGTTGACCTTAACTGAGGAGGAGGACAGAGTAACTACATTTATCATCTCAATTATATGAAGAAATGCACTTGCCATAATGAAAACCATTTGGCCAGTGTGTGTTAGGTTACCTTCATAGTGCTTTATATCAGGCACTTGAGCAGGCAAACAAAGACACTATTTCTAAAACAGTCCAGTAGTCCATAATAGTTTTGGGTCTTCCGCTTCACTGGCAATGTCAGAAATTATTGACCTGAGTCCCCTATAGCTCAACATAACAGCATGGCTTTATTTCTTATACTTCGTTTTTATACATTTCTGCTGGATGGTTAAGACCAAAGTAAAGCAGGACCTATGCAACAAGAGTTGTAGCTTTTGGGTCTGACAAGGTCAGTGAAATCACCTCAGGATTTATCCTGAGATCCTGTACCTCAGATTGTAGATCCTTTGTCAATGTCAGCCATGTTAATGAGTCAAGTCCATTGCTTGGCCAGTGTGCTCTCTGTGAAAGCCTGAGAGAATGTTTTCTCTCCATGGGACTCTCCTTAGGCACACTCTACATCATTGATCACTTTCCACTTTGGCCCCATAATCTCCTTGATCAGAAAATTTGGGACACAGCTAAGTTATGTGATGTTACAGTACAAGTTCTCATATGTCCTGAGTCTTAATTGACCTTGGAAGGCTAGGGCCAAAATGTTGGCTTTCCTTGCGGCCCTCCTTTTTCTCTAATTTTGGTCTGCAAACTTAGGTTATTAACCCTCCAGAAGAGAAGTTTATTGTTATTACCATACAACTTAGGCTGTTAACTTAACCTCACTATCTGTCTGAATATCAAACATCATAGGCATAATATGAAACAGGTATTTTTCATCAAGTATTGATACATTGAATTTTAAGTCCCTATAGAATATGATGAAAAAACATTTAAAAATTATAATATATTTTAAAAATAGGCATAAAGAATTATATAATTCTTATGTTTACACATAAGTCCAAAAATCTCACCATATACAACCTTGAAGCAGGACAGTCCCGCAACATTCCTTTTCCTGTCTCCTGCCTTCATTCACCACCCCCTTCTTTTTGAACAATCATCTACCCGAGAGACAGCACAGCAGCAAATGGCATGTCATGACAAGCAGCCCATATTCAGAAGACCAGAATGACAGGCACTCCAAGCATGAAACTACTATTACAGATTACCATCTGCAGTGCAGTTGCTTAGTTCACAGGTATCAGTATATATAGTTAGTCAGGATGAGAATCTTTCCAATTAACTGCTAGATTCAAAAATCTTCTGGAGATTCTCAGGATTATTGCCTCACCCATCTTCTACATATAACTGTATGGCTTGTCACTGTCATGTTTCCTAGCTCTTCTCTTTCCCTCTCTTAATTAGTTAGTCCTCGAGTTCTTGCTTTCCTTTTACTTATATTATGCCTTTCTATTCAAATAACAGAACTAAATGAAAAAAAAGGGATACAGATGAATGTCCATTTTGTATCTGTGTATTCAAAGTGGTTAGGATAGATATATAGTTACATTCTCTTAATGAATAGAGGGATTTATTCTAATAGTGTTTGTAAATAGGATATCATGTCTGCGTCTTGTACAGCAATTAACCATTAGGAAAAATGTATGCAATGTGTTAATTATTGAAACTGTCCTACCAGTTTGGTTTGAAACTGTCTCATTGCTATTTGCTTCTCAATAAAATTATGGGAAAGAAAAACAAAAACACTATTTCACCTTTGACAGATTTGACCTGGGATCAAATTTCACCTCATTACTCTCCAATTCTTTTCCTTCCTAATTTCCTGAGCTTCCACATTCTCATCAGTTGTGTGTGGGATGATGACAATGTATAGTCACAATCTCATAAGAAGTGCTAGGTGAGGAGCAGGGTAAAGGATGGACCTTGGAACTTCATTTGTCTAACAAAACCCATGTGAGATGGCTTTGGCTAGAGGGAGGGAAAGGAGATAGGTGGAAATCCACTACAACTACTCCTAGGATTAGTATGAGAATTGATAAGAAAATACAGATTGAGCAAAGCAGAGTTTCTGATATATTAAAAAAAATCAATGACTAACAGCCCTTATTATTAAATTGGGTTACAAGAAATTGCTTATGTGCAACTCTTTTTGACTGTCAAAAATGGCAACTCCATATGCCTCAAACACAACATAATTTAATATTGAAATTGCAGTATGACATAATCAGTTCATTTTTCCCAAATTATTCAGGCTTTTTTCAAGTAAGAAAAATGGGAAAGACATTAATGAAAATATAATGAATTCCTCCTTTCATAATGATTTTTTTTCTTTTAATGAAAATTCAAAAGGCTTCATCTCAAGTCACACTACGATCATTTTTCTGAGTAATGATGTGATAAGAGGTAGGGCAGCAGGTGGGAGTTTTGACAGAAAACACCCAGGAGGAAATCAGATGAGGGATTTTTATGCCTTGTTCCAACTATTATTATAACAAGCTGTCCCTCTTACACAGCACACCCTGTCTCGATGACTTTAATGATGACCCAAACTCTCCTAATCTGGTGTTAATGTGGCTCATAGACTCCACTGAGGTGCTTAAAAAGTCACAGAACCTCTTCCGGCTGGTAATAGATGGTCCTGTATTTCCTGTCCTTACAGACAATCTTATAAACAAGTACTAGTCATATAGAGTATAAAAACAATGAATGGTCTTTACCCAGCTATTAATATTGTTACTAAACAGATGAGGTATCAGTCCAATTTGATTTGCTAATTTCATACTCACATTTTATCTAATAGCTAAGATGATAAATAAATCATTTTAATTCTCATATGTTTATGCCCTGTGTTTTTAAATCTCATAAGAATATGTGTCTTGGAGGCCTGCCCCTTAGCTCAGTAAAGAACTGCTTCAACAAAGCAGTCAGGCTCAGGTTGCTGTGGTTCGATCCCCACAACTTAAGCCAGCAAAACCTGCCCTGAGGGCATTCAGAGGAAAAAAAAAGAGTATTTGTCTTGATAGAAGTTTAATTTCTGTAAGTTCTTAGAGAGTACCTGGACATTTTGCTAAATAGAAAATGTAAGAATAAGGTTCTCAAACAATAAGTACTCATCAAACATCTCATTCAGCAGGCCCCAAAATATGTGTCACTACCCTAATCCTAATATTCAGAAAATTGTATAAGAATATGAGAACCAAGACAGGGAAATACAAGCACAAATATTTTATTAGAAGTTTAGAATTGCAAAGAACCTAGTCTGACTACGTGTGCTCATGATTACTACTGCTCTATATTGATTCATCAGTTCCCCAAGTTATGGTTTTATTGAAAGATGAGAGGAAAGGAGATCTATACCTGATTTTCCATCACCTTTATTATTGATTTAATACTGGGTCTGTCCTTGAAAACTTCTGGGAGAATATTTCCAACTCATTCTAGGTAAGTGAGGAAAATGCTGAACTGAGAATTAAAAATATTGAGCCTGAGATAGTGATTTGAGTACTTACATTTCCTTTGATTTGATCAAGTTAATGTGTCTGACACTCTTGATGTGGTGAAGAAAACACTGTGGCAGGGAAGCTTGGAAAGAAACCAATAAATGCAATATCTTCGTTCTAGTTCTGGCTCAGCCTCTAGTATGCAACCAGGAAATGGAGAAACAGGAAGGACTAACCGAAAACAGGCTAAGTCTGAGCAATACCATAAAGATAAGGAAAGGAGCATCTTGGTACATTCAGAAACATGAAAGGAGATTGTAAAGGATGATGTCATGGAGGACACAGGCTGGAATCATTGCTGGAGCTGTAGGATTGAGGATACTGAAACATAGACCAATAAACTAAAATGATCTGAAGGCAACCTATTCTGTTTTCATACAACAACAGCTGAACTGAACTGAACTGAGTAGGTACACCAAAGGCCACATGGCACACAAAGCTTAAGATACTTATCATCTGACCCTTCTCATAAAGTTTACCAATCTATTCTAAACAGAAAATTCCATTAGTAATGAATGGAGGAGGTCAATGGTTACATAGAAAGTCCACATATAAATAGAATTACAATATCAAAAAAACCTTTCATTATTGTAAATAGAAGTCTCTCTCCTTAGTAAGCATGAAGATGATATTTTAGATGAACAATTGCATGTGAAAGGAGCTAAACAGGAAGTCTGGAAAAATGATCCTCAGGTCACATCATTGAAAAGACTGAAAATCAACTAACTCATACAGAGATGTAGGACTCAGTATGCTTCAGTCCAGTTCAAAGATTGGTACTTTTCTATAAAAGTGAAACCTTTATCACAATATCTGTTTAAAGTGAGCCCTAGCCATTTAGATTTTCTTAGTCCAAGTATTTTTCTTTGCTGACCTCGTTTTCCCTATATTTTCCCCCATATTTTACTGAGCATGACCCGCAACTGGGAAGATTCTTAAAGCAAGAGGTGAGAAGTGCTGGTAACCTGGATTCACTGCTCCGCAGCTGGCCTGTAAGTTAATAATGGCAATCCTATCACAGAATAGTAACTGTTACTTCCTCCTAATGTCCCCAAGGCATTTTTAAATGTGACACTTATAGCTCTGTATATGCAATTTACCTCTGTAAAAGGCCATCTGAAAGTGCAGTACTTAAAAATGTGCCACCAGGAGTTGTGGGATCCCGTGCTGAGCACTTCATTACTCGCGCAAGTCCTGTACTGAGCCATTGTCACTTTGGTCCCCCTCCACAGCCAATTCGATGGTGATAACCAGTGCTGAAAGCCTCCATCCCTCACAGTATTCTTAATGGCGTGGACAGTGTCTGTGCTTAGCACTGCTAATACTCCAGGGCTTCCCCAGTAAGACCAACATTCAATGAGTCCAACTGCTGTTTTCCCATCCCTGAGAGATATCACTGGTCTTCATGATTCAGTCAGACTACCAAGGAACCCCTGTCTAACCGTAATGCAGTGGTATTTATCCACAGAACTGTACTCAATTCCTGCTCTTCCTAAAAAACAGCCTGTGAAGACAGATTCAAGTCAGATGGAGAATGCAAAAGAGGAATTTATTGTACCTTCCCTTTAATTGTACTAGTCAGCTGGCGCTGCAATAGCAAATTCCTAGCTGCTTTAAATGTCTAACTGCTTTAAACAGTAGACACACATTCATTTTTTCCCAGTCCTGGGAAGACTGTGAGGCTAGCAAGTACAAGATCAAAGTCCTGGCACTTTCAGTTCCAGAGGATGGTCTTCCTGTGCACATTCTCTGGCAGAGACAGACTGCTGATTGATTTTCTTTTTGGTAAGGGTAGGCATTTCCTCATGAAGGCTTCACCAGAATGGCCCCATCTAAACCTAATTACTTCCCAAAAGCCTCACCTCCAAATACCACCACACAGGTGGTTAGGTTGCAACATGTAAAAATTGAGGAAAAACAAATATTCAGGTATAATATAATCCCCAAGCCTCTAAATTTTAAACAAAGTGGGAAAAAGGATGCAAAGCCACAAAGACAATGAGAAAAGGAAAAAAAATAGAAATCTATAAAGAAAATTGATTAAAGATAACAGAAACCTCAAATCAAAAGTAAAAAACAAGAAGCAACCTAATTCATGCCAGAGAGTCACAAAAATCCAAGGAATAGACAGCAACAAACATCTATTGAATTGGGGTTGAATGGGGCTATGGTCCTTATGATGAGAAAGATTTGATTAATTCAGTTCCATATGATTCGCTAAGGGTCACCCACAAACCCAGCAGAAATCTAATGGTCATATTTTATGAAAAGGATAGAAGAGTATGTTGGTTAATATTGAGCCAAATGAAGGACAGGATGTTATAAGAAACAAAATCAAAGAAGAAATTACAATAGCCCTGAAAAAATAATAGCATGGCTGCGTAAAGCAAAACTTAAAATGAAATAAAATATAAACTTGGAGAAATTTCTAGAAAATAGAATATAAACAAGAAGTGAAATTAAGAAAATAATGATAAACTAAGGGTCTAATCCAGAAGAATAAATTCAAATTTTAAAGTTTCTGGAAGAAAAAGTTAACAAAGAACAATCATAAATAAATTCTCAAGAAAAACTTCCAAAGTAATGAACAATAGTCAGATTAAAACATCTCCCATAGCCCAGCAAAATGAAAAATTGAATAAAGCAAAAGAGAGTGCTGATTAAATTGACTCAAGGTTCTAGAACTTCCTTCGATTCCTCAAAAGCAGCAGCCATGTATCAATGTCTTGAGCATTCTGAAGAAAAACTATCTCCAGAGTAGAGTTTGACATGCAGCCAACTTATCAATCAGGAATAAACAGTTTGAAATTTTTAACTTTTTAACTCCCAAGCTACTCATACTTTCTCAGAAAAACCACTGGAAGATGCTTTTCACCAAAATGAGGAAAGACTGTCCTATAGAACACATCTTCAGATATAACAGGAAATAGATGTCTAAGGCAAAGCCAAGGAACTCTCCAAGATGATGGTGAAGAGAGATTCTAGTATAATTGTCATTTACCAAGCAGAGCAAGCAGTGAACCCAGATTGAAACCAGGAATGATTCAGTTCCCATCTTGACACCCAGCCTTATTTTCAGAGAAGGGCTAAAGTCCAGAAGAAAGTGTTAGGTATTATAAAATTAAAGGAACAATCATTTTGCTGATGATACCAGTCCTATTGGCTGACCCAAAGAGAAGACAATAAAGAAATATGTTTCTGTCAAAAAGGTCCATAAAAAGCGTTAGTGTCTCTGTTTTGTTCAATGTCCTAACAAGAGCTACATCTTTCCTGTAAACTGCAAAGCAGAAGAAAATACAAGTCTGCTTTCATAAAAAGAATTTTATACACAAAATCCCACACATAGACATGGAATGTTTCTTTCTTAAAATTTTTTTCTTTTATCTTTGGTAAGTGAAAAACAAAAGTAATCATAATAACAGAATTAAAATAAGATTTATACTTGTGGAAAATGATTAGGAAGTGTATTATGGAGAACTATTTCTTTGTCTCCCTATTGCATAGTTTATTTATTCTGTTACAATTCAAGTTACACATTGCATTCATATACTATGTCTATGCTTATTAAAATTCCACTAACAAATACATATTTTGGATTTTTTATTAGTACATGTTTGCAATACTGAATGATCAAATTCATCATGAAGAATTGGTACCTGTACATAGCATATATTAATTCTTGATTCTCATTACCCTCACCTCCTTTCCAACCCTGTTTCTCTTCTCATTTATAAAAGACTTTTTTCTCATTTACAAGGTTTTGTTTCCATTTTTTCCTTCCATTCTCTGTTTTAAAATCCCTTTTCCCTTCCCTCCCTTGCCTCTCTCCCTCCCTTGTTCCCTTTCCCTATTTGAAGAACTTCTTCCTGCCTCTTTCCTTTTGCTCCTTACTTACATTTTGAGTTTCTTACAAAGTAAACAATGCAATAACTAAACTTGTCTATCTTATTTATTTCATTTAAAATTATGGTTTCATGATGTATTGTTTACTTAAAAAGTTCTAAGTTTGGACTGTCAGGGAGACCTTGAAGCACTTTCCTGGCTCCTCCAGCCTTCATGCAGTTCTGCTGAGCACCCATCCTTGGCCTGAAGACCATTAGGGAGATATGAAGACCACAGCGACCTGCAGGAGCCATGAGGAGCACTACCCTGCAAAAATCAACTAACAAGAGAGCCTTGTACCACTTTGGCCTACACCTATCATCATTAGATCCTTCTTGAGCTGCAGCATGCCCCCCTCTCCTTAATGAGGTAGAAACCACATTGAACTCCACACAGCAGAATTTTTTAGCCTACTCTGCCCTCTAACTCTCTGAAGAGCCTTGCTGACCTGCACCCTACCCATCTACTATCACTGCAAAAAATGACAAAAGGAAGGAACAAAAGGCAATCTCAGACCTCTAGCCCAACCAAATCAAGTCCAGGAGACAAGGTCATACAAGAACTTGTATGGAGGAAATCAGATCAGAAATAATTTCTCAAGCAAAAAAAAAAGAAAGAAAGAAAGAAAGAAAGAAAGAAAGAAAGAAAGAAAGAAAAGAAAAGAAAAGAAAAGAAAAGAAAAGAAAAGAAAAGAAAA
>NW_004524590.1:17394706-17417421 GCF_000260255.1 Octodon degus
AAGAAAGAAAGAAAGAAAGAAAGAAAGAAAAGAAAAGAAAAGAAAAGAAAAGAAAAGAAAAGAAAAGAAAAGAAAAGAAAAGAAAAGAAAAGAAAAGACAACAATCTTGAAAGAATTACTCAATTCTTTCAAGGAGTAGGATATTTGAGGTCATTAAAGAAAACAAACTGTAACCCAGATTGATATATCCTGAAAAACTATCTATCAAATTTAATGAAGAGATTAGATACTTCCATGATAAAGAATAATTAAAGAAATTCATAACACCTGAAGCAACTCCACAAAGAATACTGACAAATATTTTAGCAAGAGACAAAGATGGCCACAAGTTCAACAACAGAAGAGAACAAGTAAGCAGAGCAAGTAATTCAGCAGAGGAAAGTATGATCTTACAGTAGGAAAACATGACAAAGATAAGTCAATATTTATCAGCTATAAGTATCAATGTAAATGACCTCAATTCATCAATCAGAAGAAGCAGACTGGCAGAGCAGATAAAGAATCAAAATCCAACAATATGTCACAATCAAGAAACACATTTAACTCAAAAAGAAATTAATAGACTGAATGTTAAAGGATGAAAACAAAGTAGTCTATTCAACAAGAACCCAGAAAAAGAAAAGGGGGGTAGCTATTATGGTTGATGAAAATGTCAACTTCAAACCAAATGTGATTCTAAGAGACAAAGACAGTTTCTACACAATTGTTGGGAGAAAACTGCAAGAGAAAGAGAATAAACTTATAAAGATATATGCACCCAATGTAGGAGCATGCAAATATGTAAGACAAATTTTAACGGACATGAAAAATCTAATAAGCAATAACATAATTGTATTCAGGGACTTTAATACTCCATTGACATAAAGAGATAGATCAACCGTGCCAAAAAAAAATGAACAAAGAAATAACAGAACTAAACCTAACATGAAGAAATGGACTTAGTAGACCTTTATAAAGTGTTCCACCCAACAGTGTCAGAATACACATTTTTCTCAGCTGCACATGGGACATTCTCCAAAATAGATCATGTCTTAGCATATAGAACATGATTAATTAAAGGCAAAGGAATCAAAATTATTCTATGCATATTATCTAACCATAATGCAGAGAAGCTGGAAATTATTGACAAAAGAAAGAACAAAAACTCTATAAACACATGGAAACCAAGTAAAACCCTCCTGAACAATCAATGGGACATGGATGAAATTAAAGAAAAAATGAAGCAATATTTACAATAAAATGGCAATTCGTGTACAACTTACCAGAATCTGTGAGATGTATTGAAAGCTGTCTTAAGAGGGAAATTTATAGTGATAAACTCTCACATCAGGATAACAGAGTGAGACAAAATAAATGATTTTATGCTGCATCTCAAATTCCCACAAAAAGAAGAGCAAGTCAATTCCAAAGGCCAAAGAAGGCAGGAAAATATAAAGATCACAGTAGAAATAAATGTAATGGAGACAAGAAAACAATAAAAAGAGTTAATGAGTCAAAGACTTGGTTGTTTGGAAGAGTAAATAAAACTGATAAACCCCTAACCAACCTCATTTTTAAAAAGGAAACCAAAAATTCAAATTCATGCAATGAGGAATGAAAAGAGTGATATCACTACAGACCCTATAGTAATTCAGAAGTTTATCAATACCTAGCTTGAAAATCTTTACACTCATAGTGATATCTTGTCAAAACAATATTAGTAGAGATGGATTTTTTTTTGGCTGGCTCAGGCTGACTTAAATGTGGGTCTGGTAAGGCATGGGGAGCTGGGCATCAAACTGGGTCCCCTGTGCCTGACTGGGTTTGCTCCAGCAGGTGCTTAAACAACTAAGATAACCCACGAGCCCCCCTTAACTTGCATTTCTTGAATGACTAATGATGTTGAATATTTTTTTCATGTATTTATTTGTGGTACTCCTTCATATGAGAAATGTCTATTCATTTCAGCTATCCATTTTTGGATTTGATCTTTAAATTTGGGCAGGGGCTGATTTTTTTTTAGTTGTTTATGTATTCTAGATATTAGACCTTTCTTTGCAGAGCAGCTTGTAAGCCCCATTCTATGGGTTGTGTCTTCATTCTGTTGGTGGTTTCAGTGCTGTGTAAAAGCTTCTTAATATGATGTAATCCCATTTGTTGATTCAGTGTAGTTTTTCCCATGCAATCTGCCTTGTTGACAAATTCTCTCCCTACACCTTTGTCTTCAAGAGTTTTACCTATTCTATCTTCCCAAAGATTGTTTCTGTTTTAATATTTGTATCATTGATCAACTGCAATTTTATGTTACTACATGATGAGAGATATGGGTCTACATTTAATCTTCAGCATATAGAAAGCCAGTTTTCTCAGCACTCATACCCATAATGCCAGCAGTACTAAGACCCAGCTTGGGACAGATAGCCTGAATACAACTTAAGGCAGACAGACATACCCTCTGTTGCCATTGTTGCTGCTACTCCTCCCTTTTGCTCTTGCAGTTTTGCTGCCTTCCACTACCATGAAATGCTGCCCTCTGCCACATGCCAGTCTGCCTTGGAACCAGCTGAGTATGGACTGAATTTTACAGTAACTGAAATAATAAACATTTCTTTCCTTTATTTTGAGTGTCGGGTATTTGTTCCAGCAACAATAGAAGAGTAACTGAGACAGAATTTGAACCAGAGAAGTGGGGTCATTGCTGTGGTTAAACCTGACCATGTGGATTACCAGCTTTTGGAAATGGTTTATGGGAAGAGAAAGGAAAGGTTTGGAGATGTTGCCTACAAAAGAAGCACTGGAACAGCTTCAGCTGCTCTATGTGGGAGATTCTGGTCAGAGCTCTGACCTGAAGGCTGATAGAAATCCTGCCTGTAAGGAACAGGCTGGGGAGGCTTCTACTGGGAAGAAGGACTGCACTGGTTTTTGGACTACAGATGATTTGTGCTATAGCTTGGCAGAAAGTCTGTCTGAATTTTGCTCATAACCAGAGACTTTGCCTGAGACTGAGATTAAGCATGGTGTACTGATTAATCTTTCAAAAGATATTTCAAAGCAGCCAAATACTGGGGCAGTTGCACTGTTTTGTTGGGGTTTTTTTTAGTCAGATTTATGTTGAAAATCAAGAGCAAAGAGCCCAGAAGGATGATTTAAAATGGTTCGAGTTTGTCCAGAAAGGAAGCTTAAATAAAGCTGTGTGATGCAAGATAGAACTGAGAGGATCTCCACTGTGGAAAGGAACAAGAAAAAGGAAAGAATGGCCTGAGGACATCGCAGGAGGTGGCAGGTCTCTACCCTTTACGGCCTCAGAATTGCAAAGGTGAGGGACTGTGCCTTCAGAGGAAAGCTGCAGAGCCCCAGGTTCCAGAATGGTCCTGGCATGGAGAATTTATTACTCAGAATCAGGTTCAGAGTGCTCAGCAATGCAGGCACTCGACCCCTATAGCCAAGAGAGAGAGGAAAGCCTGGTACTGGTACAGCTGGCAGCAGACCTTGACATCATTCACATGACATTGGCTTTAAGCACAGGCAGAATGCAGGAGTTCTGTGGTTAAGAAGGCTTCCAGCTTGATTTCAGAAGGCCTGGGAGGCCAGGCAGTATGCCCATGGGAGGGCAGTGTGTGAAGCTGTGAATGAGAAGCCTATTCAGTGAAAACCCCAGATGTTTGGAAAATTCAAAAACGTGGATCATCTAGAGGAAACTAAGGAGGGAGTAAAGCCAGCCTAATAGAGAAGCCATGGGAGCTACAACCACCAGGAGTCCTACACTGGTGGAGCCATACACAGTTCACAATTTGCCACAGATTACTTTTAATGTTCCACATGAACCTATGGACTTAATTGTCCTTCTTTGGTCCCAATAATTGGTATCCTACTGTGTGTACCTTTTGCGGACCCAAGGATTGAACTCAGACCCTAGCGCTTGCCCAGGGAAGTACTTATTACACTGAGCCATCTCCTTGGTTCTGTGTGTACCTTTTGGATTGTTAATGTTTATCATGTGCCATTGAATGTTGGAAGTGTTTAACTTTTCATTTGTACAGGGGACTCACAACTGAATTTGCCTTAGATCTTGGAGGAGACTCGGAACTTGGACATTTCAGCAATGCTGAAACTGTCAAGACTTTGGCAACTCTTGGAGACAGAATAAATGTCTTTTTTCATAAAGGGATGTGCATGAGTCTCTGGGGTTTTAGTGGTAGAATATTATGGTTTAATGCATAGGTGTTCCCCCAAAGCCTCATGCAGTCATGGGGCTGCTTCTGGAGTTTGTGCTTGATTATGAGTGTGTATGCTGCACTTGCCTTGGGGCAGGTGATTTGCATTACAATGTGAGTACTGGAAAGAGACTAGCTATCTACCCGAGCTGCAGCCCCTCCCTTTGTGCTCTGCTCTTTGCCACCACCATGGAAGGTTGCTCTCTGCCCTGTGCCACACTGCCTTGGAGCCAGCCAAACATGAACTGAAACTTCCAATAACTGTGAGCTAAATAAACCTTTCCTTCCTTCATTTTGAGTGTTGAGTATTTGTCCCAGCAATGAGAGAAGAGTAACTGAGACAAGAGCTATCTTTCTTCTAGTGAAAGTGTCCTTTTTGTCAATCATACGATACTGAGTACGCCTGGAGTTGTTTTGGCATCATGGATGATATTACCTTGGTCATCAGGTCTGTTTTTTCCAATACCACACTTATTACCATGTTAGTGTTATAATGTAATTTCAAATCAAAGATTGTGATGTCCCTGGCTTTGCCCTTATTGGCCAGGTATGCTTTCACTATTTTCATTCTCTTCTTATTCCATATGAATTTTAGTATTATTTTTCTCTATTTCTATGAGAAACTACTGATATTTTGATTGAGATTGCATTAAATCTCTGTAGTCATTTTGGAAGTATGGCTATTTTTCCTATATCAGTTTAGATGTTGAATATTTCTCACAGATCATTTGGAAACTAATAGCAATATTTGAGAATTATGTGACTAAGAGAAAGCAGACTGGCCAAAGAGTTAATTTTCACAACTTACCTCTATGAACATTTTTAGAGTTGTAAGGTGTTCTTATATTTTCTTAAAATTATTATAAATACCTATACTTTTGATGTAACAATTTTACATTTTGAGGTGCAAGCTCACACAGGTAAGAAAATATTTCTTGAGATGTTGTGATATCAAAGACTGGCAATAACAAAAATAACCACCAAAAACACAACAGAAAAATCAATAGGAACATTTTATGGAAGAAATAAGAACAGACTCAAAAATAACCTCAGTAAATATTAATGAATAAAAGACCAGTGTCCAACAAATATGCAACAAAGATGCTCTGTGACACTAAAAACTGGGAAAATACAGTATTATGGGATTCATTTTCATAACTATCAGGTGGACAGAGTCTATGACTTCAGATTGGCAGTCTAATAATATAATGTGATTTCATGATATAAGAAAGTAGAAACTCTTGTATCAACCCTAGTTTTATTTTGGGTCATCAACCTTTTGTTTTGAGAATCTGTGTACATTAGGCCCTCCTTATCCACAGCAGACATAGCCTGAGCCTCCAAGTGAATGTCTGAAATTCAAGAAAGTACCAAACACTTTATACGCATACCAACTTTTTCCCATAAATAAGTCTAAGATAAATTTCCACCTTTTGATGTAAAGGAAGAACTTCAATCCCTGATTTGGAGTATATCCAAACTGCTGGTATCACTGCTTTTACAGCTTGGAGCCATCACTAGTAACATGCATGCTACTTGAACATAAGCTCTTCAGGTCATGATAGCCAGTATACTAACTGATAAGCTGCTGGGTGACTAATGAGTGGATAGTGCACACAGCATGGATACGTTGGACAAAGTAATAATTTATTTCTTGCAAAATGGTTCTCAGAATAATTGTGCAATTTAAAACTTACAAGTGGTTATAAGCTGAATTTTTCATTTAATGTTTTCAGGCCACAACTGATCCAAGATTACTAAAACCACAGAAAGCAAAAACACTGGCAATAAGGAAATATTGTATCCTCCCTCATATTTTTAGCCAGGGCATTTGCTCTTACACAATGTTCAACATCATTGGTGATTTGAGAAATGCAAATTAAAACAATGCTGACCCAAGAAAGCATCAAGAAATCAATCAATAACAAGTACTGGTGAGGCTCTGGGGAAAAAGAAACACTTCTCCATTGTTGGTGAGAGTGTAGACTAGCATGACCACTGTAGAAATTAGTGTGGAGAGTCCTAAAAAAATAGGATTAGAGGCCCCATTCAATGCAGCTATTCCCTTTCTGGGTATTTTTGCAGAAAAATTGAAAACATCATAGCACAGCAATACATGTGTACCCATGTTTATAGCAGTGCAATGTGTTATAGCTAAATCTTGGAAACCACCCAAATGCCCATTAACTGAGTAATGGATAAAAAAATATGATATTTTTATATGATGGAGTATTGCTCAGCTATAAAGAAAAACTCAAGGCTTTATAGGTAAATGGATGCAACTACAGAGTATACTCATACGTCATATTATTTCCCTGAAGTAACGACCTGAAAACATATATGATTTGCTTAGTTTGAAAAGAAGTGAGGGCTTGGGGCTGGAGAGATGGCTCAGTGGTCTAAAGCACCTACTTAGAACAAGCTTAGCAAAGCATCAGGGACCGCGGTTCGATCCCCCAGCACCACATGCCAGCCAGCCCTGCCCCCTGGTGGGCTGAGCTGGCCACACACACACACCACACTCTCTCTCTCTTTCTCTCTCTCTCTCTCTCTCTCTCTCTCTCTCTCTCTCTCTCTCTCAAATAAATAAATAAATAAATAATTTAAAAAAAAAAAAAAGAAGTGAGGGCTGATGGGCAAGCTGTGTGCTACTGACTTGGCCTTAGCTGATCTTGCAACCACTGTTTTGATTTCTTTGTGAAATGCATTTAAAACAGACTTCATAGTGATAAGGGCTTTTACCTTCTTTTTCTGTTGCATTCTTATATTTCAAAACCCACCTGAAGTTTTTCCTGAATACTTGTTTCTTTAGCTCTTTCCTGCTGAAAACCACTATTAAACTTCCTTTGTCATTGTCATGAAAGTTTCCTTTTTGGGGGCGGTTGGAAATAATAATATAATTATGTCTTTTCTCTGTATATAAGTAGAATAATTTGTTATTTTCAAATACTAGTACCTCAATCACAGGTTTTTTTTAAATCTACAGGAACAGTAATGCAAAAATCTATATTATTTTCTAATGTGTTTTTTGAACATAATTTGTCTTCCTAATTATGCTTATATAAACAAGTGGCCAATTTTATTTGTATTCCTTGAGACTGTATTTACTTGAAGATTAAAACAACCCAGGTGATGTCTAAGTATCATGCAGAAGCCACTCTGATTTTTAAACGTCCTTGGATAATCCATAAAAGGAATAATCCAAATAAAAACAACTGGGAGTTGACATTATATTGCAGTGGTAATTCTGTATTTTCAGAAAACAAGTAAAGCTAACTCTTCTTCCCTTTTGTTTTACTATTATAACAATCAGGTTTGGGTATGTCATTGTTACTGTGATCTACTTTTAAAAAAAAATGGGTTCTTCATTTAGAAAAAAAAAAGGCCTTGCAAAAGTAGATGAAACCTGAAAGGTACAAAAGATATTGTGAAAGGGAAAGGAAACTGCACAATATGAACAAAAGGGATGAGGGGAAAGAATACATACATACCAGATACCTAAGATAATTGTACTACAAATTTCTAATTTCTACTGGTTTGTTAAAAGAAAGAATTAATGCTTAATTTTTTCAAATTTTTTAATTAATTTTGCTTTCTTATATTTGGTAATATGAACAGCTACTTTAAAAATAACAATATGCAATATCACAACCATTGTTGAATGTTGCTTTGAAATTCTGTATCATTTTAGTGTATTTTTATTCTCTAAAAATAAAAAAGGAAAAGAATGCTATAACATAAAAAATACTAATCGATCATTCGCTCTCCTAACCCTGAGTAGCGCCTGGTACTCATCAGCCCACAAAATCTCCCTGGCAACAGGAAATGCCATCCTCGCTGTGTGCACCCGTGGTCCTCTAAGGTGCTGTCCTCACCGTGATTCCTTGTTTAAACACAGAACCTTGAGGCCTACAGCTTCTGTACTTTTTCCACCTTCCTGTGCAGGAACTTTGAGTTGATCCTTCCAATTTTGATTAGTGAAATCTATTACATTTTGTCCACTGAACTTCAGGGTTTTATTTGTCCAGCTTCAATGTTTGTTCACCTATGATCCTTCTGATTTTGTACTTGGTGTTTGTTAATTGTACATTTTGGCAGCATGACAGTGGGATACCACATACCATGCTCTTTGTGGGGTATATCAAATGAGAAAGAAGGCAGAGATTGAGTGTTTACTGAGCGATAGTAACCTGTCAATGCAGTTTATGTAATCTATCAAATACAGGAGTAGTACCATTCACAGTAGCTAAACCTTGGGAGTGGCTGATAGGCCTCTCAACAGATGAATGGATAGAGAAAACGTGGTGTACGCACACAATGGAGTACTACTGGCTCATAAAGGAAGACATTCTTAAAGTCATTTGTAGAAAAATGGCTGTACCTTGGAATTTATAAAGCTGAGTGAAATGAATTAAACACAGAATGTTAAACATTGTATAGTTTCCCTTACACCAGAAACCCAAAATATAAACAGCATAAAGAGTAAAATAAAAGACAGAAGATAGGAAACCAGAAGGTAGGCTTCATGGGGATGCTGAGGGAATTCTCTAGAATCCCCAGACGGTAAGGAAAAATGACCAAGAAACATTTTTTTTTCCTGCAAATAACTGTAATTACTATATGTCACAAACATAAACTAATAAAAAACTACATGGGATGGAATATTCTAGCTCCTATTTACAGATGAAAAAGCAGATTTATGGTTTCTTCTTCCTTTTTTTTCCTTTCTTAATTGTGCGATTTATTGAAGGAAGACAAAGAGGATTCTGAACAAGAGAAATATTTCTTAGATGGCAAATACTTGAAAAAAAAAAAGCTTTGTGGTTAAGTGTGATCTACACAGCCTGGCCCTGCCTAACCTTGTCCTTGGCCTTCCTTCCAGCTAGATCCACTCAGCGGGCCTGGCCGTCTGGCCGTCTTGGTTTCCTCGTGTTCTCTCCACATTCCTTTCTTGCACCTGCTGTGTCTGCTGTCTGAACTGCCTTGTCCAGAAGCTCCCTAGTTCCCCCCTTCAGGTCTTTGTTGCACTTTCCTCTCAGTGGTGGATACTAATTATTCAGCTTATGGCAACTCCTCACTGAGACCCTCCTTACCCTTCTTCCTTCTGTATGGTTCTGCTGTACACAATCCCCATCTGATAGGTTAAATGCTTATTTGTGTGCTCTGTCTTTCCTACAGGGCAAATGCACATGTGTGATTGTTCACACACTCTGCCTAGACCATTTATTTCACAGTGTAGATAGTTTATGGGTATTAAGCAAATTAAATGAATAAATAAAATTTAGCAAAAGTTATATTAATCAAAACAAACACATTTTTCATTGCAGGACCAAAAGCCAGTGGGTATTCTGATGGTTATTTTTCTTTTTTATCTGCTTGTAATTAGTTTTTTTTATTTTTCAAACCAAATTGGTAGGACATTTCAATAATTAACACACTGCATACATTCTTCCTAGTGGTTAATTGCTGTACAAGTTGTGGACATGATATCCTATTTACAAACACCATTAGAACAAATCCCTCTATTCATTAAGAGAATGTAACTATATATCTATCCTAACCACTTTGTTTTTCAATCACCAAGCATAGGACCTATCATTTATGTTTTCCCAAATAGTTGAGATAGCCAAGGCTGTCACAGTGATCGTGGTTTTAGGAACTTGTGCTCATGTTTTGGGAAATGCTAATTTAAAGAAATTAAAATTTTTGTACAACAAAGAAAAGGCCACCAGGATCCAGTGTGTCTTACTGAAGGTAGAAAGTCACTTTCTTCACTCATCTATCTGTTCATCAAATATTTCTTGAGTTTGTCTGCTGAGCCATGAACCTTCCAGACATAGCAGATAAGGCAGAGACCGAAAGCAAGTGGGGTCACCACTGTCACAGAGCACACGCTCTCTTCCAGCTGCTGTTACACTGCTGGCTAATGTACCCTCCAAAATTTAGAGGCTTGGTTCCAACCCTGCGCTTCCCTCTTTTAAAAAGTTTTCTTTCTGATTAGAAATTACATTCAGAAATGTAATTAACCCCAGATAGAGATGTTACATGCAAATTTGTGAGCCAACAGAAGATATGGATTTCCCACCTGCTCTGATTTAATTCCATCAGGATCTGTAATCAATATCCCACTATCTGGACAGTCTGACTGGGTGGGCACAAACATTGATCCATAGCATTGCATTCTTTTATTATATGTTCTTTTTGAACAAAACATAAGACATAAGTTGCTTTATTGTCACCAGCATTTGATACAAATAAATAAATAAATTACTTAGTTTTTTTAAGTAAAAAATAAGAACCTCTTTCCCTAAACAGAATAGGGTAGCAGCATATTGTTCAGTGAGTTATGGTGGCTGAAATCACCCTCTGAAGATTACTTGTCATGGAAACCAGCGAGCGTCATCCCTGAAGCAGTAACCTGAAGCAGATAGATTGTTTCAATTATCTAATTTTCACAATGAATGAACCCTGCTTATAGGAAATCCATAGGTGGTTGGCAGTAGCAAGTGGTGACTGTGACAAGTTCACAGCCAGTAAATTTACATCCTCTCTCAGAGTACAGAGCAGGGTTGTAATTTTCTGTAAATATTCATAGAAGTAAAAGAAGGAAGACCAACAGGACGGGAAACACTCATAAAACTGTCTCTTTTTCTTGGCTCATGTGATAAGCATTTTCTTTCCAAATTGTTTCTCTGTTGCATGCATAGAATGCTGTGCAAAGAACTGTGGGCTCCTGGGCCCTGTTTAACTGCATCTCCTTCCTCCCTTGGTGCCTCCTTTAGCACTTTGGAAGTTGTATACACGTCACCAATGAACGCCTTGGCCGAGTGGAAACTGCTGCTTTACAAAATCAATTTCATGTGAAATGTGTGATAAAATCACATAGAAAGCTGTCTGCTAAGTCAACAATTCAGTTACCCTACATTTGCAGGTGGTCAGTTGTGTAAGACATTTTGGTGGGAAGGAGAATAAGAAGACAATATTTATTTCCCCCTGCATTCGGGCAGTGATTCTTGGGAGATTGAGCAGGAAGGAGGGCACTCTGGGCCTGGTGTGCTCTCTCCATCCAGCTTAGCCAGGGGACTTACAGTTCACTAGCATGGGCTTGGTTGCCCCTTCACACTCTCCTATCCCAGACTGAGCTGAGATGCTACCTCACTGTCTCCTATTATTCCATCCAGTTTTCACTCCTTTGTCGTTATATATATATATATATATATATATATTCTGTGATTTTTCTTTTAGAGAAGTTATTTTCACTCAAAATCACTACCAAGAAATTTGATTTCCCCAAAGTAGTACACTTTTATCACAAATTTTAGGAGCTAAGAGCAATTTGAGTTGTGGTGTTACTAGACTGGGGTTCTTTATGACTACTGAGGGTGCGGCAGGGAGGTGCGCCTTTTGATCACTGATAAGGCCACTGTGTGATAAGGTCACAGTGTGTTCATCATCCCTGGCAAGAAAACCTGCCTCTTGGTAGGGTCCTGAGGCCCAAAGAAAACTTCCAGGAAAAGAGCATCTTGCGCTTTCCCCAGATTCTCGAGGCCACCAAAGCTGAGCACAGCGAACAGTTTGCATTCTTTGCATGCGTGTTCTCCCCAATAATCATATCTTCTTTTCCATGCACATTAAAAAGAAAGGCGGAAGGTACAGCAATGGGAGGGGAAGAGCTGGAGGAGAAGCAGAAGAAAGAGAAAGAAGAATAATTTTATTTGAATATGATTTCCTGTGGGTTGGATAATGATTGATTAAGTTGATTGAAACATTACTTGAAACCCAAGTAATGTTTACTGAATCACTGGATCTCAAAAATGAACAGGGACAAAGACCTTCAGTTATGTTTGCATCATTTCAATCTACTCTCTTGACCAAGTTTAGTTTACAAAGCAAAATTCCAAAATGAATTTATGTCTAATAAACTGAAAGAACATCTAGGAGAGGTTTTCCACAGACTGATGATTGGTGAGCCCTGCATATATCTTCAGTAAATCTAAAGCTGTACCTTCCAATGTCAAAAACCCTAGAACAATTCTGGGACTGTCACTGTTTCAAGTTCTGGCTTTCTGAGAGTTTCTGAGAAGCCTTTTCCTTTCAAATTTTGTCCAAAGAATATAGATCTTCAGCTCAATAGTTAAAACTCTAATGACCAAAGCAGTAAATGTTTATTTTGTAAATTGGCAAAAAGGAAAGACGGAATAGGCTCAGCCTTTCACAAATATTTTGTTTACAGGGCTAGAAAATGCATCCAATAAACCAGACAGTGTTTTTCCTACTGAGTACATAACACCTACTAATGAGAAGGTGAGAACTGTTTTTACTTTGTATTATTTGAAAAAGGAAAATACCAAAATACGAGACTTGAATTTTCTATATTTCTGTTCACTACCACAGGATAAATTGAGGTGACTAGTTATTTGCCAATGTAAGTGTACATAAATAAAAATGTGATGTGCAATAGTTTATATAATATAGTATTTTTAATAAAATATAACCTAGGAGTAGCTAGACTCTAGAGAAAAAGTAAAGCATTGAATAACATTTGTGGGGAGACAACAATAATACAAATTTTCATGGATCTTATTTCTGATTATTTAGCCAAAGGATTTGATCTGATTTATTTTTTATTTTTTTATGATTATTTTTTGGGGGTCAGAACCACAGATTGAACTCAGGCCCTTGCACTTACCAGGCAAACACTTTTTCTACTGAGCTATCTCCCCAGCCCCTAGCCAAAGGATTTGAATTCAAGCTCTCATTCCCATTCATTTCCCAATAGACAATGTCTGGAAACAACCTAATTGCCCACTGATAGGTGAACATGTAAAGAAAACATGGCAGATGCACACCACATCAGTCAGTTTTCCATTACTATAACAAAATACCTGAGGGTTAGCAACTGTACAAAGGAAAGATATATCTTTGGCTCTGAGTTTTAGAGGTTTCAATCCAGACAACATAGTGCCATCTCTGCTGAGAGGAGAGTGGATGACATAACGACAGTAGATGCACATGAAGAAGGAGGAGGCACAAAGTCAGACAAGAAGTCCCAGAGAAGGAAGGGTCAGGCCTGCTTCTTCTATAGAAATTCTCGGATGAAAGCTTCCTCAGGGTCCTATGAGTTAAGGTCTCATGAGATTTAACTTCACAAACTGTAAGGAAAGTACTTACACTTTCCTTACCTTGATCCAAGGACTTTGCTTGAGGCTCCTCTTCCCACAGGTTTTGTCACTTTCCTCTGCCCCACATGAACCCTACCAACACATGAGCCTAGGGTACAACCTGCATCCAAACCACAGCCCATACAATGGAGTACTTTTTGTATGATTGGGTTTCCTGCATAACCTTCAGGCTGTTGTGCTAAATGAAATAAATCAGTGACAGAAAAACAAATACTGAATGACTCTACATATCAGTGGTATCCTAAAAAACAGTCAGACTCTGGAACATGAGAGTGTAATGTTAGTAAACAGCACCTGGGAAGAGAGGCAAAGGAAGATTCGGTGTGAGTAGACTCAAGTCTCAGACAAGCAAGAGGTAGAAGCTCTGGAGATCTCGCTCCTCTGTGTTATACCTGCAGTCAACAATAAATTAAAGATTAAGACACTAGAACTCATAATATAGCAAAATAAAATACATGAAAAATAATTTTGTAAAATTTGAAATAAATTACTTTTATGGAAAGAAGAAATTTTTTATGACTTCAAACAGTAGTAGTAAAAAGAGAACTGTTAGATGAATACACAGTCCATATATCCATTATAACTACAGCTTTATTTACATTTTATTTCCAAAGTGTATTATTTTGCATTGTTAATTTCTATGGCTTTGGAGAGTTTCAAAGGCATAAAATATTTATGTGCATGTGTGTATGTGTGTATGTGTGTGTGTGTGAGAGAGAGAGAGAGAGAAAGAGAGACAGAGAGAGAGAGAGAGAGAGAGAGAGAGAGAGAGACAGAGAGACAGAGAGACAGAGAGACAGAGAGAGACAGAGACAGAGAGAGAGCACTTTCTCACTGAGCTACATCCCCAAGGCTTTTTGTATAGTTTTTATTTTGAGATGTGCTACACATCACTAAATTGATGTGAAACTCACACTTCTGATCTACCTGCCTAAGCCTCCCACAGTATCGGGCTTACACCTGACTATGGTCTGAATTATCATAAACCATGACAATTGTAATAAATTTTCTATTTGTTCTTTCCATTAAAAAGTACCATTCCATACTCATGAGTTCATTTGATAATTCATTAGTAGGTTGTAACATGTGGCTTTAACTCTTCAAAAATCAATGACATCGCCCTCAAATCAAAGACAAGAAATATTTTCTAAAACAAGTAAGTTTAGTGGAAAACAATTTAGCAATATAAAGATGTTTCTTTCTATACATTTTTTAAAGCTTGAGTTTTAACTTGATTCACAATGAACAAGTGCCAGTAAGTATAATAAAGAAAAAGAAAGAGGAGATAAATATTTATAGGAATAGGATCTGAAAGAGTGAATCATGTCCATCTTAATAATGAAAAAAATGAGTGACATAATTCCAATTAAAATCTTGTCTGCCATAAGCCAGTATTCCTCTTTTTCCTTATTATAATTATTGGCACATATCAACTGAACAATAGTACAAGTCTTTGTGACAACCTTTATATTTTCATATTATAAATATTTCCCCTTGAACTTCATAGCTGCACATGTCAAGACAAGAAATTGATATAGGCTTGGGGTGAGTCTCTTGGTCCTGTATATAAAGAGTAATAACTATTTTATGGAAGGTCCTATAAGAATGCTACAAAAGAAGGCCTTATACCCTTAACGCTGAAGCCCTTGGTAGCTTAAGCTCCTCTCCTTGGCCCGCTCTCACTCAGTGGAGTGTATCCTGTCTTTTCTTGTTCAAATAAATCATTGACCTTGCTTCTCCTGTCCTGCTCAATTCTTTGCCTACAACTTTAAGAACCTGGGCAAGACCCCAGGCCAGTAAGAAGAAGACAGATATTGAACAAAGCATCATGTGTAAAACATACAGGAATGATCTGAGCATCCAAACCATTAGGAAGGGAAAGACATGAATCAATATGAGAGCGTATTTTTACTTCAGAATCAGAGAAGACTCACTAAGGAACCAACTTTAAACTGAAAGCTGAAGGATTTGTAGAGCTGCAGTATTAATGGAGCCAGACAAAGAGGAGGAAGAAGACCGTTAAGGCAGAGACACTCAGGCCATAGGCCTGCACAAAGGCCATAACCAACTCTGGGTCTAGGAATCTGATGTAAACTCAGCATCCCCACAGCCCAGAAAGAGACTAGGACAGAAGCGTAGTGAAAGCAGGGATGTGGCAAGGCTCCACATAGGATTTGGGACTTTATGTCAAGTGGAATGGAAAGGTATTGGAAGGACTCAACCACAAAGAGAAGATTTTTTTCTTAAATGAGTACCTGTTTAAAAGGCTCACAGTGGATTCCTACATTGTAGCAGGATAGGAGAGGAAACGACAGTTAAGAAATCATAGTGTTGTCAGATCAGAGCTGATGGGGGCTTCAACTGGCCTACTGCAGTCGGGATAGAAAGGAGGCGATTTCTTCTGGGAATGAGCCTCTCCTAAGCAGAAAAGGGGAGGGCTGCTCAACCCTCATTTCTTGTCCCAACTTAGATAACTCCAGGCTTCTGTCACCCAGGTGGACCTGAACAGGTCCATCAGTAACAAAGAACACAGCACCACTCCTACATTATACCTATGGTAATAATACTCAAAGATTTTCCTGACCAAGAACCCCTCAAAAATACAATTTTCTTAGCTTCAAAGATTGCTTATAGTAAGCAAAGCCAAAGCCTCACATGCTGCTAACTTTCTGCATTCATTTGGCAGGAGATGCCTGAAATCCTAGAGCCAAACACACTAGAACTGACCTAACCACAGGAAAGCAATGCTGCTGAATTGAAAGTCTGCAAGCAACTTGTCATTTATTATTAATATCACCACGGCACTGAAAGCTTTGATATGGATGTGGAGATACCTGCCTGCTCTCAACCAGGCAGGACAATCTTGCATTCTTTTCCTTCCTGCCCAACAGCATTTAATTCATGGGGAAGGAACCTTTTCAGCAGAATGCCAGAATGCCCTTCAAACCATCAAAATAGTAGAATTTTTGAATCAAAAGCTAAGTCATTTCAAAGGGGATATGGGATTTGCTCTTAGCGTGGTTTAGAAAATCATAAGTTTTAGTAGAAGTAGGTCCTAAAAGGAAAGAAGAATATATAACCAGGGTTGCCAGGCATTGCTCAGGTAATTTACATATAAAACCCACATTTTGCAGCTAAATGTAAAATTCTTATCTTCTTAGTGGCTCAAGAGGCAAGATCCTTTTAGGACTATGGAAACTCCCCAAAATTTGATGGCTATATGCAGCATAGTATCACAAATTGATCATAGCAAATACCTAAGTTAATTTGAGGCAGTCCCCAACTCTTTGACAAAAATGAAGTGAACAAAGTCATGCACTCAGGACTATTTATGTATTTATTTATTTGTTTATTTATTTATTTAATAAAGGGTCTCGCTATGCAGCTTGAACTCATAGTGATCCTCATGTCTCAGCCTCCCCAGCTGTGGGATTACAGGTGTGCACCACCATGCCTGGTTTAGGTGGCCAGCTCAGTGTGTCGGGTGTTCTGGGGCCGGCATTGTATATGGTACTGATGTAAGAGGAAAGTGATCTCCTGACCTGAAAGGTACTTGGGATGAGTTCGTGTTCTCTAGAACCGAAGAATGAATTTTAGGAACAAACAGAGGTTGAGAGTAGAATATTTATTGGGAAAGAAAGCTTTTGTCTCAGAGAGGACAGAAGGGGGGCCCAAGCAGGTTACCCAGGAAGGTGTCTGTTCCAGGTTATTTTTATAGGGCAAAATTACATGGGGCTAAGGAAGAGAAAATGGGAACTTGCTTAGGTGGACAAGAGGTGGGACAAATCTATGGTTAACCAATGGGATTACAAGCACCATTGCTCAGGTAAATATTGATTAAATCTGATACCAAATGGGGAAGTGAGTCACCCAGCAAGCCAGCAAGAGTATGGGACAGGGTCTCTTCCTGTTGGGATTGGACTAGTGACTCAATAGGGCTCTTTCAAGGTAACTGACACCTATTTTGAATATCAATCCCTGATGTCCATCCTTAGGGAAGTATGTAGCTGTGTTTCCTCTTTTAGTCTTGGTCTTGAGATGTGGCCCATATGGGAGTGTCTGTCTCTTCCATGTTGCAAGGTCACCTTGTCTTCCATCTTGTCTCCTCAAGGGCCTGGCCCTATCTGACTGCCTATAATATTTCTATCTAACTCAGCTGCCTATAACAGTACTAGGGATAGAACTCTGGTCATTGTGCTTGCTAAGCAGGCACTTAGACCACTGAGCTATCTTCCAAGCCCTATACTCAAGACTTTGTGCCAAGACTACAGCCCATGGAGTATACATTATAAGTAGAAACACAGCCCTGTACCACCTTGCTAGCCATTCATGCAAACAACTCCACGTAATAAGCTCCCATACATGAGGGCGTATTTAACCATCATGAAATGGAAATAGAAGAGCTATCTTCATCCATTCCTTGTATTGGCTGTATAACATTGATTCATTCATTTGTCACTGAGTTGGTAGGATTTGAGTGGCAGAAACTAGGCTCCACAGACACATTTACTTAAACTCTCAGAGCTCCAGAGGTCTTGTCTATAGATTGGGGCCTATTACTGTGTTACCAGAACACTGCAACAGTTAAAAAGTTAATATTTTGAAAGCACCAAGCACAGTGTCTGGGAATTTGTAGCTGCTCTATTTTTATCCCTCCCGATTGCCTTGCACCTGCCAATCCTTCAACTTATTTTTTCTTGTTGCAGAACTTTTGCCCACCTTAGAAAAACAGGCAGCTGCACAGCCTTGGAGCTGCCAGGAGAAGTTCTGTGTTGCATATTCAAGAGCCACATCTCTGCTCAAGAGAGAATACACAGGAAAGCCACACAGTTCTTTCTAGTCTTGGAGACATGGACCTCCATTGGTTTGTTCACACATGTCCATGGTGGTGGAGCATGAGTACCTGTACCAATGTGGCTCCTAATGCATGGCTTTGGGGGAATCAGAGAAGTCTTCTCATCTCTCAGGCAGGAAAACTGCCCTGTGTTTTTTGAGAAAAGAGCTTTTTTGGCTGACTTCTGAATTACCTATGAAGGCATCATGCTCTGTGGAACAGAGGCTCTTGTTATTTGGAAAGGTATCATAAAATATCAAGCAAGGCCAACCACAGAGCAATTGAGAAAAAATAAAATATTCATTAGAGGACATTACTGGGAAGGAAACAGCACAGTTAATTGCACAAAAAACCCAGCATAATAAAGGAACAAAATTAATCATGCAATAGTATTATGATTCCTGAGCCTCAAAGCTAACATAAAATAATTGAGGAAAAAGAAAACAAAACAAATATGTATCCTGCATGTAGAAAAGGAATGATTAAAAATTGACTGAAAAATATCTGCAGCTTTAAGCCATGCACGATGATGACTAGAGTTCTCTCATTTATTTAGGAAGATAAATAAGTCTTAATACATTCCACCAAAGTTAAACTGATACATTCCACTAATGTTAATTCAAGCACTCATATCTTATTTGAATATATTTTACCATAGCACTAATAAAATAGAAAGAAATCAAACTAAAGCAAAAAGTTAGCAAAATTATAATGGAGCTAGTTTTGCTAGTTTCAGTGGCAAAATTTTGTGGACTTCCTAGGAAAATTTACATTTTCCTAAATATAGTGCTTAATAAATCCATTGTATTTCCTCATTCAACAAGTGCTGAGAGCAGGGGATGGACCCTCAAAGGAAGTAGCTAAGCCTAAGAAAGTAGCTGAGATTCATGAAGAACCTGCTCTATTCTAGACCCTACATACTTGATGTGTACGTTCATCTGAAGCTGCCTGTGTAAACAAACTGAAGATTCATGAAGTGAGTGGGAAGGAGAAATTGCCCAAGAGGAACTCCAGGGTTTAATTCTGCCTCTGAAAAAAAGTGTTGTGTGATATTGTGCAAGTTACATAAGCATTCTCTGTCTCTGTGACCCCTTCTATTCAATAGAAGAAATAATCCTCATTGTGCCCAGTCAGACTGGTGGGGACAGAAAGAAATATGATAGTAATAAAGAGTACAAAACAAATATATCACAAATATTGAGGGGTTTTTTATTGCTTGGTTTGATTTTGCTTTTAAAATCTTTGAACTAAAATTTTGATCGAAGAAATAAATGAATTTTCTGGACCCATGTAGAGACAGCTTCAGCCTGCTGCCACGATTTTTGCAGGAACTAAGGGATTAAATTTCTCCTGCCTCTATGATTGATCCAACCTTGCAGAATTCAATATTCATAGCTTGCCCTAATTGTGATGTGTGCAGAACAAAAGGAGGAACTTAAACAAGTGGCTTTGTTATTTTTTTTTTTTCCTTACAAGACTTAGGGTCTCTTCAGACATTTTATGAGATTCGATTTGTGGAGTAAACCTCTTATGTGTCCTTCCAACTCTAACAACACAAGGATTTTCAGGTTTTTATGTTTCAGGAATTGGTAACAGACATACTTTCTTGCTTCTGCATTTTCTTGTCCGCTTCCCCCTTGTTTCAAATACTTGGTACAAGACCATCTGTGAGAATTCCCACATGGATGTGAGACAGAAGCCATGAACACTCTAACGTTATTTAATGGGGCAATTCAGAGAATAACATCAATAGTGTCGCTCCCACGCCTGCACAGAATCTGAGCATTTTTTACTTCCAATGGCTCTTACCATTTACCTGTTTGACACCCTGTTTATGTAGATGAGGAAAATTTGTTTTAAGGATGCTCAAAACCTGCCTGATATTTGACTGCAAAGTGTGTCACTTGCCTCTGCTTTTTTCTCTTCAAGAGTCCACCAACTGAATGACAAGGAGCAGAGCCAGAAGATGGCCAACTGCAGGCAGAGGCGAGAAGCACGGAGGAGGTTTAAAAACCAAGTTGCTGATCCAGAAAAATGGATACCCATGCTCCCCAGAAAGACTATGAAAAACAGAAAAAGAAGCACGGACTCCTCAATGTAATTTAATTTCATACTTTTTTTTTTGCTTTGTAAAACTACTAAAGCAATATGTATTCAGTAAAAACCATAGTAGTCCTGATTAAAAATATGATGAATACTTAAATCAAATTTTAAAAATATTGCAATAAAAAGTACACTAACATTAATCCCTTTTAAAATACATCCTTTCTTTTAGAACACTTTCATCCCACTGTTTTTGGTTTTTTTTTAAGGGGGTGTGGGGGAAGGGTCTGTAGAGTGTTAAGGGTCTCACTACTACATGGAACTCGTAGTGATCCTCCTGTTTACAGCCTTCCAAGAGGTGGGATTACAGGCACACAACACCACGCCTAGTCTCAATTGCAGTCTCAGCCCGTCCCGGGGGCAGGGCTGGCACAGCAGTCCCGGGATTGAACCCATGGCCCCTGTGCCTGCTTGCAGGTGCTTTAATCCCCTGAGCTATTTTGCCCGCCCTTAATCCCACTCTTCCTGCCAGTTTCTGAAGAAGTTTTGGAAGTCCCCTTTCCTGTGTAACTTTTTGCAGTTGCCTTGATAAAATCAATTTAAAATATTCACAGCAATTTCTGTCACATAAAAACATTACATTGTGTCTTCATTCACCATTTTTTACTGGTTTTGGCACCACGTGGCTTCTAGTTATTTGAAAAGTTAAAATGATCATGAAAGGTGAAAATGTTTAATTGATTCAGGACCCCAAGGTAGCCGCAACAGCGCAACTGAGGACACTCACAGAAGCAGACCTGCAGAACTGCCTCAGAGAGAAATGATGCAACAACATTGTATTCGATGCACGGGGGAATATTTTGAAGATTAACGGTAATATGTCTTTCACTGTAATAAATTTTTACAGCGAAAAAGTTTTTGCAGCTCCTGGTGGCAGGACGCAGAGCCAGAGACAGAGGCAAGGACAGCTACTGTACCAGATCACTCACCGATTTTGCTAATCCCCTCAGGGACTCCCAAGCCAATGAATCTGATATCACTGAGCTTAAACACCACACCTAAGAAGAGGTCAAAATTAGAACTAGGAAGTGTGCTCACAAACTAAGCGAAAAAAGCGACAGTAGGTTGAGGCATATTAAGCTCAATTTTGACTCCGTGATATTTTCTTTTTTATTATTATTAATTTTTTGAGAAACAAAGAGCAATGAGACAGTTTCAAAACAGACTAGTAGGACAGTTTCAATAATTAACACATTGCATATTGTTATCTTCATAGTGGTTATTCATAGTACGAGATGCAGACATGATATCCTGTCTAAGCACTTTTAGAACAAATCTTTCTTCTCATCGAATTAAGAGAAAGTAGCTGTATATCTATCCTATTTTGTATATGCAGATACAAAATGGTCCTTCACTTTTATCCCCTTTTTTTGTTCAATTTTGTTGGAGATGGGTATTTCATTGCCATTTAAATATTGTAGGTGCGTGAATTCAGCAAAATAACCCAATATAGTCCAGTAGTCCATAATAGTAGTGGGTTATCCATAGGGCTGGCAATGTCAAGCTGTTGACTTAAACCTTTTACAGCTCAGCATATTAATATGGCTTTACTTTTTATACCTCATTTTTATACTTTTCTGCTGGATGGTTATGACTAAGATAAAGCAAGACTATGTAACAAAACATGCAACTTTTGTATCTGACAAGATCAGTCAAATCCCCTTAGGATTGACCCTGAAACGCTGTACCACAATTGATAGATCCTTTTTGACTCCATGATATTTTCCATGTAAGTGGATTGTTCAGGATATAGCCCTGTGTAAGTTCAGAAGCCTCTTTCTTAGGCAGAGAAATTCCCTACTTTGTCAGCGAGGTGATAGCACAGACAACATGTGTCCTCGGGGTAATGTTGGTGAGCACGTCTGGGTAGGGCACCTCTGGATTTCACTCAGCCTACTGCTTCACTCCCACCTTCTCATATTCTAACCCAAAACCTTCCTACACAAATATAATAATCAATAGATTAGGGTTCAGCAGAGATTAAGAAAATAAAAAAGGAAAAACAATATAAGAAACAAAAAGCAAATAGACTCCCTTCAAGATGATACCAGAAAGGAGAACATTTTAAAGGTATTTTCCAAGCTAGGGAGATAGCTCAGTGGTCTATGTGCCTGGCTGGCAAGTTCAAAGGACTAGGGTTCAATCCCTGTTGCCACTGGTGCCAGACCCAGAACCTGGGGTGCTCTGGATCACTATGAGACTGAACTGCATGGTGAGACTCTATCTAACAAATAATTTTTTAAAAAATGTTTAAAAGTATTTTTTATGACATGAAACAAATTGTATTCTCTTCAAAATCATTGTTTAGATAAGGGATAACCAAATTTTATAATATATAAGGTATAGCAAAAAAAGTCAATAGTAAATCTATAGATCTCTTTTTTTTTTTTTTTTTTTTTTTTT
>NW_004524590.1:17417636-17425304 GCF_000260255.1 Octodon degus
CTGAGGCTGCCAGCATTGTGGAAGCAGCCACTTAAAGAAATGAGCTAGGGCCAGGACTGTACTTCCAAGTTGATTTGAAACTGTCTCATTGCTATCTGTTTATCAATAAAACTTTTAAAAAAATCTATAGATCTCAGTGAAGAAATATAAATATAATAAAACATCAAGGGAATAAACATCAAATTATAAACAATGAAAAATAGAACTGAGTCTTTTGAAAACAGGAATAGGAGAGATAAGTAGTAAATGTAAAAGTTTAAAACTAAATGAAATAAAACTGGAAAAAGAATAATTTCACTGTAAATTATACATGCAGGATAAGCAATGAAAAACATATATAATGATCTTTTTAAAAAAGATAAAAACATTCAAAGATACAATAAAAGAAACATTTTTTGCTTTTTTGTTTGTTTGGTGTGTGTGTGTGTGTGTGTGTGTGTGTGTATGTGTGTGGCAGAACTGGGGATTGAACTCAGGTCCTTGCGCTTGCCAAAGAAGCGCTTATTCCACTAAACCATCTCCCCTGCCCCAAAAAAAAAACATTTTCAAAGAACTAAAATTTTATTTTAATAATTTTGGTTGTTGTTGTTGTACCAAGGATGGAACTCAGGACCTTGTGCTTGCCAGGCAAGAACTTTTCCCACTGAGTTGTCTCCCCAGTCCTTGAATAAATACTTTCTTTAAAAAAAAAAATTTGTATTATATTTTGGAACATTTTTCTTTCATTGTTGTGTATTTATAGTATACGTATGTGTGTATAAGGGCATGTATAAATGCCTAGAAAATGACTGCAACAATTAACACTGAGATACGCACTATTTTGATGGGAAATGGTAACGACAGACCCCAAGGCCTCTGGCCAGTTAAGTTACTACGCTACATCTGAGCAACACTCCTGTCTCAGGATAAACACTTTTGAACATAGTACAGACCTCAAGGATAAAAGAATGGCTTCTTCAGAGTAGGTATCTGAAAAATAATTAATTCTGCTCAAAAGTCAAATTTTTCTGTTTTCCATGATACTCAATGCTAGAAGAAATTGAACAATTTATACATGCCTGTGGGTGTGATCTACAGGATGATCTTTAATGATAGCACGTAAAATTGATCTACTGTCTCCTCTGAAGAAGGTACTAGAATTGGGAAGAAAACCAAAGACAAATGTTTCTTGAAAAGTTTTAAATTTTAAAATAGAACACAAACATAACACCAGTTATGGTGACTCAACTTCCACAAACTTGTCCAAGGAGACAGTACAATCAGTGCAAAAAGTTACAACCAACCAAGTTATTTTTCAAGCAAAAGAACCAAAGAACATTTTCAAATATATAAGGAGGGGAAATAGATATAGATATAGATATAGATATAGATATAGATATAGATAGATATATTATAGATGAAACAATGGATAAATGCAGAAACCATGAATTTAGAAAAAGCTTATAGAAAGCAACCAATGCATTATAGAGTTATTAAACAACTGTAAGACTTATAGGACATAATTACATCATGTAAACTTTGTAAAAAGTATTGGAAAAGGGTTGTGGGTAGAGCCCAGTGGTATAAAACTTGTCTAGCATGATTGAGGCTCTAGGCTGTATTCTCAGGGCATACACACAAAATGCAAACATACATACACACATACACACACATGTATACACAAAGATAGTGGAGAGAAATAATATCTGTTTTTTGGGTTTTTTTTTTTGTTTTGTTTTGTTTTTTTTTTTGGAACTGGGGATTGAACTCAGGTCCTTGCGTTTGCCAGGGAAGCACTTATTCCACTGAGCCATCTCCCTGGCCCTTTTTTTTATTTTGAATATCTTTTAATGAATCTGACTTAAGGAGTAATATGTTGAGTGAATTCTTACATATATGCTACTTATCAACATGACCAACAGGAAATAAAATTATATAAAAGAGATATTCTTTTTAAAAAAAGAGCTGATTATTCACACAGAAGACCCCAAAAAGTTCCACCCAAGGCTTCCAAAATTAATAACCAACTTCAGCAATGTAACAGGATGCAAAATCAACATGCAAAGATCAATAATGAACTCACTCAGAAAGAAATCAGAAGCACTGCTGTTCGCAACAGCATTAACAATCATAAGTACTTAGGAATTAACCCAATGAACAAAGTGAAAGACATCTACAACAAAAACTATAGCAAAAGAAGTTTGAAGAAGACTCAGAAAATGGAAATGTATCACTTATTCCCAGATACACACAACAAATATAGTTAAAATGGCCATGCTAGCAAAAGTGATGTGCAGATTTAATACAATCCCAATCAAAATGCCAACAATGTTCCTCACAGAACTAGAGAAAGCATTCCTAAAATTCATATGGAATGAGAATACATCGAGAATAGCAAATGCAATCCTGAATACCAAGAATAAAGCAGAAGGAATCACTCTACCAAATTTCCACTTATGTAACAAAAGCTACAGACATAAAAATAGAATGACACTGGCACACATGCACACACATAGAGAGAGACAGACAGATATAGGATAAAATAAGAAAATTAACCCAGACATATTCAAAAACCCAATATTTGATACAAAACCAAAAATGTACTGTGGAGGAAATATAGCCTTTTTAACAAATGGTTCTGGAAAATTGGCTATCTATGTATAGAAGATTGGATCTTGACCCATACCTCTCATCATATACTAAACTAAAAATCAGGGCTGGAGAGATGGCTCAGTGGTCTAAAGCACCTACTTAGAACAAGCTTAGCAAATCACAGGGAGCGCGGTTCGATCCCCCAGCACCACATGCCAGCCAGCCCCGCCCCCTGGTGGGCTGAGCTGGCCACACACACACACCACACTCTCTCTCTCTCTCTCTCTCTCTCATAAATAAATAAATAAATAAATAAATAAATAAATAAAATTTAAAAAAAAATAAAAATAAACTAAAAATCAAAATATGCCAAAAATCTAAATATTAAAGTAGAAACAGTTAACCTTTTGGAAGGCAAGTTAGGTAAAACTCTTGAAGTCATAGGTGTACGCAAAGACTTTGTGAACAGAATCCCAATTGTATAAGAAATAACATCATGAATTAAAAAATAAGATCACATCAAATTAGAAAAGCATCTGCATATCAAAGGAAAAAATCAACAGTAAAGAGATCCATTACAAAATGGAAAAAAGGTTTTCATCAGCTACAACTCAGAGAGAAGATTAATATCTAGAATACACAAAGAACACCCCCCACTACAGAATGAAAGACTCAAGCAACAAGAACAACAACAAAAGGCCACTGAAATGTATACCCACACAGCAGAAGAAGTACAAATGATCGATAAATACTTTTAAAATGTTCAACATCCAGGAGCATTAGAGAAATGCAAATTAAGATGAGACTGAGATTCTATCTCCAGAGAGAAGAGCCAGAATCAAGAAATCAAATTATGGTCTGGGGAGAGAGCTCAGCAGCGTAAGTACCAGCCTGGCAAACACAAGGTCTTCAGTTCAATCCCTATACCAAAAAAAGACAGAAGTCAGATTATAACAAATGCTGGTGAGTCTGTAGGGGAGAAAGGAACCCTTCTTCACTGGTGGCGAGAACGTAAACTAGTACAACCACTGTGAAAGTCAGAACAGAAATTTATCAAAGAAACTTAAAATAGAAATTTCTTTGAGATCATATATTCTCCTTCTAAATTCCTTCCAAAAAGAGTTAAAGGATGGAATAAAATAAGGATAGGGAATTTTTAGGCTGATGACATTGTTTTGTATGGTATGGTAGTGAAATATAATGTTGTGCGTCTATCACAAGTCATAGAATTTTATAACACAATGAGTCTTAATGTATGCAAATTTTGAAAGTTCTCTTAGAAAATGAAAGCATCTTAAGACAGATTGCAAAGTGTAATAAGAGAAACTAACTGTCTTACAAATATATAAAACAATCTCCCTGGAGAGGATGTGGATGAATGTGTTCTGGTCGAAGTAACACTGTAAGAGTTGAATCTGTAAAAGTAAAGGCAAAAGGAGCTGCGCAGAAGAACATAAACCAGTGGTCGATAAAACCATTTCCTACACGGTTTGAGCAAGCATTGAATAGGAAAGTAAATGGATGGTGGATAATGTTCTCAGAGGTGATGTGAGAAGGTACAGACAAAGCCAAGGGAACCAGCCAAACTGACCTGTGTGGTAATCCAGACATTAAGTACATTCCTATTTACTTAATATATATTATTCCTATATACATAAGATTCATTACATGCATTCCCATTTACAGACTTGTGAATAAACATGTATCACTACACACACACACACACACACACACACACACATTTTCCCCTGACAAAATGTATAAGAAAGGACTCCACTGTAGCAGCCACCGCATATAACACCCAGATACTGGTTTCTAATTCCATTTCCTTAAAGAAATAAGGATTCTTTGTGAACTGAGAATTAAATCAATCATGAAAAATCAAGCCTGTAAGGTCTGAAACACAAGACCTTTTTTAAAAAAAAGGAACTCAGCAATTTATTATGAAATTAACAATAATCCCATTATCACATCTTAATATCAAGTTCAATTTAATGTTCTTTGATTATTCAAAATATCTTCAAAGGTAATTTGCTTTTTATCAGCATCCAGTCTGGAAACTATTGGAAGGTTTATTAAATATAGGATATTTCTTTTTAGCATTTAAAAAATTATTTCCACAGGCTTTCTATTGCCTTAAAAAAGAAATTTCCTGTCACTCTTTTAGTGTTGAAAAGATTAATCAGTGAGTTCAGATCATGTTTGTTTGACCCATCTATATACAACTTCACATCTAATGTTTCTTATCTAATGACTTTAACCACTATTGATGACCACCATCCAGAGCCATTAAGGTTTCCAAATGTGGTTTTCCATTTCTATCGTTTCTTTTCATTTAACTTTCCCTAATTGTTTTGCTGCTCTGAAATGCAATCTATACAGCAAAAATGACTGATCTCTCCCATTTGAAACACTCATTGCCTGAACCTGGGAGATACTGTAACCACTTCTCTACCAGCGGACAAGGTGAGCTGATGGGAGAACGCAGCCTGAGGGTTTCCTCTGTGCACAGGGCCTTTGCCAGTCTTCTCTGGTGCAATTATTCAGCACTGAATGCCTCGCGGCAGCCCCCCTTGCACTCACCCTCTGAGTCATCTCAATGAGGACGCCTGCCAGGGCTCCATCTGGAGAATACCAGACACTATCTCTGCCAAACAGGCTGGGCAAGAACCACTGTGGCAGGAAGAGTGACATTGCTCTGTCCTTTGATCCTATTGATCAGCTTTAATTGCCTTCAGGCAACCTTTCATTGCCAGAGGCTAGAAGCAGCATGTGGTGACACTGGGCATATTTTCACTTAGTGTGACTTTTGCTCTTGCATATAAGTTAGAACTGATAAGAAAGACGCACAATCATTTTTACAGGTCAAGCCAGAGGTTATGTCAACACCTTATTCCCCTTAAAATACTTACTGCAAATATCATGACCAGCTCCACTAAATAAGTCTTTTTGAGGTTAGGTAAGTGTAGATTTCCTCCAGTGCCACTAACAGGAAATAGCTTTCATCTGCCTTTGTCATTTATGACTGTCATGCCAAGTGCTCAAAATATGTAATTTAATTTTCACTTCACAAAATCCCTGCAAGGTTAGTTTTGTCAGTTTTTAACTGTATTTTTATTTGTATATGATTATTAGTATATATAACAAATTCATTTGCTGGAATATATACATTATCTAAATATACATCTATTATATATATGTGTATATATTATGTATAATATATGAATAAATAAATGTATAAATATATAATGTATAATAAATGACATTATTATAATATATAATTTATCTTTTTAAGAAAACACCCCTTTATGATAACCCACTACTATTACAGACTACTGGACTATATTGGATTACTCTGCTGAATTCATGCACCTACAATATATGAATGGCTATGGAATACACATCTCTGAAAAAGTAAAAAAAAAGGGAGATATAAATGAAGGACCATTTTGTAGTGAAATATATATATATATATATATATATAAAATAGGATAGATATACAGCTACTTTCTCTTAATTCAATGAGAAGAAAGTTTTGAACTAATAGTGTTTAGACAGGATATCATATCTGCATCTTGTACTATGAATAACTACTATGACGACAACACTATGCAATGTATTAATCATTGCAACTGTCTTACTAACCTGTTTGGAAACTGTCTCATTGCTACTTCTTTCTCAATAAAATTATTTTAAAAAACACCCCTTTGATACATTGATCTTTTGTATTGCTTTTTTTTTTTTGTCTCTATTTCATTGATTTGCACAATGATCATGGTTTTTTTCCTCCTATAATTTTTGGATTGGATTGTTTTTGTTATTCTAGAACCTTGTAATTAATAGCTAATTTACTTGGAATCATTTCCTTTTACTAATATGAGCATTCACAACGGTGAGAATTTTTAAATTTCTTTCCAGATAATTTCTAGAACCCATTGGTTATCCACTAATGCACTTCTTGCTATCTACATGTTTGCATAATTTCTTTGGGGTTTTTGTTGTTGTCATTGCTAATTTCTAGTTTTTCCCATTCTGATCTGATAGTCTATAAGAGATTATTTGAATTAATCTCTTAATTAATTATTTATATTTATTTTATATTTATTTATTTAAGCATACTTTGTGACCTAAGATATGGCTTATTTTGGAGAAAGTTTTATGGACTACTGAGGAATCTTCTACAAAGATGACATCTGTTACAATATAATTGCTGTTACATACAGTTGCTTAATTTTTTCTCCAGTAGTCTATTTATGAAGTAGGGTATTGAAGTCATTGATTATGATTACATTGGTATCTATCTATCTTTTTGTCAAGAAGCTTTTTGTTTGTAAAATTTGGTGTTCAGAGATTTGGTGCATATATAGTTACATGGACTGCCTCTTGCTGAGAAGGAACCTAATATAATACTTACATTGAGGATGGTGTTAGACTGGTCAGGTCGATTTACACAGGCCTTCCAAAACCTTACCTGGTGCATCCACACAACATACTGGTATACCTGGAATGAATGGTCACACAAAAGTAATTTCTTTAGGAGATCAGAGAACTATGTATTTCATTATACAGATATATTGTGGCCAGCATCTAGGAATATTTTCTTAAAATAGTATTGTAAAATGAAATGATTTCACAAAAACACAGATATTTTTAAATGAAATTGATTTTCAACTTCAACTATTTTTTTGTAAGACTCTAGAACCTCTTTACAGAACAAGAGGGCACAGAGAGCTGAGCTAAAAGCAAATAACTGCCATAACATGTCACGTCATACGCTGTATTTCTAATCACCACCACAGTCTATAAGCCATACGTCATTGTTGCCATATTACTGATAAATAAACTTATATGTAAGGCTGTGAGAAGAACAACAGCTGTTCCTAAAGACATATGGCTATTAAATGTTAGATCTAGAATTCAAAAAGATTCTTAAATCTCCAATGTATACACTCTACCTTTTCTATCAAAATTCTTCCATTGCCTCTACTTCAGCGCCTATGATATCAGTTTAGGGGGGAGTCATGATTTTTGAAGCATCTTGTTTGAGGGAGAGAGAGAGAGAGAGAGAGAGAGAGAGAGAGAGAGAGAGAGAGAGAG
>NW_004524590.1:17425404-17432154 GCF_000260255.1 Octodon degus
AGAGAGAGAGAGAGAGAGAGAGAGAGAGAGAGAGAGAGAGAGAGAGAGAAAATCAACCTGAAGTCACAAGCATTGTTTTATCACACTTCATATTTTATGGGAAAGAAACTGTGGCAGCCTTGGTTGAGCAACTGTTCCTCCCCATGTAGCATTAGTCGTGTGGTGCATGTAGAGTTGGAGCATCCACATGCAAGGTTGCTCATTCACATAGATGACTAGAATTTAGCACCCTGAATGCTTCTGGTAGGACATGCAGCTGGGATGTCAGCTTGTTTTTGTTGCTGTTTGGTTTCTTTTGTAATTTTATAGGAACTTCTTACAATATGACAATTAGGTTCAACCAGTAGGCATTATAAGAAATGCAATAGAAACTCAAAGTATCTGAATCCCCAAGCCAACGTACCTGTGACAGCATCCTTCTGGCATATTCAGAGCAGTCACAGGGCCCACAAAGACCTAAAGAGATGAGAAGCAAATGTAGACCCTTCCCTCACATATGGACCTTAATTAGCAATCATCAGGCTGAAGGTACAAGTTATGTAGGACATGTCATTATTCTATAAGAGCTCGCAAGCCCTGATACCTCAAAAACATTATTTTGGTATTCCATGCTTTTCTATTTCCTGTACCTCTCTGCAGGAAATTTACTTCTCAAAAAATCCCACTCCCTTAAGATTTTTCTATAAAGTTTCTGTTTATTTCAGAAACTAAAAGTGGTTGGAGAGAAGAATGTGCAATTGTGCAATTATAGAAAAGCAGTTATTATCTTCTAGTTTTTCTCTCTTTTGCTTTATGAGCTGGCCTGCTAAGGCACCAGCAGGAAGCTACAATTTCAGAAGTGAGAACTCTGGGTTCAAGACACGCTTTCCAGGATGACAGCGGTTAGATAAATATCACTTCTACTTCAATAAAACCTTACAAAGCATTGTGCTCCATTGGATGACCACTAAAGGTCTCTATTTCTCAGTTACAGATAAAACTGGCCTGCCTTCATCAGTGTCTTATCTGGTTAGAATTCAAATGAGGTTTCCATTTGAAAATTCAGGCAGATTTCATGCCAAGCCAACACAGGTGTTTCTGGCTCATTGGCCACTCTAAGGATGGTTGAAGCATTTCCACTTCATTAAAAATTTCCCCTCCTCTCACATCTGCGCTGAGCCCCCACATTCATGGTTGGCTAAGTACGGTAACTTTAGAAGTTAACCAATTCAGCACATAATTGGTTTTTCTGGTTTTAGTAAAAATGGAATTCCAACATAATTCTCATATAGACATCAAATGGGAAACCTTCTCGTTCTTAACATTCCTGATCTAAATAAGGATGTGTGACTGCCGCCATATCCTCCCTGGAGACTCCCCAAGAAATCCAAGCATTCGTTTCTTCTCACTGCCCAAATGAGCCTCAGGCTCCTGACAGCGCAGTCTACTCAGAAGTGCAGCCACAGTGAACATAGAAGACAAAGAAAGTCTTCATCAATAGTGTGACAGAAAATTCCTTCATGAACCCATGTCTGTCTGGATACAGGATGCGTCCAGGAGATGATGTGCCTGACCCAGCATGGCACAGTAAAGTTCCTCAGTTGGGATTAAGGGCTATTTCTTGCTTCTAACCTTCCCTCAGAAAAAAAGAACATTATGTATAATGTTATTCCTATTTGAAAATATATTCATAGATGGGCTCTTAGACCCTGCTAATCCATGTTAAAGGTGTGGACAGTGCCTACAAATGTAAATTTGAATGACGGTTGCTGGGGCTTGTACTAGAAGCTGAGTCAAAGATTGCACTCAGTTCTCTAAATTTTGAGAGACATTATTTACTCTGGATCCCAGCCACCTCTTAACTTGCTTATGTGCAGTCTACCCTGGAACATTAAGTAAGATGAAAAGCAATCTTTTTCTAACTCTCACCTCTCTTTGGTAACCATCCTTTCCTTCCCAGGCTCCTTTATTCCATCCTCTGCACAGTATGCCAAAACTTGCGTAACAGGCTTGAGTTTTCTCTCCCTCATGAAGTTATGAAAGTTGATGCTGTATACAATTTTTCCAACAACAAAAAAGTAATATAGAGTGTCCTAATTATGCTCTTTTGAATTACTTTACATTTTCTGAGACAGCCACTGTGGAGAGCAGTAATTATTTTATGGTGTAATTGAAAGAAGAATAAAGAACTAATTCTGGCTTTGTTTTATTTTGCTACAAAATTAAAGTAGTGGAACTCATTGCCTAACAGGATTTCATGTAACGTTATACCTGAATATACACACTCAGAGAGGCTTTACTGCCAGTGAGTGCTCATAGTGTATCAATACACAACATGTTAAGAATCCCAGATCTGAAGTATACGGAACCAGAACAGGTTCGTATAGTTCCGTATAGTTGTTGGACTTTGGAGTAATTACATGACTATAATGAGATATCTCTGGGATGAGACCCAAGTCTAAATGTGAGATTCATTTTTTGTCTTATATATACTCTATATATAAAGCCAGGTGATAATTTTATATTATTTTTAAACAATTCTAGGCACGAAACAAAATTTTATACTATGAAGTATTCCACTTGTGGCACTATCTTGGAATATTTGGGAGTTTGGATTTTCAAATGAGGAATTTTCAACCCATACTTGCATAAAATGACATAATTGCTCTCATGGCAGAAATGTTAACAACAAATAAAAAAGAAAGCAAAAATAACCTACATAGCACAAGCTCACATGCCCTTTGTTGTAGCTAGTGTTTGCAATGAAGGATACATAATTTAGAGGATTATTTTATAATAGCTGCCCAAACAGTTATATACAAAGAAAGTAAATGTGCACATACTAAAGACCCAAAGAATCTAGATATGGGCCTAAATCCTATGGCAGTGTCCTGCATGAGTCCAGCTGAAGATCTAGAGCCTATAACAGGGCCTTCCACAAGTCCAACTAAAGGCCAAGAGCCCATGACAATGCCTCATGCAGGTCTGTCTCAAGGCTCTGGACTAGAAAGCCCCAAGGTCAGTGATGGAAACTAGAAAGTCTTCCAGGGCTCTGCACTTGAGCCAGAAAGCAATGCTCAAAGTAAGAACTAGGCCTGCCAAGTAGCTCGGTGGATTAAAGCGCCTGCAAGCAGGCACAGGGACCCAGGGTTCTATCCCAGCTTGTCGTGCAGGCCCCGCCCCCAGGGCACACCGAGATGGCAATTGAGACTGGGTGTTGTGGTGTGCCCCTGTAATCCCAGGTCTTGGGAGGCTGTAAACAGGAGGATCACTATGAGTCTGTTCTAGTAGTGAGACCCTGAACACCCTGTAGACCCTTCCCTAAAATACAAAAAAAAGGGGGGGCAGTTGGTGCCAGGGAGATAGCTCAGCAGAATAAGCACTTGCCTGACAAGCACAATGTCCTGAGTTCAATCCCTGGTACCACCAAATAAATAAAAGTACGAGCTAGAGTTCCCATAACAAGTACCACTACCATCTTCAACAACAGTGAGGTCTTGAGCTCCTCTGAGAGTGAGAATAGCAAGTTCCTACCGTGAAAGTCAGAGCCACAAGCTTTTCAGGACAGTGAGCAGCACACCCTCCTCTCCTCCAGAGCTAGAAAGCAGTGCTCACCGTAAGGACCAGATCCTCCACAGAGTGAACCATAGCCATTCTCACCCACAGCAAGGCCCCAAGCTCCTTCAGTGATGAGAACACCCGAGTTTACCTCGGGGAATCCCGCATGGCAGGCTCGTCCTGGAGAACCAACAGCGCACTAACAGCGCTGTTGGCAACAATTCTCAAGTGGGTCTTCCACGTCCATTACCATGCTGCTTCAGTTCAGCTGGGTGCCACAGCTGCCTGCCAGCTGGCAATCCACAACATCTTTTTACCTAATCATTCACCCTTTAGAATCATTCAACCTTCTGTCCAGTCTAAGCCCAAATGTTCAAAACAGGAAATTTGGAGATAAAATTTATACATTAAGTTTGTGTGAGGTGTGAGCCCAGGGGTTCTGGAATAAGGAAATAAGTTGGAGAAGGGGGTAAAACAAATACAAAATGGCACATACTCTATCTATCACCTTAGCAGAAAACACAAGTGGTTGCACAACCACAAAGCCTCCTAAGAAGGCATGGGAAGCACTGCATCCGCAATACCCCGTCGGATGGAGGAAGAGTAATTTATCCACCACAGTGTCATTCCCTTACATTTGCTTCCTGGCACTAATCTTATAAGCCCTTAAGGGCCCTTGAGAACGTAGGTTTATCTTCTGGGAAACTCACCCAGATGCATTTAGCAGAATGCTGTGATTGAACAAATTGGAAGAAGTATATAACTTAAATCCAGCCCTAAAATAATTAAACTCCTTTGCATGCACTTAAAGGATATTTATTGTAGCATTTTTTATACAGAACAAAGCTAAATGAGCACTAATAGGGGCATAATTAAGTACATGATGGCACTCATATCATATGTAAGGTTTTTTTTTAATGTGATAGAGCTATATCGTTATCCCAAGATTATCTAGGGATTGCTAAACTTTTCAAAGCTTCAGAATAACACATACACAATCCATTTTGATGCAAAAAAAAACTATATGACATATATGATATATACAACATGTATAGAAAATGTTAAGACATGTGTCAAAGTATCAGCTGATACGGCTAGAGTGTGGAGCATGCTCTAAGGAGAGATTTCACATTTTACCTAATTATTTCTAAATAATTCTAAAATGCTAAGTTCATCAGTAGGTTAAAGGAACAAAGGCAGAAGGCAAGGAGAACATAGGGTTAGGATGCTGGTCGATTCACCCACTTTCTATTTCTGTTCAGGCAGTTCTTCTAGAATACCATAGACAAGGTAGCTTAAAAACCACTGAAAATTATTTCTTGCCATTCTACAGGCTGGGAAAGCCAAGGTCGAAGAAATAGCAGATTTGATGCCTGGCTCACTTCTTGATTCACAGAATACTGACTTGGTGTGTTCTTGTATGGCAGATGAAATGAGAGATCTTCCTGTGGTTCTTAAAAAAATTAAAATTATTTATTTATTTAGCACAGAGTCTCGCTACACAGCTAAACTTGTATTGGTCCCCCTGTCTCAGCCTCCCTACTGCTGGGATTTCAGGTGTGTGGTGGACTGGCATGGTATGGCCTGGCACGGCGCAGGCCAACACTGCATGCTGTGCTGGGAATCAAACCTGGATCTTTGTGCTTGCTGGGCAGACACATAGACCGCCAAGCAATCTCCATAGCCTCTTATATGAATGGTAATCTCATTCACAACCTCATGACTTAGCCGTCTCAGAAGTCCCTTCCTTTAATACTGTCACCTTGGTTTAAAATTTCACCATATGCTGTTAAAGGAGGGACACAGACATTTGCCTCTGAGTTCTGTGGGATGATTGTCCCAATGCAGCAGCATGATTTCTCTTGAGGCCTAACTTCAGAGTCTCTATGCTGTTGCAACTGAGGACATGCTTAGAGCTTTTCCTCTAGAAGAGCTCAAATGGCATGTTTCAACACTGAATAATAATGGACGATAGAGAGAAATCCACTACCAAAATGAAACAGAGTTTGAATAACTTTTGTTAAATGGTACAGATTCAAAGAATCATCACACAAACAAAGCTCTAGAAAAAAATATGAATGAAACAGAGAGAAGGAGCAACAGACAAACCAAACCATCTCAGTCCAATGTGGCCTCAGGTCACTTGGGGGAAAAGAGGCAAGGCAGGCAGAAAAGTAGAACAAGCTAAGGAGAGAGTTTCCTGGTGGTGTGTTAAAGTGACTTTGGTAAAATATGCTTTATAAATGTGTCCTAAGTGACAATGAAAGCAGCTAACCTACTCTCTAATAGAAAGTGGAGAGAAATCAGAGCTCTCTTAGAGAGTGAAGGACTGGCTTCATTTCTTGCAATGCCTCTGAGCTAGACGAATAAAGGACATAAATCTTTACAATTGGTAAATAAGATGTTTTGTTCTGAAGGAGCTCCACGAAATGTGACCATTTAAGTCAATATAGAGTGAGTGGCGCCACATATCCATGCTGTTGTCTCCCGTGTCTCTTAAGCCCCTTTTTCCAAAGGTCACTGATTTTTAAAGCAGAGATAGACCTTAAAGGTGATCTTACAAACATCTCATATTTATATTTAAAAAAAGCAAAAATGAAAACAGGCACAGAGAGTGATGGAACACAGTGTCACTCAATGGGGGCAGAGGTCAGAGGATGGGGGTTGTGTCCCTGGCTGTCCTCTGCAGATCTGTCTTCCATTTAGGGAGTGACTCACCTTTGCAGGACTTCTGCCACATCCTCCACAGAGTGAGATCAACCTCCGGACTCCCTGACATGTTTACGCTGCTGGGAATGACTCCTCTTAGGGAAATAACAGCACATTTTCTGACCTAAAGATAAGCAGTCATAACCTTTCCTTTTTTATGCAGCTTAAATAGGGTCTGAAAATAGGGAATAACTTATGCAAGAGTTTGCAGCAAGAACTTGCCTGGAAAGATTTGAGAAATTTATGTTTCTCCCAAATAAATATCTTTTTCATTGTAAAATCCTACATGTTTATTTTTTAAACCTGTGTATAAAAAATTATAATAAACCACCTGAAATTTCATCATTAGAAATTAAACAATTGAAATTTTGTTGAAAGTGTATTCCTAAAAACCTGCCATTCTCTCGCACTTTCTTTTCTTTCTTTCTTTCTTTCTTTCTTTCTTTCTTTCTTTCTTTCTTTCTTTCTTTCTTTCTTTCTTTCTTCTTTCTCTCTCTCTCTCTC
>NW_004524590.1:17432254-17485190 GCF_000260255.1 Octodon degus
TCTTTCCTTCTTTCTTTCTTTTTTTTTTTTGCCAGAACTGGGGATTGGACTCAGGCCCTTGCACTTGCCAGGGAAGCGCTTATTCCACTGAGCCATCTCTCCAGTCCCTCTCTCACACTTTCTCTATTATGCCTTCTCCCCAGGTAGAGGTTGCAGATATCAAGAAAAAAAAATTAATTTTAATTTGTTCCTTGACAAACACACTAGCAGTCCCGGGTTTGCATGTGGCATGGAATCTTGCAATCTATGAAGCTGAAGCACCAGGAACACAGGCCCAGGCTGAAGGCACGCAGAGTGGAGTCAGCAGAAGTCTTTCTCACCTTGTCCACCTCACTCCAGCCTGCTTTTCTGAGGGAATCTGTTCTTGGCATAGGAGCCATGACCAAAGTAAGCAATTCCTGCTTGCTTCTGTCACTCAGACATCACAAGGTTAGGGGGCGCTTCGGCTCTGGATTTGGCAGTGTCACACACAGGTACAGCTACAACACCCGCATCTTCAGTTGAGTGATTTGGTGATCCAGGCAGGGAACCCAGCTTTCACACACTTATGTGGCAGTCTTTAGTATTATACACCTCTCAGGCTTGATCCTAGCTGTGAGCCTGAAGTCTGAATTAGCCTTGTGGATATGAAAAAGCACCTTGGATAACGGAGACCATTAGGGACCATCACGAGAGGAGAACACGATGGGCCATTGTAAGAGAGAGTCCTCAGGAGAAGAAAAGCTAGGGCAAAATGGAGACTGGGGACTTTCTGTTTGAGAGTCTAAAAGGAAATATGACATCCCCCCCACCCAGGGAAAGGTCTACAGGGTGTTCAGGGTCTCACTACTAGACCAGACTTATAGTGATTCGCCTGTTTACAGCCTCCCAAGAGCTGGGAATACAGGCACACGCCACCAGGCCCAGTCTCAGTTGCTGTCTCAGCATCCCACAGGGGCAGGGCTGGCATGGCAGGCCTAGGGGTTGAACCTCCAGCCCCTGCACCTGCTTGCAGGTGCTTTAATCTGCTGAGTTATTTGGCTGGCCCTTATGACATCTTATTTTGAACAAGTCCATGCACTGTGTCATACTGATCAATATAAATGTATATGTGCACTTTTTAAATAAATGGCATTGTATCATGTGTGCTACTGGGCACCCAGCTTTCTCACTGGCATCCTTATTAATGGCTGGATGCTGTTCTTTAATACATAATTTATAATTATTAATGGAATTTATATCTTCATGTGTTCTTTGTGACTAGTACAAGCAATGCTAAGATTATCACGTCTAACATTAACCTTTTGACATACATGGCTGATTATTTTCTTAAAATAATCTTAGAAGTTAAATGGTTGGGTCAGAAAAGATTCAAATTTCCTCTCTGGTGCTGCTACCAAGCATACTTTGAGAAATATTGCATTAATTTGTACCTTACCATCATTACTTGTGACTGTCATTTCCATATATTTTATTTAAATGTTGATAATATTTTATATGTGAACCTAATAAGTGAAAGAGAAAGGTGCTTTTGTGAAATGTCTAGAATGTTGATTACATTTTCATATTTATTGGTCATTTTTATTTATTCTGTTGTGAATTACCTATTTATGTCCTTAGCACATTTTTCCTATGGGGATATTAATCTTTTTCTTAGTAGTTTCTTAGAGTCTTTATAACACCTTTTAGAGACTATAAATACATTTTTATTATACTGTAAATACATTTTAGAGACTATGGCTATACTATAGTCTCTTTCTTATTCATTCTTTCAACTTTGTTTCATGACATCTTTTCTACGTGAAAACTTACTCTAAGTAGTCAAATGTATCAGTACAGTGGTATCTCAGTTCATGAACTTGATTAGTTCTATCATTTTGGAAAATACTTCCATGTCTGAGTTTGTGCAGGAAAGATGGCTGCAGGCCTGTTTTGTCACCCAATGCAGAGTTTGCAACCAAAAACAAATTGCCAGGTGCTCCTATTGGCAAACCAAGTTGTTTGCAAGCAAAAGCATTCCTGAACCAAGATATTACTGTATTTTGTTTTTGGATTCTACCTGGGATATTATACTTTTAAAAAGTCTTCTTCAGCCCCCAAATAGCCACAACATCCCTATTTTCATCTGCTCCTTATGTGACATAGTTCTTACACTTAAGCTGTTGGTGCACCAAGAATTATTTTTAGGCCACCACTGTTTTCAATGTTTAGCCACTTGCTTCAAAATTACTCAGTAATCCATGATTCCTTCAATGATTTAAAGAGTTAGGCTCTCAAAATCCTTAAGACATTTTCTATAATTTGTTTTATCTCACTTATCAGTCAGTTCCTTCCTCTTCCAGTACTACATGGTTGGTTCAGTTACTTGTAATTTAATTGTATTTTAATATTATTAAATTCTTTGAGAATATTTTTTACAAATTTAGCAAGTTCTATGACTCAGATGTATGAAAAGAACCGGGGAAAATGAAGATACTGAACTGCCATGATGTAGAGAATACCCAATGAAAACCACATGAGATAGTGTCAACAAAGTCAACCATAGGGAAAAAAAATCTCACTGTATGGGGTAGGGTTCTCTGGAAGACCAGACTGGATAAAGTATTTTGGACTCTCCTGTCTCAGATCCTATAAGCCTACCTAATGAATGCCACAGTAGGGCATGAATCCCCAAAAGCAGGAGCATCCACAATATTTGTGTATGTGCCAGAGAGCAGGAAGGTACATTAGCTGCTAAGTCCAAGAAGATGGAAGCCTAAGAACAAGGGGTATTAGGAATGCAGCACCAGACCAAGACCCAAGACTGAAAGCTCCCTAGAGAGTCATAGAATGAGTCCATGCTGCAAATCTAGAGAAACTGGAGTCTGATGTCCGCAGGAAATGGCAGCAAAAGATACACCCACTCAAGCAGAATGGAGCTTTACAAATGTGCATCGGGTTCTTTCTCTTTAATTGCATCCAGGCTAAATATCTATTGAACATGACCACTCACAACGGGGTGGATCTGTACTCTCCACCTGATTTGTTAAAGTACACACCAGCCTCCAGACACACCCAGAATTGTGCTTTACTAAAGAACTAGGTATTTCTTAATCCAGTAAGGTTGATATAGCTTGACTGTCAGACTTACCCACTAAATGTGGTAAGAATCTTAAGAACATTGCTTGGACATCCGCAATGCAGTTGGTATAAACACTTGTTTTCCTATCGTGCACTATGGTGAGACTTTCCAGGAAATTCTTTCCCAAACTCTCACAGTTTTAACATTGTCTTTTGACTTACTGTGGGCTTTTAATAAATCTTATATCAAAAGCATTATCTTTTTTTCTCAAATGCTTCATCCAAACAGATCCTTCATGAAACTTCTTATGCAAGATGACATTTATTTTTCATTTTTCACAGATTGTTTCAGCCATATTGGAGATTTCCTGAAATTTCTAAGGATCTAGATGTTCGGTTTTCATAAAGACACCTGGGTACATGATCAGATTATATAAGAAGCATCAACCACTGGAAAACTACAGCTGCCCTGGGTATGGGAATATATGGGAGTGGCATTTCTGGAAAGAACTAGGAGGAATGGAGCATTCAAGACTTGAGTAGGGGGCTGGGGAGATGGCTCAGTGGAATAAGCGCTTCCCTGGCAAGCGCAAGGACCTGAGTTCCATCCCCGGTTCCGCAAAAAAAAAAAAAAGACTTGATAGGCTAAAGGGCATGGTAAGTATGGACAAAAAGAGAAATAATAAATTAAGAGAGGACCTTGAATAGCAGCAGGGACTGAATTTTGGACCTAAGTTTGAGCCTGTCAATCATCCAATTATTATTGAATAATAAACCAAGAATCCAGGGAATGAGCAGGAAGACCATTGTGCAACTCTGGAATAAAATGCATAGGAGTGCCCCATGTGTAGGGTACTTGCTAGTTAGAGCATGTTTAGAAAAATTCTTAGTTTATCATGCCACTGTAAATAAACAAATTTATTCATCTTAAATATCACAAGAAATTCTAATGTTCCCTTCATTAATCTTGTAATTAGCCACTTGACTTTAGATAAAAATGCTTCCCAATTAAGCATTCAGGTCCACATATCAAAGAAAAGAGCAGATCCTCATTATATGAGTTAGAAATGGGTTTTCTTCTAGTTGAATAGTTAAAAGAAAATCTAGGAGAAATTTCAGGCCATTCATTTACTCATTTATTCATTCATTCATTCAATAAAGATTTTAAGAACCAAGTGCTGTTCTAAAAGGGACATAGATAGAAAATAAAGCTGGTAAGAGATATGCCTACATATAGAGTGAAATATAACAATAAATCAATAAATATCAGGTATTGAGAAGTTTGCAGTATAATGTGGTAAAAATAAATAGTGTAAAGGAGGTCCTGAAAGGAGACTTGACCAGATGAGAGAGAAAGAGAACCTGCCAGGGAAGGAGCAGGGGACCAGGGCGAGAGGCCTGAGAAAATAAGGAGGGGTGTCGTGGGTGGAAGTGGCAGGCAGGGACCTGGTTTAACTTTGGAGTAAAGGGAAGCTACTGGATGGACTGAGAAGGGGTTGGATGATTATCCCAGATGCACGTCTTTAACTAAACATTCTCATTACTGTGTTGGAAGGAAGTGAGTCTAGAAGAGTGACAGGTGAGCTCATTTCTGGCAGTGATTTAGGAGAGACACAAGCGTGTGGGTTACAGTATACAAGTTCAGTCATGGAGCGAGCGGTGGAGAGATTCAGAGAGCAAACTCAAGTCATGCTCATGAACTAGGTTTCTAGGTCCCTAATGCCGGATTCTGGTCCTTATTCTGAGCAAGTGTCTGAGATGACTCTTTAATCTAGGCCATATATCGATTGTTTCTAATCCATAGATTAAATCTACATAATATAACTTTATATATTTTGAAAATTTAAGTAAACTTTTTGGCAAGAGTTTTTTCATTCAATCCTTCATTGTTCAAAACAAAAACCAAAAAACACTTTTATTTCTTCAAATATACATATGAAAAAAATGTGCTTTTCAATGAAGCACATTTTCTGGGCAGCTGCTGCTTATATTGAAATATGTTGAAATATTGAAATATATAATTTTATATATATATAATTTTTCCCCATGAGCTCATCAAGCTTTCAAATAATTCATTTCAATGATATCTCTCATATCATGCAGATTTGTCAGTATAAATCCCAGTTTAAAACAAAATAACAGAGTAAATGCTTCATTTTGAGATATTTTCCAGGTATATAGATGCATTTTGATAAACAAATCAACTGTTGTTATCATTAACACAAACAAATATAAACCTCATGTAAAATCCATGCTTCTGTTAGGATGCTCACTGAGAATGCCATGTGCATTCTCATCTACAGAGAGAGATCTTTTCAAGATAATGGGTATTTCTGAATTGGTCCCATCATAAAAATTCCCAGGTTATCCATACACCCACACACAGTATCATAAATTCTATAAACAATCATTGCAAACTAATGGGCCCCATCAGATAAAATGTGACATTATGCATTGTACCCATCATCTGCTGCATCAGGCAGACATTATTTTTATTAACATTAGTGAAAGTGGTGACATACCTAAAGGAAGAACAGACCATGTCCCTGTCTCCAAAAGCATCAAAACACTGAAATTATAAATGTGTGATTTATCTGTCAGTCCTACTATTTACATCAATGGGGAAGGACCTTTATTATCTTTGCATGGGGGCTCCTGCATTAGACAATAAAGAAATATCACTTCATTGAAAAACACATTTTCTGGTCAGCTATTGGTGTTTCCTGCCTTAAATAAGCCAAGGAACAAAAAATTCACAAGGCAGGATTAGTAGGAGCCTATTTTAAAAGTCAACTTTGTAGTAGTTCAACCCCACAACACCCACATACAGTGTTCTCTGAGGGTGGAAGTTCTTGACTAGCTTCATGGTTTAAAAAAAAATTTACCCTAATAAATTTATGCCATCATAAAATCATCTGAGCTCAGTTAAACCAGCTTTATGGATCTAGTTAGATGGCATTATTTTAAAATTATGCTAGAGGCAAAATGACAGCAGTGAAGCCCGTGCATACAAGAAATTATGTCCTGGTTTCTTCACACTGATACTAGCTCTAGTATCTATTTCTTTAATGATTGCATCCAGATACTAAATCCATTTTCAATTATTTCATTAAGAAAAGAACAGAATCCCATTTCATGTATATTTTTCCCTTTGAGTGCTTTACCCCCCAAATGGCAATAATATTGTAAAATATTTATTCCATTAGTTTTAGGTAATTGAAATGCCAAGAGCTGAGCGCTTAATCTCTGCTGGCAGGGAGAGCTGCCTGCTGTCACATTTTATTAAGTCCTTTTTTGCTGCTTTTTCATAGTCAATAACAGTGTCTAAACCCAAGAAAAGATATAGAGTAACATTTAAATAGCAGCCCATGATAAGGTAATGTTTGCACTCAGGATAATATGGAAATGTCCACCCTACAGGGGCAAAGATTTTTCTCCAGGTTAATTAATTAGAATGTCTCTTAACTTCATTCATTATTTTGACAAGCCCAGAGATTTCTAAACATTACTAACTTCTTAAGCACCTTATTCCCTAGAGAACTAGTGTCTGCTGGAATCAGAACAGGTAGATTTAGCCAGCACTTGATGTTTATCTTCCTGCAACTGCAAGATACTATAATGGGATAAAGAGCAACCATCCTTAAGCTCTTCACGGCACTGACAAGACCTCGGTGATGTCCCTTGCCATTCTTACGGCACCTTCACCCCTCCGAATGGTCAATGTACACTCTTCCTGGCTGGACTGGGATCAGTGACTTATAGCCATGATAAACAGACAGCAAACAAATCTGTCTTTAGTACAACCAACTGGGAAAAGGAAAGCACCTCATAATGACAGGGGAGGTGATCATGCTCAATGCTACCTGACATATCACATGGAAGTGGTGAACCACTGGGAAACCTGAACTCAGAGCCATGAAACTAGACAACCTGTATCTCAGCTCTGCTTACCTTGTACTTTCTGCCAATAATAGTGTTCATTATTGCCAACATCCTTGTAACTTGAGCCTAAATTTTGATGACTCTCAAACAATGCACCATGGTACAGGGCAAAGCATGTTGAACTTAGAGTGAAAAAAAAAAGTCTGAGCCAAAAGCCAGCCTTGCCTGTCTAAGAGATGGGCAACCTGAATCAAGATACTTAACCTCCCTCAAGCTCAATTTTCTCATCTGTAAATAAGAATAGTACCAGGATTAGGAAAGATAGAAAAAGAAAGGAAAGATAGGAGGCAGTGTAGATAGTTTAACTATAGACCCTGGACTTGAATCTTGGCTTTAATTTTTGGCTGAGCAATTTATTATACTTACTACCTTGGACATATTACAAATCTATCTAAGGTCTTATTGTTTTTATAAGTGAAAATATGGTATTCCCTGCATAGAATGATTTATTAGGGTAACAAGGAACTCTAGAGTGAGTTCTATGAGCTAGGAATTAGGGATATTGCAGGAAATTCAATCAATAACAATCCCTTCCTTGAAGGAGTTTAGGCTTTAGTAAAAAAAAATAAAATAAAATGAATAAACTTATATAGTAGTACTTGGGGCAGCAATAAGTCTTATGGAGGAAAATAGAATGGAAAAGGAGAGAAGGAATATAAAATCCTTACTCAGTGCCTAGTGCCTATTGAGGACCAAATAGAAGCTGTCATTTCTCCATCTATATTAAGTAACCTCTATACTGTTATTATTCATAACAGTAATTCATGGCTGTTGCATAAGACATTCTGTAATTTAAACCTTGCTACTTGTTTTGAAATTTGAGATAAGAAGAAGAGGTAAGGGAGATATCACCCAAGTCTCTTCCAAGGATAAAAACAGAGTCTTTTTAGACAAAGATGCACTGCTAAGGCTTCCTGGTTTTATTGAAAAGAAGAGCCCGTGCCCACTAGGAACTTCCTCTAGGGAGTTGGGGGTAATACCGAAAGAAGAAGAATAATTTTGTTGAGTGCTCGTAAGAAAGACAATCAACTTTTGAAACTGGAAGAACTGCTTTCCCAAAATATGACAAAACAAAACTTTTGGAAAGTTAAAGAGAGAAACTAACTCCCAGGCCAAAACAAAGTTGGGCTTAAGTTTTGCCCCTCTGCTATGGGGAGCTGTGTGTCACAAAGCTTGACTCTGGCGCATCTGAGACAGCACCCTCGGCCAGGTGTGAGCACGTCCAGAGAGGGCTGATAAGTCCTGATGAAGCTAAAGTAGAAACGACAGCACCCACCAGAAGCTCGAATGAACTGGAGACTGTGTTTTGTTTGTCTGCTTTTGGAGGGTATTGTATTTTGAGAAGTAAACTTGATTTGGGGTATAACTGTGAACTTATTGTGACTGCCCTTCTGGAAGAAGTTGATGTGTCTCTTTCTTTAATTAATTTTATTGAGAAACAAACAGCAATGAGATAGTTTCAAAACCAATTAGTAGGACACAACCAATCAAGCTTTGTATTTTTTCTTAGACTTTATGTGGAAAAAACCTTCCTGTGTCGTGGAACTCCTTCCATGCGGTAATCACTTATGAAAAAGCCAGATGAATTTAGATCAAATAAAATGCCCTTCCTTGGCTGCTGTAAACAATGACCCACTTCACTCGTGTTTAAAAAGACATCCATCCACCCTGCAGAACAGTCTGTTTTGTGAGATGCATAAGAAAAGGTGCTAGTTTCTCTCATGCAAATGGAGGTGAGAAGTAAAGGTGCCCACGAAGTGCTAGTGAGTTAGTTCTGTGCTGGAGGGGAGAGTGCAGTTTCTTCACTTCTGCATTCTTTCACATAGATACAGTTGAATGGCCATACTTGTTTGTTCCCTTCCCATCCTTTTGCACTTGTCACCTGTCCTGCAGATAATAAACAGGCAATAAGTTTGAGGGGAGGAGCCAAAGAGCACGCCTCGCTGAGGCCATGCCTCTCTCCCTTGTCTTTTTGGAACAAGATACTGTCTTCTCTGTGCAGGGAGTAGAGCAAGGCCTGGGTGACCTGTGCTTTGTGAAAGTCTGTCCATTTGGATAAGTTCTTTCTAGACTACTCACCAATCCTGCTTCTGCCTTGAGAGACTAACAGCACACACCTACTATTTCTGTTCTTCAGGCAATAAATCAAAACAGCAGGTCTTGCCTGGTATTTCGGAGAAAATAAGATTCACCTTAAAACTTCTGGAACATTGAGAGAGGAGCATTAAAAACTGAACACAGAAGAAGATAAGTAGATTTTAAAATTATGGAGGCAAATAAAAGACCAAGAAAAATCTAAACTATTCTGAAAAAGAACAGTTTTGGAGAACTCATATTTCTTGATTTTGATATTTATCATAGATGTATACTAATCACAGAATATAGTGTTGGTACAGGATACATATATGGATAAGTGTTACAAAATGCCATGTCTAGAAGTAGATCCTTGCACATATGGACATTTATCTTTTTTTAAATAAAGATTATAATCTTTTTAAAACTTTTTTTAATTTTTTTATGTATTTAGTACAGGGTCTATGGGATCTCACTACACAGATCAGACTCGTAGAGATTCTCCTGTTTTCAGCCTCCCAAAGGCTGGGATTACAGGTGCACACCACCACGCCCAGTCTCAATCACCACATCAGCGTGCCCTGGGGGTGGGACTGGCACAGAATGCGAGGGATCGAACCCCAGTCCCTGAGCCTGCCTAAGCAGATGCTTTAGTCTGTTGAGCTATCTGGCTGGCCCTGACATCTATCTTTTGACAGAAGTATAAAGCATGTCAACTGAGAAAGGATAATCATTTAAATACATAATGCTACAATAAAGAATGTCCAAGAAAGAGAGAGAGAGAGAGAGAGAGAGAGAGAGAGAGAGAGAGAGAGAGAGATCTAGAAGAGAAGAAGAAATTATAACTTTGGTTGACACAAAGATTTATTAGATAGGACACAAAAGACATAAACAAAAAGTGGACATGCCGACTTCAGTAAACACTAACAGTAAAGTTTATTCAATTATCTTACTCGCCACAGAGGTGGTTGTTAAGTACTGATGAGTACTTTTATTATTTCTTCTCTTCCAGTACCAGAAGCCGTGAGTTTTCCACCCCCCTGGTGTTGGGTGTCTGCCATTTACAAGGCTTAGCTCAAGGGTGAGGACTGTTTGGCAAAAGGAATAGCTGCTGAAGGAAGTCATTACCAAGAAGACTTAGAAAAGAATTTGTCAAAAATGCATAAGCAATGGGGATGACGGAAAGGAGAAAACATAGAGGATAAAAGAAGGCAAAAAATCATGTATGTATATACAGAAGAAAGGTAAGATGATTTTACTACTAATTTCTATCAGTTTTTTGAAGGTAGCAGCTAATGCTCAAAATTTTAATTTGACCAATTTTATTTATATCTACAATCTGAGTAACTACATTGAAGACAGCAATGTGCAACATAACAATTACTGTTGAATACCTATCATCTTTTTTTAATTGTGTATTGTTTCTAATGCCCTGTCTATTATTTTTATATTCTCTTTAAAATAAAAAATATAGAAATAAATTGGACCCAAAATATCAGTAGTGTAGAGTACTGGGCTTCTGTACAGATAGCAGCCCTGGTATAGATGAAAGTATAGAGGAATTTATCTAATCTGCAATGCAAAGCACAACCATAGACGTTAGCCATGTGGCCCTTGCAAGCTAAGGCTGAGAACTGGCCCTTTAGTGGGTTCCTTGAGTTCAGGGTAGAGCTGCTACAGTTGTTCCTGAACTGTACTTTTCCAAATTTTCCCATCTCATTTAAGACAGGTAGCCAATGACAAAGTGTCTTAGTTACTTTCCTCACTGCTCAAACAGAATATTCAACATTCCAAGATAAAAGGAAGAAAGGTTTATTTGGTTCATGGTTCAGTCCATATTGAGCTGGCTTGAAGATAGGATGACACGGCACAAGGGTGTGGAGGAAAAATAATTACTCAGGGCATGAAGGCATGGTAGACAAGAAGCTGAGGTGGAGGGGAGAAGCTAGACAGGGCGAGTGACCCTTTCAGCCTAAATCCCAGTGACCCACCTCTTCAGACCAGACCCTTCCTCCTGCCAGCAATTCAGCTGTCTGAGCCCTCATCATCCCCTTCTATGAACACATGAGACTCTTCAAGGACATCTAGACATAAATCATCACACAAAAATAGTCTTTCCCTGTACAGGTCATTTAGATCTTCTGAGTCTAACAATATTTTCTGCTTTTAAATGTGACTCATGTGCTGTCGTTACTAAGATTCTAAGTCTGTATTGTTTGTACCAATCACATGTACAAAGGGTAAAAAAGAAATCTTAAAGTGAAAAGAATCATTGAAAGAGAAAATAAAAGAACATTGTATAAGACCTAGTGATTGCATCCACCCCCATAACAACTTTCTAAAATGAACAAGCCAGTGGTAATATTTTTAGTCTGTAGGACAGGATGCAGTGTAACTAATTAGACTCTGGCCCCTGGGTACAGTAAAAGTGTATTACCTGAATCAACCTTCTGTTTGAAGGCATTCTTCTAGCTGAGTTTATTTTATAGATGGTAGACTCCAGAAAACTGATATTTAGATTTCCTTCTTTAATAAGATGATCCTACCATTTATTCTCCAAACATGGCATTTTGATACTGCAAGTGGCTGTTGTCAATCACCATCTTGGGATAAGAAACATACATCACTACTATCCAAGGACAAAGAGACTTATGATCCATCTCATTAGTGACCACGAATCACTGTCATGAGTTTGAGCAGCACTGAGTTTTGTGACCTAGGGGAAAAAAAAACTTGGGACAAGAAATCAGTGTTTTCTCCAAATGTGGTAGAGTTAGGGTCAATAATAGTAGTAATGAGTATTAGCACCCTAACTTTAGGGTCACATAAGGGAAGCTTCTTAGAGATTGGCATTGGAATAATCCATTTTCTGAGGTCCTAAAGAGATCATAATTGCTCCAGAGAAAGCTGCTGAAAGAACGTCAGCTTCACTCAGAAGACCACACTTGGCTAAATGTGAGCAAAATAAAGAATAGTGGAGAAATGTGATTCCCTGCAATTTAACTCACAAGGGCGAACATACTTCATTTGTTACTCAATTCCTTCACTTTTGAACATGCAAAGCAATTTAATTTTTGGACTCATTTGTTCCCAGAAATTTAATAAGAGGGTGTTTATATTCAATTTGGGGAATATCTGTGTTCTTGACATTTTATTATTGAGTATATCTTAATGTTGAAATTTAATTTTATCGTAGTACCTCTGGCGGGTTGTATCAGAAAATAAGGCTAGACATAATTTGGAATGGGAAATACAACTGAGATTTCTGTGGGTATAAAGTGGCCCCACAGTTAACTTAATTAATACAAACACCTCTGCCCCATTTCAGCACCATCTGAGGGCAAAATCTGTCCTGCCCACTAGGGGCCTCAAATATACCTCAAAGTACAGTGATTAAGAGTGGAGATGTCTTTACAGATAATGCCAACTTTCTTGAGACCACATCATGTTATTAAGGCAGATGTCCATAATCTTGGACTTCCCATTCCACAAAAAGACAAAGCATGTTTGCATCATATCCCCTAGTTGACTTCTACTCTCTTCTGCCAGAGAGGCAAAAGATACCTCCTAGAGGAATTAACCAAGCCATATCCTAGTGCGAAGGTGTGAACTCTTTCTTTCTATCTCCCCACCCAGTAGGAAGTGATGGTCTAGGGGAGCTGTCTGCCTTCGGAGGTCAATCTCCCTCAGCTATGTTGCTTTACAGGGAAGAAGTTAACAAATGTTTTATTTCTCCATCTGCTTTCTTTCTTCTTCTCAATTCAAACTTTCATCAGGAAAGAGTGGCATTATTCATTAGGATGAATGAATCTCTATAGGATCCCTAGCAAACAGTTCACATTGAATAAATTCCTGGGAGTTAAGATATACAAATCACATCAAAGACAAGAGGGTCAAAAGCCAAAGAAATTCCTGAATAAGAACCTTGACATACAAAAAGAAACATATCAGCTATATGGGAGTAGCATTTAATTTGCCCAAGAATACAGACTTAAAAAAAAAAAAATAGATTGTGAGATCAATGTTGACTATGGAAACTCAGCCTTTAATGGGCACCTTGTGTCAAGAGAGGGTGTCTTGATATATTCATCAGCGTAAGACCTGTCTGGCAAGTGCAAGGTCCCAAGCTCAATCCCCAGTACCAAAAAAAAAAAAAGAGTAACTCTGACTAGACTCTGTTAAACATTCACTGTACAAGAAAAGCCCTCAAGCAATCTGTTTCTTGCAGCTTGTTATAAAATTACTGGAAAACCCAAATAATAAAAATCAGTGATCTAAAGTCTGACACCATATAAAGAATCAGGGCTAATATTTTAATGTATATCTTTGCACTTTTTTACAGTTAAAATACAAGATCGTATATAAAATTTTTACCAAAATAGGAGGTAAAGTCTATTTTACCTCTCATTTCACAGTTGTCAATCTTCAAAGATCAGCGCTTATGCTACCACGTGGTACTTTAAAAGAATGCAAATTTCACATGATCTATCGCGATCTAATCCATCCGTCATGTATGCTGACATAGTGGTTTCTAGTTTTTCTCTATACAGTTAAAGCCACAAAGAACATATTTGTGTGTCGCCTTCACCCATAAAGATTTGTTCCATTATCGCTCTCTCAGCGTTGCATATGAGAAGGCCATGTTTAGATTTAACTGCTCACATAACTAATTAGAGCAAGAACTGGGTTGGAACCACATGTCTTTTACCAAAGCTGGGCCCAATCACGTGGTAGAATCCCCCTAGAGCTTCAGGAGCAGGTAGGCTTTTTCCTAGTAAGTCATTCTTTAAGGAAACTACTATAATGAGATTTCTTTTTCAATTTATTTTGTAATTAATGAGCACCATTGAAACTCTTTTGAACTTCTTTTACTATTTCCAATAGCTCATTTCAGAAGATTGTATGAATTAGATTCAAAAGAACCAAGAACTAAGATTTTTGCTTTAGGAAGCATAATGTTAAATTTCATCAAATGTTTATTTGACAATTATTAATGTTTTTCCCTTTAACCTATTAATATCATGAGTTTTATTAATAGATATTCTAATGCATGCCATACTTGCTTTTCTAGAATAAATCCTACTTAGTCATAATAAATTATTCATTTAATATGCTGCTGGTTTTTATTTTCTAATATATTATTTAAGATCTTTACTTCATGCATAAGTGAGAAATTAGTCAGATTTTTAAAAAATTCTGTATCATCCTTTTCACGTTGCAGCTACCAGGTAAAAATAAATAAACTTGTTGCAAAAGGCCTTTTTCCTAAAATCGAAATAGTATTAGCAGCTTTCACCTCTTTCTTCAAGGGCCATTAATCACTTGAAAAATCATCTAGTCTGACATCTTTCTTGGATCTAGTTCTTCAGATAAGCTTTTGACTTATATAATAGTTATTGATATATTGATATGCTCTATCTTATTTTGTAGCAATTTTGATAGTTTGCCAAAAACTATACATTCTAAATAAATTTTGAAAATTAATAAGCCTGTACTTTTACAAAGTATTTTCGTAAATTGATATAATTTGCTTACATTAGTCAGTGTTAATTTTGCAGTTTTTAAATCTAATCAAATTATTTTATATTTTATCTTTATTTGTATTCCCAAAATAAACTCTTGAAATTAAATACATATTTTACTCCTTTCTGTGTCCTAATTCATAATACTTAAAATTTTATTAATCCATTCCTATTATGACTTTGCATTTGTTTTATTATTATTTTTCATTACTTTTGACTGGTTCATTCTTTTTCTTTTCTTTTAAAGTATTTTTGCCCTTAAACAAGCATGCATAAGTGCTCTAATGCAGATTCGTGCATCTTGTTCTGTTACTTTCAGATGCACAATAATTTGTATAAAGATAGAACTGGGTCGGATAGCTCTGATAATCTTTGCTTCATTATCTTCTGGCACCTAATACTTCAAAGAATTCTGAGGTCCATCCAGACCTTCCATTTCCTTTTTAGTTATCTGTTTCTACTGTTGGTTATTCAATTTTTCTTCTGTTTTAGTGTTACAATCCTTTTAAAATTCTTTCTTCATCCCGGAAATTCAGCACTTTCACTTTTAATTAAGTTTCTCTTTTACGGAAGAACCTTCCCATATGCACTTCATCCATCATTTTCCACAATTCGGTTATTATTATTCTGCCCACTCCTACTGTGGAAACAAAAGCCACTTTCTAAGCCTGGAGGGCTTGGAATTCGATTGTGCGCAAGGTCAAGCCCGCTGGGCAAGTGTTATTCTGGGGACATGTTGGGTCCTTAGCCAGCTGGCCTGCCTGAGGTAGGATCATTAGCTCCTGGCTATCTTCCCTCTTGGAATCAAGGGATGCTTGTGCTGGGCTGAGACCTGGAAATCCAAGGGAAAACCGTGCTTCAACTCTCAGTCCAGGTGGGCAGGTGAAAGAGGGATCATGTTTTGAGGACAGAGTTGCCAGAGAAATTCTTATAGAATTATGAAAATTATGTACAACCACACTTCAATTCTTAAATAGGAAAGGAAGGAAGCAGAAGGTAACCTTGAAAATAACCTAGTCTTAGCCTTAAACTTGAGGGTTTTTTTTTCAAGGTTCTGAGTAACAGGGAAGAATTGTCAATTTTTCCATAGTATGCTTCATATTTTTTCTATTCATGTTAAATTATCAAGGTAGGGTAAGGGCTGTCAGAAACCAGCTGCAGGACTTCTTGTCCTGCATGCTGAATTACAACTTTATTCCTAGCACTTGTTCTGTACTTCTTTTTTTCTTGTACTTTTTTTGGATGAGATTAGGGAACAAAGCTAGGGATATAGATCAGCGGTATAAATGCCTGCCTGACAAGTGCAAAGTCCTGAGTTCAATCCCTGGTACCATAAAATAAAAAAAAGAAAACAGAAAAAAAAAGGGATTAGGGGACAGAGCTCTTGTCTGTGAGCATCAGTGATCACATGTGTTTGGAAATGAGAAGTTGAGAAAAGAAAGCAAGCATTGTTCATGGGAAGAAAGATTACTCACTCTCAAATAATTGTGGAAGAAATGTCCTTTATAACCAAGTACCTAGTGGTTTATGCCTCAGTCATGGAAGGAACCAGAAGAATTTAGAAAATTGAAAAGTGATACAGAATATCTGCAGAGAGGAGAGTAGACAATCTGACTTTACTATAAAGAAGCCTAACACTCTTGAAGATGAAAACAGACAATTAAGTCTGATATTATCAATACTTTTCAGACATTCAACTTGTAAATGCTAAGACAAAGAGTGGGGACTAGCAGTACCTATAAAAGGCCTCTATTTTCAAACTGGCATTCAGGTTTCTCCTAGTGAAAATTACTCCAAATATTCCAACAAATAAATACTTTGAACATCACTTGTTCAGTATCTTACTCCATAAATAGCCCCATCTTACAGCAGGAAGATTCTCAGTAACTTTGAGGACATGCAAGCTAGACATATAGAACAAGAGGATGAGACGTGCACCTAAGATATTTCCTACTGCTGAGAAGCAAAGAATCAACAAAACTCTACTGAGAGGAAAGGACCACAAGAGGGGTCCAGAGGCTGAAGACCAAGACTGCTCTTGGTAGAGCCTACCGTGACCAAGCTGGCACATTCCACAAACACAGACATTTTGTATGTGTCTCCTTAAAACTGCACATTAATTTTAGATATTAGTATCTAAGTATTTCAGGGGTGGAAACTGGAAGCAACAAAGTTATATACGTTCACATAGGAAAAATCAGATCTTCTCTTCAAAATAGGCTGAGAGTAGTTTTTTGTGTAAGACAAAGAGATCATGACCTCAGACTCAAGCAGTTAATTGGCAGAACTATTGGAATTCAAATTATAAAATGAAACTGTATGGGTTACAAATCAATTTCCTAACTTGAATGTTGGCAGCATATTAATTTAATATTTTTCTTAAACTCCTCAATAACATTACATAATCCTGGTAACATTACATACAAACAGATATTTTTGTATTGTATCAATTTAATATTATCCTTATATAAATTTAATCTCTTTCCAAATACGTTAAATTTTTATAAGGAAGTAGACTCATTCTGATAGAGTTGGCGTACACTCTGGTCTTGTGTATCAGTGTGCCAGCCTAGTATACAATTGGTACCTTATAAGCCAATCCTGCTGCCAGCAGAGGCAAATGCTCCTAAGTATTCCCTAATCTCTAGCCTTGGGCTCTTGTCTCTGACCTTTAAATATTTTTACCTCCCAACGTATGAATAGCTGTGAAATGCATTAAATTAAGAAAGCCATGAAACTCACAGATCTGCCTCTCCACAGCTTTATCTTCCAAGCACAGCAGATTGATAATGGCCCTTGCCTACTTTCTCCTTTGCTTCCTGAAGACTCCCTTGGGGCATGCAGAGTTAACTGCCAGCCATTGATTGGGGCAGGTTATGCTCCAATTTTGGATCTTATTTCTTCTGTGGTCCTTATCCTATCAAGATTTCTCCTGAAAATGTCCAGCTTCATTCCTTTCGCCTTTTAGTGTAGTTAGTCTTTAAGGCTGTGGAGGAAACTGCCTTCCTTTCCCACTGCATGGCCACAGGGCAGGAGCAGCACCTTTTGTCAAGGAAGACATGGATCTTCAGCCCATCCTGCTCTTTGCGCTGCACAGCTGAGTTTTCCTTACTTGGTCCTCCTCTCTAAGATCAAATCTCCCTCTAGCTTCTGTTTGCAAATGCTTCCTATGTTCATCATATAGTCTTTATAAATTTTATCTGTTATTTATAATTGAATGGTTTTGCACCACTGCTTCAGTAGTTTAGTATTAACAAAGTAATTCCAAGGCCTGGTTTCAGACTCTGATTTTTGCATGTGGCACATTCAGGCGTGGCAGAGAATGAAGAACCAAAGAATCAAATTTAGCAACTGGAGTTAAGTCAGACAGAATTTTTTTTCCTGAAACATGGTAAATTATACTATAAAGCTCCAATAATTAAGAATTTGAAATCAGATCCATAGGTAACTCTGATATGGAGCCAGTATGTATAAGAACATATACTGTTAAGAGCCTGCTTCACAGGAGTATTTAATATTACTTTATCTTGCTTTGCAACAAATTGTCACAAACTGAGCAGCTAAATATGGCACCTGCTTAATGATTTATGGTTTCATAGGTGAAATATCAGTATACTATGGTTGAGTTCTCTGGCCAAGGGATCACGCAGCTTAGATTGAGACATTGGCCACAGTAGCCTCTCATCTAAAGGTTCTGGAGAGAATGCATCTAAGCCCATTTGTCTATGGAAGAACTGAGTTCCTTGCAGTTGTAGGAGTCAAGTTTCCATTTGCTCACTGCCTAGCAGCCAGTGAGTGGCCTTTCTCCGCTTCTTAATGCCTCCCCTCCTCATTCTCACATGGCTCCACTCTTCTCAAGCCGGCAGCAGTATACCACATCCACGAGCAACCCTGCACCACCAATCTCTCTGACTTCTTCTTCCTTCACCTGCTGAAGAAAACTCTTACCATTAACCTGCAGCTAGCAGGCACTCTGTTTTAATAAACAAAGCAAGAAAAACCAATCAGACTAAACTGTCCCTACCTAAAATGTCATATATACTTGCTTAGCTGGATAGGAAGAAGGTTTGCTAACTTGCACAGGCTGGTTCTGGACTCATCTCTAGTATTTGTGGGTGAGGACTTCCACACTGCATTCAGAGACACGATGCATGTAATTTGTACTCCAAACTATGGAGGGAATCAAAACAACTTACAAAAAAATAAAATGATTCATGTGCAGTGCTCATTGTAGCTTCATTTATACAACTGAAAAAACTATTTAGCAACAAGTGAATGCAAAGTGAATCAAAGCACATTCACAAAATGCAGTCATTTGGTAATTCTTTCTGCTTCTCAGCAAATCTTTATTGCTCATGTACCATGGCCAGGTACTATTAGGTGCTGAGAACATATGATGCAAAATAGGTCTAGTTTGTATCTTTCTGGAACTTATATTCCTGTTGAGAAGAGACATTAACCAAATAATCACATAAACTAATAAAAAATTGCAATCTGTGAAGGGTATGTGCCTTTAAATGGTGGCTATAAATTAAACATTGTCAAGAAAAAAAAAACCAACCTACAAGCTAACATTAAGCTAAGAAGATATAATTGTAGGTATAAAAGTTACCAATAATATTACTGAACTTTGCAAGGAGAAAAGCTTCTGGAAACCAACCAGATGTCCATGCTGGTTGTCTTCTTTCTATGTGCTTTCTACATATCTGTGTATATTCTAAAATTTGCATATATTATTTTTGTTGTAGAAAGGTGAACTCTATTGCAAAAACTATGACAAACTTGTATACCTAAGAGAAGCATAGTCTAGGCCAGTGATGGCGAACCTTTAGAGTTTTCAGTGATAAAAGATGGCCTGCTGTGGTGCCTGTTCCTTTGGTTCACCACCCCTGTTCTCTGCCAAATTTCCAGGTGGATTTTGTTGAAATAATCACAAATATAAGAACAAATGCCAAACAACCTACTTACTACCTGGCTGATTCCCAGCCTTCCCATGGACTTGCAAATGTTAATCAGCATTCTAAAATCTTTCAAAAGTTTTCCCACAATAATGTGGAATTATGCCGCCTATACACACACGTTAGCTCCAACCTGAGTAAGCAGACTGCACAGCGGGCATTACTGCCTCCACAGGACACCTGAGGTGACGGATGACAAAATCGCTCTGCAGACAGCAAAGGCCCAAGTCAGAACTTGGCCCCAAGATTTCAGATGATGAGGATCACGTTATTTTCACTATTTTGCTGGCAGAATTCTAAGATGGACCTCAGGCTCACCACGGTCCCCTGATATTCTCGCATTTTCTGTGATCCCTTTTTCCAGTATGAATAGGAATAGTGAATATAACAGAGCATCACTCCGCATATGCTGCCTTGTATGACTTAACCAATTTTATAGGTGTAATTAATGTTTAACTTTGACTGATCTAAAGACAAATTCCTGCTTCTTATGTAACCTTTTAGTTTGTCTAGTTAGGGACAGTTTTCTATCTGGCCTGGGAACTGGGAGCCACGATTGATGTGTATGAGAAGTTAAGATATATGTTAACTCAGAGGTACTTGGAAGCCCGGGTCCAACTAAATGGCTGTGGTTGGTAAGAAATGAGTTGTAACCCAGGGTCTGTAAACAAAGACAAAAGACAAATAAGTGCAATGAACAGGTGCCACTGGACGATCTTGCGATACCTCATAAAGCTAGAAAGAACTTTTATGAAAGGTACTACTAGTGGATATAAAAGGATTACTGAGGTGTAAAATTCACAGCTGTTTCCCCTAACCTCCCTTCCTTCCTGTGTACTACCTCAGCAGCCCTAGCCAAGAATATGACCACTGGAGCCATTCAGTCCCTCCTGCTCAGAATCAGCATGGATTTCCATGAATTCAAGTTGGGTTCAAGTGGCTTCATCTCAAACTTTGGGAGTGATGACAAAGAGAATGGGAGATGTGTGGCCATACTTCCAGAAAGACCCACTTCAACTAATTCTTTACTTCTGGAAGTTGGCATCGTGAGGAGACACTTAGCATCAACTCCTACAAAATATATTTTACTCTCAGTGAGAGCTTTAAACAAGATTGCCCTAAGCAGTGGTATTTCAGAAATACCATTTTATTGCACCAAGAAATTTCAGAACAAAGATATCTAATGACTTCTATATCAGGCTTCTCTGATCAACACTTTAAATTTATTTGATGAGCTCTAATCCTTTGGCTTAGGGGTCCTACAGTCATTGAAATATAAGCACCCTGAAAGAGATGCTTCAGTTTAAAGTTTTGCCAACCACTAGTCAGTAGGAAATAGTATCTTTTGTTTTGGTAGGAGACGTGACCATAAGAGACACTGAAGGTCACACTGAGGGGCCAAAGAGTAAATACAGAGCAGGCAGCATGTGTAAAAGAGACACTAGTAGCACTAGGAACTTCTCTAGAAGAGCCTAAATCCTGAACAGTTTAAATTTTCATTTGTTACTTTTTTTCTCTATGAAAGAAAGAAAGTTAACTTGAATTTATCATATCTTAATAGGAATTTCTGCTTGCCACATTTCTCTCCAGCTCATAATTCACTATTATTTCTCCCTCTACTCAGAGAACAGGCATTTTAAACCCCAGACACTAAGTCACGAATAGAATGGCAAATCAGTGAGAAGCAACCTCAGAGCAAAAAGAATGAAAAGAGCCATCAAAACTCACAACTTCATAGCTAAGTAGATTTGTGCATGTTAGCCCCAAACTGCATGGAAGAAGTGGCCAGGAAATTAGCAGGCAGTCTAATTTACTTCTGGAGGTTGGCATCGTGGGGAGATACTCACAATAACTCCTACAAAATATATTTTACTCTCAGTGAGAGCTTTAAAAAAGATCGCCCTAAGCAGTGGTATTTCAGACCATTTTATTGCACCAAGAAATTTCAGGAGAACGAAGATATCCAATGACTCCTATGTCAGGCTTCTCTGACTAACACTTTAAATTTATTTGATGAGCTCTAATCCAAAACACAGGTACAAGTAAGATTCAAATGACAAGCCAGGGAGCTGTTCCCCAGAACAGTGAGTGAGGCAGGTCTCTACTTCATGGGGGCATGGGGAGTGATGTTTTTCCTGAGTATTGTTCTACATCAGGCTCAGAAATCAGAAGACTCCACAATGCTGCCATGTAATGGACACAGTTCCAATCACATTTCCTTCCCAAGATTTGTGTCCAGTTCCCTTTGGGCCTTGACATCCAAAATAGTTTGGACCAATTGCACTGTGCACAGTAGGACACAATTTCTCCAAGGAAAATACAATGTTGAACAAAAGCTTTTTCTCTGGATTGGAGACAGGGAAGGAAGGAGCAGTGATGGAATTCTGTTCAAGACAGCTCAGGGAAATCTACGCTATCTCTTTCTGGAGCAGAGATGAAACCACAAATTTAGCAGCAGACAAAGTCATGGTGTGCTAAGTTAGCATAATTCTACACACTTCTAAGAATTAAGTCACTCAGAAATGGGCAAAAGTGGACCTTGAAGAATATGTGTGTGCATTCACTCCAACCATCATCAAGTATTTGGTGTTATTGCAGATGGCATGAACTCTGCTCCTTGCTGACCATCCAAAAATAAGAGAAAGTTGGCCCTGCTGGGAGCCCCCAGCAGACATCACTCTGCATGGTGCGGCAACACCAGAGGCAGAGATTAAGATCGGCAGAGCCAGGGACTCCGTGTAGTGAAATGGTCCTGTTTCCCTGGGCAGCATCTCAAGTCCTTAGATCGTGTGTTCTTGGATGCAAATCTTTCCCGTGTGAATTTCTGTTGTGATTTAGTTCCCAATTTTACACACATCACTAGTTAAGTAAACATTTCTGAATGATGGGTTGATTGATTGATTGAAGCAAAATTATTGTCAGTGAGGTTGTCAATGCTGTGTAGAAAAATGTGCAAGTTCAAGTGAAACATACACAAGTGCCACATCCCCAAGTTACATGCAATGTAACTACTGTGTTGTCATAGCAGAGAAGAAAAGATGCATTTCTGTTGATCCTGATGTGAACTGAAGAAGCAGCTCAGGAAACAGAGATGAGACGGCTGTCATGTTTTAAATGGCAGCAACTTCAAAGGAGAGGATTTTTACATTTATGGGGATTTGATTATCCAGAGAGATAAGATAGAGAGTGGTAAAGGAAATCAAAGAGAAATAGAACTCCAGAGACGGTCTGAAAACATCGGATTTGGGGCAATAAGAGGACATCATTCTGCTAGTTGTTTTCTATTAAGAATAAAATCCTCAAAGCCATGATTTCCAAGTTGGGGCTATTTGAATCCTTCACAACAAAGATGAAAAACATAAAAACCATAGGTCTAAAAATGCTATTTCTAAAAAAATCTAAAGCATCGATTCAAGCTATATAACAGTGACTTTACAACTGTAGAGATTGTTTTGGGAGAAGCCTGTAATGATAAGACAGTATAGACCAGATTTTAGCCTTTAAAAAAATGCATAAAATCTTCAAAGTATTTAAGGTTGGATCTGCTGACATTCCATTTCCATGTCAGGGATCCTAATCCTGAATTCTTAAGAACAATAAATAAAACTAAAATTAATGATGAAACAAATAACAAAATGTGCAGCATCTTTATTGTCTTTTAAATGACTGGACAATAGTATATTTTTTAGCTATGAACATCACAGCACGTGTGCTCACATGTGCATGTACACACACACATACACACACACACACACACACACACAGATGTGTACATTCGCATTTGAGCATCCAGAAAGTAAACAGAGGAAAGGGAGAGACAGACACACACACACACACACACACACACACACACACAGAAAGAGAGAGAGAGCTAGAGATACAGGAGAAAGACAGAGAGACAGAGAGAGACACAGAGAGAATGAGAATGAGAGACAGAAAAATGGAGACAGAGACAGAGAGACATCATATCTGGAATGATGGTTATTGCATTGGGATTTCATGGCTGGCCTGAGACTCAGGTTCTAGCCATTTATAGACAGACATTATGTCACAGGACGATTAAAACTGACAGCTGCCCAAGACTACTTTTTTAGAAAAACTGTTCTTTCCCTATCAGGAAAATTACCCTTTGAGTAACAGAGTACATTCTTCATTTCGCTTTTCAAGCACACACCTCATCCACAGCTGACCCAATCTATAAATGTAAGTCATCCAGCCTCTAACTCAAGGGAAGAAAGTGGAGAAGCCGTGGGAGTAGGCAGGTCCAATTCATCACCCGGGAAGTGCACAGGGACCTGCAACTGGAGTGGGAGAAGACAGCGGCTGTGTTATAACTAAGAGCCCCAGCGGCGGTTGTTGAGCAGAACCCAACCAATAAAGCCTGACCTTCAGGAGCAAAGAGAATCAGAAGACAGATGATCCGGCCCCAACAGATGAATTTTTCCTCTATAAAATGGGAATAGGCTGTATAACTCTTTGTATTTATCTGCTTATTTACTTTCCAAGGCACCTTAACAAACACATTCTCACTGGATCCACACAACCTCATTATAAAACAATCTCAAGAGCCGGGCCCAGATGACTTCAAACAATGTGACTCCACTTTGTTATTTTATCATTTTTCAAGACTCCCATATTCATCTTCTTTTTCTGAGCCCAAGTTTGTTTGTAATATTATCAGTCTGTAGGGAAGCCTTGCCATTAAACTCCTGGAGGAAAGGGAGAAGTTTTTTGCAAAGGAAAAGTATCAGTATAACCATCTATGAAGCACAGAGAGCAGGACCAAGGTGCTGAATCTGATAATGGTTTTACTTCTGTTGCCCACTAGCAGAAACCAGGTCATCACAGCCTTCAGCATGGTCAGCCTAGGCTGAGACTGCCTCTGCCAATGTTTTCAGAGCCTTTGGATCGGCTGTGCATCCCATAGTAGGTCAAGGATCCCCCAAGTAAATCAAGCTTTCTTCTTTATAGTCACATTTTGTTTTTGAGGCAAAGGTTTAGTTACTAATTACTCAGGCTGTTATTTCAAGGTATTATATTAGGATAGGTTTGACTTTTTCAAAAAATCTTATACCTCAGAAAGAAAGATCTGAGATAATGCCTAAGGATCTGTTACCTCTGAAGACATGAATTCACACACCTACAATATTTAAATGGTAATGAAATATCCATCTCTGACAAAACTAAAAAATAGCATATATAAATGAATGACCATTTTGTACCTGTATATATAAAATAATTAAGATAGATATACAGCTACTTTCTCATAATTCAATGAGAAGAAATATTTGTACTAATAGTGTTTGGACAGGATATCCTGTCTGCATCTTATACTATGAATGACCACTACTAAGATAACAATATACAATGTATTAATTATTGAAACTGTCCTACTAATTGGTTTTGAAACTGTCTCATTGCTATTTGTTTCGCAATAAAATTAATAAAAAATTAAAAATAAAAAATAATATAATGCTGAATGTCCAGACAATCCCAATGGGGAGACTCCTCCAACCATACTCATTACCGGAGGCTCCCTAACAGAAATGTAGCTTAGTCATTTCACAAGGGCCCTATATTTTCATTTTGAAATAAGACTTCACAAATTAGGTAGCCATCATCATATGACAATTATTTATTCAACCGAATTGAACCATTGTGGGCCTGGAATCTACTTATAAAAAGCAAGAAAGAGAAAAGGGGGCAAAACAATAGCTTGAATGGTATTCTCAGTACTTACCAATTTCCCAGTCTTCAATAAAGAGAGATAGAGAGAAAGAGAGAGGGAGAGAGAGAAAGAGAGAGAGAGAGATAAAAGATAGATAGATAGATAGATAGATAGATAGATAGATGATAGATGATAGATTATTGTATTATCTAGTAATAGTTTGAGATCTGAGATAATGCCTATTTAATGAATAGCAGAAAGTAACCTTCAAAGTTTACATTTTTTAAATTTTTTATCACTTTTTTATGGTATTCGATATGGTTAGGAGTATCAGATAAGATATACAGAGAAAAAATATACAGAGAATTTCACTAGTAATACTCCAAATAAATAAAAGAAAGGTCTGGCATAATTTTTATTGCTTAAAATTCATTATTACAAAGTACAGCATTTTCATAAAAGTTTCTGACCTCTGTATTTATAACATTGTAAAATTAAAGTAGGATAAAAGATGCCTTAAATCTGAACGGTGTGAAATAGAAATATCATAATTTTATGTTAAATTCTATTGTAATTACATTTGTAGTATCTTGCTTAACACACTTTTAAAGAGATTTATTCTAGACAATCATCATTTCTTTTGTACTCTTAGTTATAGTTTGTGGTCATTTCTCTGACATGATGATTATAAGTCCCCTGTTCTAAAAAAAAAAAACTTATCATAACTGCAGTAAAAGAAATAAAGCATTTTCTTAGGAAATATAATTTTACTGTAAGAACATACTTTTCTGATGGGTGAATACTTTGAAAAGCCACTTAGGGTACAAGTTAAAAAGAATCCTCACTCCATTATCTGCCCACCTTCCTGCCAAGAGGCCGTGCTGGAGGAAAAATTGATAGTGACAGTTCTGCTAACTGTCCAGTTCTTGTTTTGCTGAGTGGTATATATTGGTAAGTAGCTACATTTCTTGACACAATACAGGAGGATTTCTTAGAACTCCTGGGAAAGCGGGAAGTAGGCTGGGAAGAAGAACTTCAATGGGAAGACGGAGAGACCAGCCAAGCAATTTTGCTAAGTAGGAGAAGATATGAATTCTCCTCCCCATCTCACAACTGAATCTTTAGTGATATTGCCAGAACTTATGGAAGGGGGACTGAAACTTGTTCAGGGTTGGTACAGCAAAGATGTGTGAGACATACAGCTGAGTCAATACAGCACGAGAAGTGTGGTGCACCAGGAAACACAGGTCCTGGCACTGTCCTGGGTACCATTTCCATAGGAAACTCCGAGGTATTGCAGCATTCAGTACCAGATTCTATAAAGATATAGTCAGATAGAAACAGAAGTCTCATCTGTAGAACACTAGTGAATCTAATATCCCTTTTCTATGGTATTTTTGAATTAAAACATTTTTCAACTGTCAGAAAAAGAATCAAAAGGAAAGTGAGGGGATTAGAAAAACAAAGGTGATAAATGTAGTAAATATTATCCATTGGGACTTAATAAACATCGTGTTCCTTTTATATCCGCCATAAAGCACAAAGACTAGAAGAGTAAAAACTACGTTTCTTAGGCTTTCTTAGACAAAGGAATTTAGATGACACTGGAGTTCTAAATGTAGGATGGGATCCACAAGATTGGGAAGGCAAACAGTGAGAAGAATTCTTTCCCTTCCTTGATATAGAAGCATTTTATACTTCCCTATCTAGACTGCAAGATCAAGATGGTAAGAATTGCTTTCTTAATCTCTCTGTGTGTGTGTGTGTGTGTGTGTGTGTGTGGTCATAACTTTATCTCCAATACCTAACACAGACCTTGATTTTTGGTAGGTGGTCAATAAATGTTTTCCAAGCAAAGTATTCTACCAATTGCTATTGGTCTATCCAAATCCGTAAGCTCCTGTGCACAGCACAGAGCTGTGACAGGACTGCCTGCCCATCTCCTTTGACTCCTAGAGTAGCCCCATGCTGTGCCAGTAGGCCATAAGCAGAAGTGATGTGTGTCTTTTTTGAGACAGAGTAATCACACCACATCACTTTCTTCTCTAGTGGCTAGAAACAGGAAAGGCTAAGGCCCTAGTGGTTCAGGAACAAAGAAAATCTAGTTTCCCAAATTATCATGTGGGATAAAAGTAATTTGTTCACTGAGAAAACCTATATTGCAAACTTACATAAGTGAGAAAACTTTATTTTATTATCCACCAAAAAAATATGTACAAGCCTGTATATTGAAGTTTTATTTATAACAGATAAAACTAGAGACAGATAAATTTTCACTGGTGAGTAAACTGATAAGCATACTGTAGCATATCTGTACCATGTAACACCATACTGTAAGACTAAAGAATGATGTGTGTGAGAATAAGGACGAGGCTCAAAAAATTGCTACACCAAGTAGAAAAAAGCATATACACAAAAGCTATATAATTCCATTAATATAATATTACAGAAAAGGTAAAAACCTAGGTATAGAAATTGAAGCTGTAGTCATTAGGTGCTGAGCAGACAGAGCGGGAACTAACAGAAGAGCAAAAAGGAACCAAGGGGAATGTCCAAGCCCAGTCTGCAATGACAGGCACTTATGTAAAAAATAGTTGTCAAAGCTCATTGCACTGTATATGTTACAAAGGTAAATTTTATGCTGTATAAATTAGTCTTCAAGAATCTTTGACTTAACAGAAATACTATGTGAAGACATTAGAATTGTAGAGCTTATTTGGTAGACTGTCAAATGAATAGCATCATCCTAGTCATTGCAAGAAGGAAGGGAAGGAGTCAGGCACCATACAGAGGCTGCTTGTGCATGGCCCAACAAACCCACAGGTTGCTTGCTTGAGCTTATAATAGGTGCCCAGGAAAACATGTTGAAGGAAATTTAATTTCTCTCCCACAATTTTCACATTCTGTAGTTTGCCTATAGCCATTTATATATTCATTCATCCATTTCCTCCTCTCGCTGCACACCATAAAACAGAAGCTGCCAAGCTCCATGCTCTGCAAACACGTTTTTCAAATACTTTCCATGCAACCAATCAGGTATTGGTCTGTTTTATTCATAAGGTGATTTTTCTTTCTGGCTGCTGCAGCCATTTAAACATTTAATATCCATAAAACTGCTTTAATTTTTTAAGAACACAAATGGGGATTCCATTGCACTGAATATAGAATCATGTGGTATCATAGCAACAGGCCTCCTTGTGCCACTCAGAATTCACTCTCAAAGGGTAGTTCTCAAACAGATAGCCTGACCTTCCTGTCCATTCTTTTTACCCCAATATTTAGAACCTTAGGATTCCAAGACTGACTCTGAGAGTGTGTTGCCCATCTACTCTATAATCATCCTTTTTTATCTCATAAGGATTTAACAGTCAACAATTTGAAAAACCTATTTCCCCAAAATAATGAGAATAAATTTAAGAAAATTTAAGAAAATGGAATTCTTGCTGGGTGTGGTAGCACATGCCTTTAATCCCAGCACTCAGGAGGCTGACATAGGAGGATCATCATTTGTTCAAGGCCAGCCTGGGCTACAAAGTGAGTCTGAGGCCAGCCTGGACTAAAGAATGAGACCTTGTCTCAAAAAACTCAAAAAACAAAAATTCTTCTTAGGCAATTTAAGGGAAAAATTGTTTTCTATTTATGATTTCCTAGAAAGTGTTCCCCATGAGTGTGTGCTTGGCATATTAAAGTTGTTTGGAAAGAAAATGGTTGAAGGTTTTAGAACTGGAACAGCCATATGTGCACTGGAATCCCAAGACACCTATTTACAGTTCACTAGTTGCGTGCTGTGGGCCTGTACTTCAAGCTGTCTGAGGCTCAGCCTTCACACCTGTAAAAAGGCTACTATGCTGCTAAATAAGACCTTCTAGAAGAGCAATATTCAACGTGCAGTAGCGAGTATTCTAAGGGCAGCACACAAGGCTACAAAGTCGAAGGCATCTCAAGAGTTAAGGGTTAAGAATGGTCTAAAATTGAAATCATTCTTGAATTTAAAAGCATTTCCTGCAATAGAAGGTGAGATATGGATGAAACACTGAGCATGAGCCGAGTGCTCAGGACCTCTGGCTTCTTCAGTGCTGTCTCCAGCCTGGTACATAGTAGGTGCAGGTGACCCGAGTTACTGATGTCAAATGAAACAGGCACTCTGGACCCACCTCTCCATAACAGTTATTATTGCCCCAATGGGCCTTGGTTCCCCCTTGTGGTATAAAGCGATTATCTGAAGTGGCACTTCTAGCTCTGAAATGCAGTATTTATAGCTCCTAAAAGTGAACAGGACCTTAAGGATCATCTAGTTTAGTACAATTTCTGCTGTTGCTGCTGCTGCTGCTATTTGTACCCCTAGCAGAAGAGCACTTAAGCCTATGAAGGACTGTTGGCATCCTCTGGATGGAGTAGATATAAAGGATACTGCATGGTCTTCCTGTGTCTGCCTTAATAGACCATTCATAATTCTACTTTATTTTTTTTAAAAAAAGCACAGTGCCTACTAACTGAAATGTCAAATTTGACATACCAAGATTATAGTTACTCTAACAACAGAGTCAAATTCCTCGGAAAGAGCAATTTGTATTCCGGGGTCGGCTGTAGTCCTAGAGATATTGCGCAGTGCCTTGACATTATCAGAGGCGTGTGGAAGTAAAATCTGTCTCTTGAGACATATTTTTACTCTGGTCAGACAATTAATGAGAGAGGCTATTAAAGCTAATCTACGGTTGTTAGCATTTGAAAAGGAGCTGCCTGAAAAATGGGCTAAGAAAAAAGACATTAAAATAGAGGAACCAAATTGGTGATGGCGCTGTTTCCCACTTCGGATGGATGATGGACAGATAATGCGAACAGATGATGTATGAGCCAGTAATGTGGACAAATGGCAGAAAGAGAGAGACAGAAAGCTGTCTTGTATAGCACAATGACATTCCTGGGGACTTCTCCTGACTCAAAGAAATAGAACTGCTCTGTGGATTAATCAAGTACTCTGTACATTTTAGGATGAAAGGAACACATTTGGTGATTTAAAAAAGTGTTTCATGCTAAGTAAATAAGAGGTGCCCTTCTCACCTTCCCCACAACAAAATTTATTCCCTAAGTCCTTATGACAAAGAGGTTAATGGAAATCTTGGGGGAAATGGCTAACATTTGACAATTGAATGATAATAGGGCAGTTGGTGTGGTTTAGAAGGACGAAATGGGAGCAAGAGGACAGGAAGCCAGGCAGATAAAGTGAAACAAGTATTAGTCAGACTAGGGCAATCAACAGCTCCATAATTATGTATCAGAACTTCGTTTTACTTTTCTCCCTCACCACTCAAGGGCATCTGACCTCCATATAGTCTTGTTGTGATCCAGGATTCTAGGATCTTATGGCTCTGCTATCTCAACACAAGAATTCCTCAGTTGTAGGGATTCATTGGTTTCAGGCAGATTGGTTCTATACAGGGAGATATGGTGGCAGGAATGAGAAAGCTAGACAAGAAGACAAACCTGGGCTAGGTGGTCACCAGTCTGCCTGATGGGCAAGACTCACGTGGGCAAGCACAAGAAAACCTGTGTTTATTTATACTTTTGTAAAATTAGTAACATGTGATACAAGGTTGCCTAGTCTACTCCCTAAACCCAGTGCCATCAACCACACTGCATCCCAATACTTCCTGGAACTCAAGACAAGGGTAAGGAGGGAAAGAGCAACAAACACTGAGGGGTAGTAGGAAAGGGATGAATCACTCTACTGACGCAACTGTTTTAGGTGTATGAAAGGTCCAGACTTCCAGTCATCCTCCCCATGAGCTTGAGTTGGTGCCCTCACACCTACTTCTCCCTCTCTAGTCCCTACATGAAACAGCCAACTCCAGACTCCAAAGAAAATTTAACCTCTGTGACAAAGGCACAAAGACCCATGATGCAGGCCAGTGCCCATCACTTGATAGAGCCAAGCTTGCATTTAGCTGGTGAGTGCTTGGCACATAATTCTCCTGACACAAGAATTCTGATGGAAAGCTGTCATTCTCATTAACTAACTCTATAATCTCCTTAAGAACACCAAGAAATAAATACTGATATGGCCCCAATTTTATATGAAGAACTGGGTACAGAGAGGTTAAACAACTTCTAAATTAAACAGTCACCGAGGAGATTGGGCAGGGGACCAGGCAGCTTGGCTCACTACACTGTTGCCACAGGATGTCTCCCCTCTTCTATTTCCATGACAACCACCCTAGATTGCCTTACTGGGGACCCGCCTTGCATTCCTGAACTTCAAATGAACACAGAGCGGCTCCTATCTCCTGCTAGGAAATCTCCTTAGTGACTTTATGTGTTCAAATGTTATTAAAAAGAAGACTTCTTGTCATCTCTGAACCTACACCGAGAAGAAGGGCTCAGCACAGTCATATTCATCACCGTGATTAGTTACAGTGAATGGACACAAGTTCCAATCAAAGGACGCGAGTGTCAGTGGAAGGAAAAGGTACAAGTTGAGGTCCAGAGGGAACCAATGCAAATTTTCAAGTCTTTTCCTAGAAAAGTCATTCAAGAGGTGCTTAACTCTTATAGCAATACATGTAAAAAGTTATCCACCAGAAAAGGCATCAGAGACTTAGTGTCCAAGGCAGCCTTACCCCAGGGATGTAACAAAATCCAAGACTTCTGGAAGGAAAGTTCAGCTTAACCATATTATTCCTAGAAATGGGTTAAGGACAACAAGCCACTCAGTTCTGCAGATAATGAAGACTCTTCTCAGACGTATAGTCCCTGCTACCAGCCAATGACAACTTCCACACAGGCCTTTCTAAAGTAGCAGGCAAGCTTGCTCTTTTCTGTATATCTATTTTCTGCATTTTTTCCATCTACCGGCCACTAAACCAAGAAACATGTTACGAAGGTTTGTTTTTTAGGCATGTGCTATGTGCTCTAAATGGTTGATGTGTGGAAGATGGGAGGATAGACAAAAAGATGGCTTGTTTCCCTCTTGAGACACAAGGAAACAAGCCATCTACAGTAAGAAATACACTTCAAAGAAATGAATAGATACATAATTTAAAAAGCCTTCAGAAGGAAACACAATCAGGGTGGGGGAAGAGAGATGACAGAAAGGCGCTACAGAGAAAGCAGAGGGCTGGACGAAAGGCAGGGCGAGTCCTATGACTCCTGGTGGGGGAAGCTTTCCAGGCAGACGCAGAAATGAGCACAATTCTCTGGGTTAAAAAAAGTGCTTGCTCACCCCCTCCCCACCCCAGCATGGCTGGACAGAGGTAGAGAAGGAAACTAAAGACACCAGAAAAGATGGAAGGGCTTTGTCTTAGGCAAAATATCCCACTATGACCTGGCCCATGTGTGGAAGTGGCAAGATGTCACCAACAGGCTGAGAAAGGGACTGGCATGCTCTGCCTTAGGTTTTCTGCTTTGTTTTGTTTTTATGACTAAGACAAGCTTTGCTTTCTGCTTCTGAATGGTTCTTGATCTCAGTGAAACAGCTGTGTCAATTCACCTGGGCCATGTAGTGCATAAAATACTAAAAGAGACAGGGGGAAGAACAAAATTGAGAGACTGATTGCTGTCCCATTTCAGGAGACATTATAAGACTTCAGAAATTAAAGCAATGTGGTGTTAGCACAGTGGCTTGGAAGTGGCTTTTCCATGGCTCAATGTTGTAAAATAATTCAAAAGTAAACCCCTATTGATATGGACAACTATACTTTCAGACATAAAAAGATAATGTAGCAGAGAAAGGCCATTTTACTCACCAAGAGGTGCTGGAACAATTAGGCACACCACATGCAAAATAATAATAACTTTGATCCCAGTCCTGGCACCACATACAAAAATCAACTTGTGAGGAAAACTATGTGTCAAACACAGTCACCAGGAAAGCTGTAAGACTGGCTCTGGCAGGCAGTGGACATTATACCAGCATCTGAGTCTTCATTCATCCTTCACTCAGGGGCTACTATTGCATTGCAGTCAGTCTGAGAGTTTGCATGTGTATGACTCCATTTATTTGATGTTTTACAAAAGACAAAGCCACCAAGATGGTAAACAGATGGGGTATTACCAGGAGGTGTAGTGGGGCAGCAAGCACAAGATGCAATAGGCAAAGCTGTACCCAGGGTTACAAAGGGCTCTTCATCAGAACAATAATGCCTCCCTTGAAGAAATGTGGAAGTGTTGTCAGGAATTGGGGTCTGTTGTTGGTCACAGCCCCCAGGGGTCAAGTAGGAGGTAGACGAGGTTAACGAATGACTTACAGGATCCATAATATATAATGAAAGATTTGCCTAATAACATTGCTAACATTATAACCTCTTAAAAAGCCCTGTACTCTGTTGGAGTACAGAAAGATATGAAAAATTCAAAAAGCTTTATAAATTAACTGTTAAAACTAGATAATTAAACCTTTGTTGAATTTTCTTTCATTAAAAGAAATTTTATAATTGAAAAATCACGTAAACATGAATGTGTGGATGAGTGTGTGTCACTGTGCATGTGTGTGTGTGTGCTAGTGGCTGTGTGTGTGTTAGTGGCTGTGTCTGTGTGCATGTGTGTGCGTCAGTGGCTATGTGTGTGTAAATGTCTGTGTGTGCTAGTGGCTGTGTGTGTGCATGTTAGTGGCTATGTGTGTATGCCTGTGTGTGTCAGTGGCTATGTGTGTGTACATGTGTGTGTGCTAATGGCTGTGTGTGTGTGTGTTAGTGGCTATGTGTGTATGCCTGTGTGTGTCAGTGGCTGTATGTGTGTGTTAGTGGCTGTGTCTGTGTGCATGTGTGTGTGTGTCAGTGGATATGTGTGTGTACATGTGTGTGTGCTAGTGGCTGTGTGTGTGTGTGTTAGTGGCTATGTGTGTATGCCTGTGTGTGTCAGTGGCTGTGTGTGTGTGTCAGTGGCTGTGTGTGTGGCTATGTGAGCAAATAACGCACCTTACAAACTAAAAAATGTGCCAGTTTGGTATCTGGAGATCAGAGGCTAATTCTAACTTTACCACAGACCCACTTTATGGCCCTGAGTAGCTATTTCTCTTCTCTTGGGTCACGCAGAGTTTTCTGATCCATGGATGAAATGTTCATTCCAGCTAATTTCCAAGGTGCCTTGAAGCTCAACATTTCTATAACTCTAGGACTCATAAAAAGTCATTATTCTTCTGTACTTTAATAAGTAAATGTGACCAGCGCATGTTGATTAAATAAAGGAACTAAAGATTGATAGGGGTCCCTTGTGTTTTTCCGATAAAGGGTAAGGTCAGTGAAATGACAGCAGCTCATGAAGCAACATCACCCGTGGATGAAGGTGAGTGGTATGGCCTCTCTATGGCTGTCTATGCTGCCCCTGGGGGAGTTTTCATGTAATGCAGAAGGAGGGCTACAAATACACTGAAGCATGTCCTCTTTGCTTGGTAAACTGTCTTACATTTGAACAGAAATGTAACTGAATGAAAGGAAATTTGAATGCAACAATTAATTTATTTGATGAATATTCATGAAGGACAAACTGTGTGGTGGACTTGAGCTAGAGATACAGTGGAAATAAGGCCAGGGAGATAACTAAGTGGGGCTACCTGACAAGTGCAAGATCCTGAGTTTTATCCCCCATGAAAAAAGAAAAGTTTAAATGGGAGAGGTGGCAGAGATAGCTCAGTATCATCAGCACCTACCCAGACAGTGCAAGGTCCTGAGTTCAATCCCCAGTTTAAAAAAAAAAAAAAGAAAGAAATTCAGTGGCAAGAAAAAATAGTCTTTGGTTTTCTCTTGGATTTTAATTAATTGGGAAGGAAGCAAACCTTTTATAAGGATGAAGTAAATGCTATAAAATACAAGGTGTCATTACTACATAGAAGAGAGAAGATCTCCCCAGAAGGAACCAGACCTTCCCAGACCCTGAATGGGTGTTGAGGTCACCCAGCAGGGAGCTCAAGCTGCATATGGGAGAACTGGGGCATTCCTTCAAGGCAAGTGAGACAAAACACTGAGTCATAGCACAGCCAGGCATGCTGGGGAGAAAATGAGCAACTTAGCTTTTTTGAAAGTAGAATGATTATTAAGAAATGCCACAGTGCCTCTTCTCTGGCTGGAGCCATGGAAGATGCCAAAGGGAAGAGAAAGAAATGTCCTGTCATGTCAGAAGCCATGAAAAAAAGTGAAGGGATTTCACAGAGCTGAAGATCATGCATTGGGTGAAGATGACTAGTATGGACGGAAAAACTGGCAATGTCTATACATCTGCAGAAACTGACCCTTGCTGGCATTTGTCATCAGAATCAGAGGTGTCAATGGTGTGAGCCCAAAGGAACAAAATGTGCTGCAGTTTTCTTCACCTTCACTAGGTCTGGAGTGGCAACTTTGTTAAGCTCAACCAGGCTTTTATTAAATGCTGAAGATACAGAGGTGGAATCGCCTATCTCAAGGAGTTCCCAAACGAAAAGTCAGTAAATTAGCTAATTAATCAATAAAAGTGGACGGCTTTGACAGACAATCCTCTGCACTCTCCTGATAAGTAAAGCATCATCAGGATGGGGGAGCTGATTCATGAGAGCCACAGCATTGAAAAGCAGTGCAAAGAAGCAGGTAAATTCCCATGGCCCTTCTGATTATCCAGTTACCTGAAGTGGGCTGAAGAACAAGACCAGCCATTTTGTAGGTGATGGAGCCTTTGGCAACAGGAAAGACTACATCGATAGGCTCAGTACAGGGAAGAACTGATGTACCAACATGAGCTTTTTAAAATCTCTTCAGTTAATATACAATAATTGCTCTCAAATTGTGAAAGAAAGAGAGAAAGAAAGAGAAAGAAAGAAAGAAAGAAGAAAAGAAAGAAGAAAAGAAAGAAGAAAAGAAGGAGAAAGGAGAAAAGAGATGGAAAGAGGAAAGAGAAAGAACAAAGGAGGGAGGGAAGGAAGGTGGGAGGAGAGAAGGATGGACGCATAGGTGGGTGGGTGGATGTAGATGGATAGGCATGGGTCAGCTGTGGGCTATAAACTTTATCTCATGGGCCACAGAGATCATTAAGGAAATTTTTATTAAGAGAATGACACACATGGATCGCAATGGATGAGATAAAAAGACAAATTATCCTTGACTGAAACAAATTTGGGATACTGAATCTATGGAAAGGATCTGCTGTGGTTTAGATGTGGTTTCAGTGTGTCCCCTAAAGATGTTAAAAGCACAGTCCTCAGTGAGGCAGTGGACCTTTGAGAGACGGAGGCTAATAAAATGTGATTGAGTCATGAGAGGTGCTGTCCTCAAAAGGAACTAATGCAGTTCTCATGCAGGATTTATTCTGCAGAAAGTTGGTTATTATAAAAGAGCAAGGTCTTTTCCCACGCTTTGCCCTCACGTGTCCCAGTGCAGTCTTCCCTTCCATGTGCAGCTAGCCCTGTTGTGATGTCATCCATCTTTGGGTCAGTAAAATGTGACTAGGAAGCAGAAGACATGGAAGAGTGCGACTACTGGGGGAGAAAACCTTTAGACTCAGTATAAGCAACAGAAACTCCAGACTGAGCTGCAAGGAAAAGGAAATGGGGACAAGCTCCTGAAAGAGCGGATGGCAACTGACACTGTGTCTATCTACTGGCTACCATTAACCATAAATCCATGTTACCTAGCCCTTTGCATATATATGCAGACACAGGCTCACATCTGAACACGTGTGTGTGTGCATGTGCAAACACACACACACACACACACACACACACACACACCTGTTCTATGTTTATAAGCTTCCCACTTGACATTACAATCCCAAGAGACACACCCACTGCCATTTAAAAAACTACAAAGTGAATAAACTGACCAGTGGAAAATTAGACTGTTCGGGTAGTCTTTACCGCTTTGAGTGAGGTGCTCTTCTTCCAGGACATAAGTCCTCCTGAAAAGCCCAGTCTAACAAGCTCCTTTAAATAAGCAGGTAATGGTGTCTTGTGGCCAGGCTTAGCCAGTGAGATAGGAGAAGTGCACCCAGCTTCTGAGCAGTCATTGGGTTTCTCCTGAAAATCTCAAATGTAAGAAAGACTTTTTTGTGCTGCTTCTTCCCTGGAACACATACAGGATGATGGACTAGAGAGGTCATCATGTAACCATGAGACAACACACAACATAATGAGAAGGATGAATTAAGCACAGAAAAACTGGAAAAAGAAACCGAATCTTTTTTTTTTTTCACTGTTCAGCCTTTGTATAAGACATAGAATACCCTACAGTCTTCTTTTGAAGGGGAGTGATAAATAAATTATGAAAGCCACTTGTGTTGGGTTTTGTGTGATAGGTAAATACATCTTAGTAACCACCAAGCCTAAACCTAAAAGAAGAAATACCTAAAAGGAATGTTCTGTAAGAAGTGAGAGAGAGAGAGAAAAAAAAAAAAGGTTTTCAGTTTTTAGGACTTCTTCCTTTCAACCTTGATTTTAAAAAGAAGCAAAATAATTTGGAGACAAATACTTATATATAACCAAGGATTTCCTTTCTTTGTTGAATACATTATTTTTTTAATGTTAAGCTTATAAATTGCTTCATTGTTTTTACTATTTGGCAATCTTTTTATTAAAACAGAAGCCAAAAATTTTATGCAGAGGACTTGATTACAGATCTCAACTGCTAATGATTCTCACCTGAGGGATATTACAGCTGTATAATCACTGTCTCTTGCTCATCTGGTGACAGAAAACATAGAAAATTTAATACTGAGAAAGACAATTCTGCAAGTTGTTCCATTAGTGAAGACATTATAAGCCTAAGGTGTAATTTTTGCAAGGAGGCAGGAAGTAGAAGTGTTTAACAACTCAGACCATGTTTGCCAATGCAGTAAGAATGAGGGCTGCCTCAGAGTTAGCTAACAATGGGGCTGGCCTTTGGATGGTCTGTTTCAGTGAGAACTGATATTTTTAGAATATCTCCAAACGTTCCAGATACAAGTGTCCTGTGGACCACAGTATCATCAAGCAATCTGAGAATCATCACACTCTAGGATTACTGGGAAATGCAGATGCCGTCACATAGAGTAGACTGGCCATTCTCCCACCTTACAGTAATCCGTTCATTCATCCATTCAGTCATTCATTTATGTGATGTTGGTTGAGCACAAACAGTATGCTCATCACTGCAAACACAAAACTGATTAAGAAGCAGTCTTGCCCTTGAAGACTTAAGAGTGCAGCTGGAAAGAAATAAACATTCACAGAATTTCCCTTAGGGTTCTTAGAGATAGAGTGCACTACTTCAGAGGTCCAGGTATAATTGTGCAGGACACCTCAGTGATGTTATTCCAGAGATACTTCTTAGCTAGGCATGGTGTTGGATGCCTGTGATCCTAGCACTCTGGGAATATGAGGAAGAGTATTCTAAGTCCAAACCCAGCCTGAGAAACTTAACAAGACTCTATCTCAAAAGAGGCATAAAGAATTATATACTTATGTTTACACATAAGTCCAAAAATCTAACCATATACAACCTTGAAGCAGGACAGTCCCACAATATTCCTTTTCCTATCTCTTGCCTTCATTCACCATCCCCTTGTTCTTGAACAACCATCTACCTGAGAGACATCATAGCAGCAACTGGCATGTGATGACAAGGAGCCCAAATTCAGAAGATCAGAATGACAGGCACTCCAAGCACGAAACTACTATTACAAATTACCATCTGCAGTGCCAAAGCTTAGTTCACAGGTATCAGTATATATAGTTAGTCAGGGTGAGAATCTTTCCATTTAACTGCTAGATTCAAAAATCTTCTGAAGATTCTCAGGATCATTGCCTTGCCCATCTTCTACATATAACTGTATGGCTTGACTTATTCATGTTTCCTAGTTCTTCTCCTTTCCCTCTCTTGATTAGTTAGTCCTTGAGATCCTGCTTTCTTTTTACTTGTATTATACCTTTCTATTTGTATTTCTTCTTTTGAGTTCTTATACTAGGTGAAACTATAGGATATTTACACATGTGTGTCTGGTTTATTTCACTTATGAGTATATGTTCAATTGGCATCCCTTGCAGTTTATCATTCTTAATAGCTGAATAATACTCCATTGTGTGAAAATACCACATCTTTTTCAACCATTCCTCAGGTGATGGGCATCTTGGTTGTTTCCAAGATTTGGCTATCACAAATTGTGCTGCTATAAACATAGGCACACATATATACCTATGATATGATGTTTTCAGATCCTCTGGGAAAATTCCCAGTAGAGGAATAGCTGGTTGAAATGGGATTTCCAGTCCAACTTTTCTAGGGAGTCTCCACACTGATTTCCATAATGGTTGCACCAGTCTACATTCCCACCAGCAGTGGAGAAGGATTTTGTATCTGTGTATTCAAAGTGGTTAGAATAGATATATAGTTACATTCTCTTAATGAATAGAGGGATTTATTCTAATGGTATTTGTAAATAGGATATCATGTCTGCATCTTGTACAGCAATTAACTACTAGGAAGAATGTATGCAATGTGTTAATTATTGAAACTGTCCTACCAATTTGATTTGAAACTATCTCATTGCTATTTATCAATAAAATTATGGGAAAAAAGACTCTATCTCAAAATAAAATTTTTTTAAATGAACTGGAACTAGAGATGATGCCCAGTGCAAAGGCCTTGGTTTAATTCCAAGAGAGAAAACAAAAAAGGAAAAGAGTGGAGATGCTATCATTTGCATCTAGATGTCTGTCCCCACAAAGCTTCATGCAGTCATGGAGGTGGGTTGCTAGAATTTGTGATTGACTCATGGTCTCACGCTGGATTGAGGGTATGACTGTTGCACAGGCCTAGGGCAGGTAGCCTACATACAATACAAGGGACAGAGACAGACTTGCCACACCCCACCCAGCACTTGCTCTTTTGTTGCCTTCTGCCTGCCATGACTGTTCTCTCCTGTGCCCCCCTACCTTGGAACCAGGCTACTAGGGACTGAATCCTCTACTGTGAGTCTTTCTTCTTTAACACTGGATGTTGGGTGTTTTGTCTCAGCAACAAAAGAAAAATAACTAGGATAAGAGAGGAGGGAAGTGGGAAAAGTAGGGGAAGGAAATGGAAAAAAAGGAAAGGAAAGGAAAGGAAAGGAAAGGAAAGGAAAGGAAAGGAAAGGAAAGGAAAGGAAAGAAAAGGAAAGGAGTTTCTTCTAACACCTGAGACTGAAACCAAGGAGAACACCTAGCTCAACCTCCCCTAGTAGCAAAGATACAGCATCTTGACTTCTTTTCTTCATTATCATACACAAACACATAAAAAGAGAGTTACATGGGTACACAAGTGCTAATAAAAAATTTTAGGGTTATATCCAAGAACTTTCATTAATTTGCATGTTGAATTATTTTGCTTGGGACTCAATGTCTAAACATAGGCTACAGCAAAGAGTCAATTTTTAATAAATCTCAGAGAGCTTTGACATTTTAAACATTATAGAGAGTCAGCATGGCTACATTTGCTAAAGCTATGAAGACATTGAAAATGCATGAGTGCTCTTTTTATTGCTGGTGGTTTGTTTCCATATCATATATATGGATCGAGTCAGCTGGAAACACTTAAAATTTAGCCTGTCATCCAGATGTTCTCGTGTCACATTGTCAGACAAGCAGATCTGCCAGCATCTCTGGCGCACAGCCCTGGCTTCTTCTTATGTGGAAACCAAGTTTATATTTGGTTCCAGACAGACGCAAATATGTTTATGCTCCTGGTTACACTTTAAAATTAATTTCCCTCTAATTTTTCTAACCAAGTTTCACATTTAAAAGTTTATTCATCCCCTGCTCTTCATAAATCAGATCCATGAGGCAGTAAACAAAGTGCAGATGATGAAGCATCATAGCTTTAATTAAAACCACCTTTCTTGGCGCATGTCAAGTCAGCCCTTGTGGAACCAACCGTCTTTTAAATGAACTTTCCCAATTTAACAAAGGACTCTTCTGGGGTACAGGAGAAAATCTGGTTCTTTGTAAGTTGCTAATTTTTTCAGATAATCAGCATTTTATTCAGGGTTGACTGTATGCCAAACCCTTTGCCGATGTCACTAGTCCCATTCTTTCACCTGTAGCATACCGTCCCTTATTATAGGCAGCTCTTTGAAAGGATGAAAACTGAAGAATCTAAAGGAAATTTAACATCCTATTTTATTTTATGCCCTATTATGATAGACACTATCAGATTACCACCCCCAACTCTACCTCCATTAATTTTACCAAATACAACTTTATAAAATGACACCTAACAGACAATATCTATCTCAGTACATGCTCCTAACAATAATAGGATTTTGTTTTTTATTCAGATTCCAAACCAGTTATTCTAGGCTACACTTGCACTATCTTTTCATAAAAGGCAGTCAACAATTATATATACAACACCATCCTTAAAAGAAGATACATAGCCTCTGACTATGAAAATATTACTATTTGACAAGTAATTTAGGAAAAGAACTATTACACTGATGAATTAGCACATCAAATTAAGAATAGTATTTCATTAACCAAAAATCATGCAAAAAGAAAATCCTAATATTCGTGATAGCATTTCAGCTCATAACAAGAAATCATTTACTTCTTTGAAGAATCACATTAAAGGAACAATGGTGAAAATAATTTTCAAAGTATTTGTCCCTTCCTGTGTTTGAGGTACCAACTTAAAAAATAAGATCAGAGGGGGGAAAGTCATTTCCCCTGAAGTTTGAAAATTAGCCTTTTCTAAAGTAATCTCTCTGCAATATTAATTCCAAAAGATGTGTAATGATTTCAAAAGTTCTCTGATGAAATATAATTGAGAAGGTCTTTATGTTGCAATCTCTCAGAGGTTCCCATTGAACTTCAGTATCAACAAGGTTTAGGAGAGATTTGGAAAGCCTTTGAATTCTGTTTAAAGGAAACTCCACCAGAATTATTTTTACTAGGAAGCATACTCGCTTATTGGCAAGAAAAGGATTAAGTTAAAAATTTGAAGCGTCCACCATCCAAATTCTCTGCACATAGATAACAGGCTGGATTTTTCTTTCAGATAATTGTTGTGCAAGCAGCTCAAGGCAACGCTAATAATAATCAGGAAGATCTATTTATGCTATTGCTAGTAAAATGTCTATTTTTTGATAAAACTATTGACTTTTGCAAAATTTTTCAGAAGGGGAAAATGTCTTTATTTTTCAAACCCGAATACTTCCTGTTACTTTTTTATACACACAATCTTACCTATTTTTTATAGCATCACTATTTTTCCTGGGAATTCTCAGGAAGGTGAAATTGTCACTCCAGAGAAAACACATGTGTGCATCCTGCTAAGCCAAAATTGGAGTCAGATCTCACAGGGAGCAATTCGTTGCTGCTAGGGAAGTTTACCGCTCAAGGAAAAGCAGCCAGAGTACTTGACGCAACTGCCCAATGGCTGTCAAAACTGCTTAAAGCTCTTCTTCAGGGTGATGAGAACAGTTTCCTATAATGCCTAAGGTTTCAAACTTGATATCATTTTTCAGATCAAACAACAAAAATCATACCTTTGGGCTGAAAAAGTAAAAGAAAAGGGAGGTGGAAAGTCAGTACAAATTTCCTTACACTGAACTCTGTACTGTTGCCTTGGCCACAAAGCTAATTAGATCAGAGTACCATTCTTCCTATAATGATCTCAAACTGAGACTATTCATAAACTCAAAGACTGGAAAGATTTGTTGCAACTCCAGTACTCCCATAACCCACAGTGTCTTTAGGAAGCCACTAGAACTCTGGAGGCCTTTACTTCCTTGACTACAAGAGGAGCAAACATGCAGGAATTGCTACTGGGTGGTTCTGTACCTGTGCACAGTAGAAGTTTTAAAGGTAAAGGTGTACTTCCTGTTCACGCTGGAAAACCATGTGCACAGGTTCCTACGGCAAGCCATTGTAAGTGGAGACCATTAGAGGGGCTGGCTCCTGCTTGGCCATATGTAGAGTTCTTGCTCATAAGTCAACATATGCCAATTGCACTTATGACCCTGTAAGGTATTAATTAATTTTTAATATTATTTATTATTTTGCTCTAGTGGACAAAAAAACGTTTTGTGTCAGATAGCTCCTGTGAGAAGTGACTCACCAAATAAACACTACCAGGCCTGGGAGTGCGCACTTACCTCGCCTTCTGGAATTAGACCCCCGGTTCTTTGCATCTTGAAAGAACTGAACTCAGCGAGCAAAAAGCAGTAACAAAGTTTATTTGAAAAAGTAAAAGTGAAGAGTGAGGGAGAAACCAGCTCTGAGAGCAAGCTTGGGCTGAAGAAGAGGGAAAAGCAAGATAAAAGAAGATCCTGGAGAAAGCAGGGCAGGCTCTCTGAGCAAAGTCTTGACCACAAGCTCCTTTTTCACTGTCCAAACCTTGAGGAAACTAACATATAGGGGCAGAGGGGAATCAGCAGAGACTGCCAGGCTTCTGTAAAGGCAACATGACCTGGTATTCATTGTACCTGGGTGCAGGCAGAGAGCACAGGACCATCTGTAATGAACAAAGAGAAGAGGCTCTCTTGTAAGAACAGAGAGAAGGCAGAGGAGATTAGGCAGGAGGATCCCAGTGAGCGTCTGTAGTCAGAGTTCTCTGGCAGTCTTCTACCTCAGTGGTCAGAGCCCTTGAATTGGCCGGTGTCTCCCAATGTCCAGAAACTGCCGAAATTCTCATCCTATCATATCTGCTTTCCTGTGTTTTCTGTGGCAACTTCAGGTCTAAGCTGACCTCCCTGTAGAGTAGTACCTCTGCTGCAAGCAGGTTGGGGGTGGAGGAAGGCAGATCCAGCTGGAGCCTTACAGAAACCCAGGAGAAAATCTGCAGTGGGTCCTGAGAGGTGGTGCTGGGATCCCATGTCTCAGGCCGACATCAGGTTGAGGCCATCCCATTGAAAATCTCCTCACTTTCTTGGAAGAAATCCACATGCAGGATTTTAGAAATGCTTCTGCACATGTTGTAAGAGCTTCTAATTAACAGGTCACACCTACTTCCCCAGGCAGCTTGGCCACACTCTAATTTGGTATGTCCATGTGGTGGATTAACTAATGGTCAAGTTGTAACATTCAGCTGAACTGAACCTGCACAGTTCTGAGTGTAGGAGGCCCACCTGAGGATTGATACCAACAGCATAAAAGGAGAATTGGATCCTGGGGTGGGCAGGGCCCAGAACATGTGCCTGCTTCTCTTCGCCAGGCTTCCTCCCCCAGAAATCCCCACAGGCTATTCCCATTCCCCTCCACTCCCACATAGCAGTTCTGCCAGAGAGCTGTCTCCACCCCCAAGTGTTCCGCAGCTGGGTCACACTTAACACTAAGTTACTTGGGCATTGGAGAGCGAGGTGGAGGGTCCTGCAGCCCACCCCCAGGGTCCTGTTGTTGCACTTTAGAAGAGGCTCATGTAGCAACTTTGGAGGGGCCTGTGGGATAGGGGTATGCCCCTGCACCTCCCCTCCCCTCCTCTCCCCCTACACCCTCCTTTAGATAAGCTGGCTGTGCCTCCAGTTCCTGGTGTCCAAACAAGGTACTTGAAAACAGTAACTTAGCCTGAAGTTCTGCCACCCCTCCAAGCACACACCCTAGCAGAGTTGAGGTGCGCATACCTGTGCAGATGCTGGGGCAGCTCTTCTCCCCTTCCCTGGGCTGTGGGCTGGAGGTACAGCAGGTGCTCCATGGAGGTTGGCACACACAGACTGGAGCTCACCAACTCCAGCAGCCCTGAGCCAGGTGCCATTTAAGTCCTCTACCCGTCACCACCCTGCTCCTCTGAGGAGCTGAAGTGGCAGAGAAGCTGCAGTGGGAATAAGCAAGATGAGCCAGATCAAGCATGTTACTAGGCCAACATCTGGGGGCTCCACCACTTCTTCAGCTCCTCATTCCTGTTTCTCCAGGCCAAGGGACTGTAGGACAGTCACTCTGTGCCAAGTACTGGGCCCTGGGCTTTCTCTCTTCTTGGGGACAGGCTGGCCATACACAGAATGCTGCCCGCTCTGGCATTCATGAGGGCTTCAAATTCTAGAACACTCTTCCACACAGGCCCTTGTACACCCAGACCTGTGGTGGCCAGCAGACTCCACCCAGTTGCCACCCTGCCCACTGTACCCTGCATAGTGAGCCATGGCTGACCCCACTCTGCTGAGGAAAAGGGAGGTGGCCTGTGTCACATGTTGGTATCACCATGCACCACTTTTTCATTCTGTCACACTCTTCCCATCACTGGGCATTTTTGGAACACAAAGATCTGAGATTCTGAGTCTGCCCCCAATGTTCCCTGCTTGAGAGACTTCTGGCATGATGTTTTTCTTTGCCACTGCAGCTGAGGGTGACATCCCAGGAGTGGCTGGCTCCTGCTCCCTTCCTGTCTGAGGGGAGACAGCCCTGGTAGTCACATCCCCGTGGTAGGCTCCCTAGGCCGACAAAACCTGCAGGCAGGTCTTGTTACCAAGTCTCCTCTGGCTGTGCTCCCTCCCCTGTCCCATGAGCAGAGCCACACTGCAGTGGCATCGTGGCTCAGGAAGGCCATCTGTCCAGAGCAGCCAGTAAGGGAGACTGCAAAGCCTGGGTAAGTCGCTGGGGCTGAGATGGGCAGACTTGGGGTTTGAGGGCTGTTCAGGTGGAGCTGTGCTTAAGGAAGAGGAAGGATGCAGCACCCCAAGACCTATTTCCTCTCTCCACTTAGAATCACTGGGCTGTGCTTACCTGTGACCTCCCAGTGGCCCCTGTCTCACTGGACCACAGCCACCCCATAACTTTCCATGTAGTGGAGACAGGGCATAAGTTATTGTTTGCATCAAGCAATCATGTTCTCTGTGTACATTTCACAAAGAAATGTCTCTAAATTTTAGGAGAATAAAACTTATTTGAAAATTTAAAAGGAAAAGAAAAGGAGAACAGAAGATGGTGTACTGTTGATTCTCCCACAGAAGCTTGTCATGCTGGCTTTCCCAATATGAATCCTCATTGTCAGGGGGGGTTTGTGTCATTGTTGCTGAGGATGGCTATGGCTCTCTTCAGGGGAGCTCTGGTCTTTTACTTGATCATCATCCCTTCCTGGCTCCTGTGCAGTGTCCTCAGCCTACTGGCACAGATCCTATGTCCTGCTGGAACAGACTTTCTAGCTTCCACTGCTGGTCTTTGTGCCTTCCCAGTGTAGATCCTTGATACAGACTTGCATGAGACATTGGCATGGGCTCCAGGTCTTTGGCTGGACCCACGCAGGACATTGCCATGTGATCCAGGTCCTCAGCTGGATTCTTGGAGTCTCTAGTACATGTCTAAATCTCTTGCACTCTTCTTCATTGACTTTTTGGATGAATAAGTCTATAAATTATGTGTCCTGTATTAAATCAATTCAACTGTAAACCCTGACTGCAACAGTCAGCTTCTCAAGAATATAGTTAAATGTTTACATGTATCTCTATAATTACAGATGGAATAGGTATGGGTATGGCAGCTGTAAAAGTATTAGTGTAAAATATAGAGAAATTCAAAAGAATACAGCACTTAAATAGTTTCATGTAGGACTTCAAGTTATAGACCCTATGAGTTTTAATTGCAAAATAATTTGACTCGTAAAAAAATTGTGAAAAAGGATACAAAATATTCCATGTACCTACCCAGCTTTCTGCAATTTTGGTAATTTATATGAGTGTAGCACATTGTCAAAACCCAGAAACACTTCACACAACCTTCACTCAAGAGCCTCTTTGCAACACAAATGATAAATAATAAAATTTGCAAATAGATATGGTGAATGTAATAGCAAAGTAACAGCCATATAATCCAAAGACTGTGCATGTGTCAAAACTTACCAGAATTAAAAGCTTCACTGTGATGAGTGGTATTTTTTCTGTTTTTGGGGCGTGTTTGTTTGTTTGTTTGTTTTCCGGAACCAGGGATTGAACTCAGGCCCTTGCGCTTGCCAGGGAAGCACATATTCCCCTGAGCCATCTCCTCAGCCCCAGAATCTTGGTTTTTTTTTTTTTTTTTTTTTCTTGGCAGAACCGGGGATCAAACTGAGGCCCTTGTGCTTGCCAGGGAAGTGCTTATCCTACTAAGCCATCTCCCCGGTCCCAACTTTTCTGTTTTAAAAATTCATGATATCTATTCAGCTTTAGCAGGGAGACATTTTAGATTAGCTCAGAGTGAAGAAAATTAAAGAACAAGTGGATTTGTGGAGATTAGATGTTGGAAAGAGAAACTGTGAATGATTCAGAGGTTATGTCCTCCTTGGAAGAACAAAAGAATCTAAAGACCAGGATGAAGGAAGCAAGTAGGAGGGACTGGATCAGGATGACAGCCAAAAAATATTATCATGGTAATCAAAGCACAAAAATTAGTTGTCACTATAGTTTTTAAGAATTATTGAACTATGTTAGAAACATCAGATTTCTTCTTCGAAACAATGGGAAATGCTGGATTTTGTTAAGTTAACATGCATCTGTATTTGTGTATATTTCTTTTTAAATTGTATGCATATGCCACTTCTTTTTAAATTGTATGTATATGCCACTTCCACAGTCCACCTCTTTGAAATTACAACCACCAGTCCTGGTTGTATTGTAGAAAAAGGAGTTGAGTGTTATGTTATAATGTAAAAGTTTCACTGTTTTTAGAGGGAAAAGAAGAGAAGAAAAAAGAAAACATAACAACAACTCCAGTATTTCATACATCCATAGAAAGAACCTTGCTTATAAGGTGGACCATGACAAAAAGATCATCCCCTTTAGACAAATGCGTAATAGTTAATGGTAAAACAAGCAGGTCTTACTCACAGAACTCAGACCCTATCCATAGCTTTTATCAGAAAAGACCAATTGAAAGAAGAAAAAAGATTATTTTTGGGAAGTTGGAATTTGACTATAAACAGGGAGATATATCAAAGAACAAGAGATTCCAGTCCTAGAAAAACAAAATGGCTCCCACAGGTCTTTTCTATGAAACAGACAAAGAGCTCAGGTGGAGAACAGCAACCTTCCTTGACATTATCCTTGATAATCTGATTATCTTGACACAAATGATTCTTTGCTGCTTTTATTGCAAATAGTCCCTTGGAAATGATGTTGTTGTTTTCCCATTTAAACTTTACTAAGTATTCCTTTTGAAATATTATTTTGCCTGTGTTCCACTACTAAGCAATGAGCTAAAAAAGGAACTAGTTTTTGTTCAAGAAAGGTAGCATTATGAGTTGCACTGTATCCCAAAAGGTATGGTAAAGCCCTGACCTTAAGTTAATCTGTGAATGTGATCTTATTTGGAAACAGGACCCTTGCTCATGTAACCAAACTGGTATAAGAAGAGGTCATAGGGTGTGCTTAATTCAATATAATTGTCCTTCTCTTAAAAGAAAGGAAATCTGGTTTTGTTTTGTTTTTTGTATCAGGGATTTGAGCTCAGGACCTTGTGTTTGCCAGGCAGGTGTTTATGCTACTGAGCTATCTCCCCAACCCAAGAAAGGAAAATCTGTTTAAAGAAAGAGACACATAGAAAGAAAGCTGAATGAGTACAGAAGCAGAGATTGAAGTGAGAGGCCTCAACTCAAGGAATGCCTGGGGCTACTAGAAGCTGGACTGGGCAAGGAAAAATCCTTTCACAGAAGCTCATGAGAGAACATGATCCACCCAAAACTCAATTTCTGACTTTCAGGCTCCTGGTCTGTGAGTCATTTTATTTTAAGTTATCAGTTTGTGTCACTTCTGAGAAAGCTCTAGGATACTAAGGTAGACACAGTAGTAGTCCACACAGTAGTGTAGACTGAGTGATCACAGTAGGGGGATTTTCAGAGAACACAGGCTTGGTATTTCAGTCATCAGGCAGGTTGGACATTTCTTTCTCCTGCATCACTCATGGGACATATCTGACATACAGCAGGCTGGAAATTATTTTACCCCTTTACAGATAGGCAGTCCCAGCACGATATTTGGTAGGAAGTAAGAGTTTGCTGTTGATTCATGGCGTCACCCTTGAGAATTTCAATTGAATTGTGACTTTTTTGGGTAATCAAGAATCGCCACTGACAGTAGTTTATGCCTTTTTCTTCTCAAAATGATGCATTTCAGTTGGGAGTATGGAAGATGGTGATGCCTTTATATTGGAGTTTCCTTGATGGGATATTTTTATTTTGCAAATAGGAACTCATAATCCATTCTTGAATTGTTCATCAGCTATGAAATGGCATGGTCTCTTATTACAGACAGCTGTTATGCATGGTTTTTTGAACTTCTAATTGGTTTGCATCTCACAAACTTGAGGCTGTCTGAGGACTCCATATGAAACTGGTTTTGGCGGTTCATCTCCATAGATATAGTTGTTCTCAGTATCAGGAAATGATTTTGCTTCTTTTTGCAATCCTGAGAACCTTTTTCTCTTCCAATTGGAGATGGCTAAATCCTTAGAAAATTAGTGCTGATCTATAAGAGCTCAGAGTACACAAATTGCTGTATAGACCTCATGACCCAATCCCTGGGTTAGAAGGAAACTGGAAATCTTGCTCATCCAGGAAGACACCATGTAAGAATTTCACTCACCCAGTGTCCATGTAGGGGTTTCTCCTGTGTCCGGCAAGACCAACAAGACAACGTCTCATCCTGAGACACTGTTAGTGTCAGGAAAACCAATCTCTGAATGCCCAAGGGGAGGTGTAGCACATGTATGTATGGGCCCTGATCAACATAGTTGGAGTACACCCCTTTCTCTCACTCTCTCTCTCTCTCTCTCTCTCTCTCTCTCTCTCTCTCTCTCTCCTGTCTCTCTCTCTGTCTCTCTGTCTTCTCTGTCTCTCTGTCTTCTCCGTCTCTCTTTTCCTCTCTTTCTGTCTCTCTCTCTGCCTCTCTCTGACTCTCTGTCTCTCTCTGACTCTGTCTCTGTCTGTCTCTCTGTCTCTGTCTGTCTCTCTATCTCTCTATGTCTCTCTCTGTCTCTCTCTCTCTGTCTGTTTATCTCTCTGTGTCTTTCAATCTCTGTCTGTCTCTCTGTGTCTCTCTGTCTCTATCTCCATGTCTGTCTCTCTCTCTCCCTGTCTCACTGTCTCTGTCTCTCTCTGTCTCTCTCTCTCTGTCTCTCTCTCTCTTTCCCTCCCTCCCTCCCTTCCTCTTTCCCTCCTTCCTCTTATCCTTACTTCCCTATCAAGTGAGAATACAGTGTTCAGAGTCCTTGATCATGGTTTTAATTTTCTATTTGGCCATGTTTCCCTTCTTACACAGGTCAATTATAACATAAACTAATCATAACATTTTGCTTTCAGAAATATGCTCTAGAGATGGAAATGTGAGTTTAAAATAAGGTTTCTGGCAAAGTAGATATGCACAGAAATAGGTGAGAATGGTTATTCGGGCCTGATCTGCTCACTCTCCTGCTGGTAGCCACCTGCTCTGGAGCAAGGAAACCTCTGAGGACAACCTAAGGGCATATGAAGACCAAAGGCATGCTTGTTTGTTTGTTTATTTATTTATTTATTTATTTTTATTAATTTTATTGGGAAAAATGCAATGTGACAGCTTCAAAACAGGTTGGTGGGAGAGTTACAATAATTAATACATTGCATACTATTGTCTTTGTAGTAGTCATTCATAGCACAAGATGCAGACGTGATATCATGTCCAAATACTGTAAGTACAGATATTTTTTCTTATTGAATTAAGAGAAAGTAGCTACACAGCTATCCTAACTATTTTGTATATACAGATACAAAATTGTGCTACATTTATATCACCTGTTTTGTTAAGTTTTGTCAGAGATAGGTATTCCATTGCCATCCAAATATTAAAGGTGCATGAGTTCAGCAAAATATTCCAATATAGTCCAGTACTCCACAATAGTAGAGGGTTATCCACAGGACTGGCAATGTCCAACTCTGATGACTTGAGCATTCCATAGCTCAGCATATTAACATGGCTTCATTTTTCATACCTCATTTCTACACTTTTCTGATGGATGATTAAGACCAAGATAGAGCAAAACCTATATAATAAATAATGTAACTTTTGTATCTGACACGATCAGTCAAGTCCCCTCATGACTTATCCTGAACCCCTGTACTGTACTATGTAGACCCTTTGTCAGTGTCAGTCATGTGGATGAGTCACAGACATTACTTGACTAATTTACTCTCTGTGAAAGCATGAGAGAAAGTCTAAGCTCCATGTGACTCTCTTTAGGCACATACTACATCATCGATCACATTCCTCTGTGGCCCCATAGTCTCCTTGATCAGAAAATTTGGGGCACAACAGAGTTACATGATGGTACGGTACAGGTTCTCATATGTCCTGAGTCCTCACTTACCATGAAAGGCTAGGGCCAAAATGTTGGCTGTCCTTGCAGCCCTGTTTTTCTCTAATTTTTGGTCTGCAAACTTAGGTTATTAACCCTCCAGAAAAGAAGGTTATTATTGCCCTACAACATATGTAGGTGGGATTAACTCATTGTCTGTCTGAATATGAAACATCTTAGGCATAAGAGGGAACATTTGAAAAAAAAATTTACTTGAGATAAAATCTAGCCATAATTGGTATGTCAATACAAGCAGCACATATTTAGAAGACCAGAATGGCACACATTCAAAGCATGACCACACTATTACACATTGCTTTCTTTGGTGCAGTGGCTCAGTTCACATGTATAAGTTTATACAGTTAGTCAGGGTGAGAATCCAACCAGGTAACTGCTAGTTTCTACAATCTGCTGGTAGTTCTCAGGGTCATTGCCTTACCCATCTTTTCCATATAAATGTATGGCTTTGCCCCTGTCATGCTTCCTAGCTTTTCTCCTTGCCCTCTCTTCATTGTCTAATCCTGAACTTCTCATTTTCTTTTAATTGTGTTATACCTTTCTATTTCTATTTCTTCTTTTGAGTTCTTATATTAGGGAGACTATACAATGCTTACACATGTGGGTCTGGCTTATTTCTCCTATGAGTATATCTTTAAGTGGCATCCACTAAAATAAATGCTTCAAGTTTATCATTCTTTTTTTTCTTTTTAAAATGTTTTCAAAATTTTATTGAGAAAAAATTGCAATGTGACAGCTTCAAAACAGGTTGTTAGGAGAGTTACAACAATTAATACATTGCATATTGTTGTCTTTATAGTAGTCATTCATAGCACAAGATGCAGACATGATATCCATTCAAACACTATTAGTACAAATATTTCTTCTTATTGAATTAAGAGAAAGTAGCTACATATCTATCCTAACTATCTTGTATATACAGATACAAAATTGTCCTTCATTTACATCACCTTTTTTGTTCAGTTTTGTCTGAGATTGGCATTCCATTACCATCCAAATATTGTAGGTGCATGAATTCAGCAAAATATTCCAATATAGTCCAGTACTCCACAACAGTAAAGGGTTATCTACAAGACTGACAATGTCTGAATATGATGACTTCAACCTTCCACAGCTCAGCATATTAACATAGCTTCACTTTTTTTTTTGATACACATATTCTTTTTATTTTACTTTGCGTATGTATTTTTCTTCATTTTCTTATTAGTACATGCTTAGAATATATAGTTAATACATTCATTATGGGTAGTTTATATATAAATATAGGATATATTAATACTTTTTTATCACCTTCACTCATCCCTAATATTTCTTACTCCCATTTTACTTTTCTAATGACCTATCTCCCTATTTTCCTTTATTTTTTTCTTTTCAAAGTTTTATTGATAAACATATAGCAATGAGACAGTTTCAAATGAAATCGGCAGTTTCAACAAATAATACACTGCATATATTCTTCTTAGTGGTTAATTGCTGTACAAGATGCAGACTTGTGATCCTACTTACAAACACCATTAGAACA
>NW_004524590.1:17489600-17520194 GCF_000260255.1 Octodon degus
CTCACCGGACCTGGGCTAGGACTGGGTCTGGGGGTTCCCGGAAGTCGGCAGATATTCCTACTCGGCGGGAGGGGTGGGGAGGTACGGCAGAGTGGTGGGGGGCGGCCCGAGGGGTGGGAGAGGGTCCGGCCCATGCTGCGCCTGGGCTGGGACTGGTCCTGCTGGCACAGGGTAGCAGGAAGCTCTCCACACACTCACCGGACCTGGGTTAGGACTCAAGTTTATCATTCTTTATAACTGAGTAATACTCCATTGTATAAAAATACCACATTTTTTCATTCATTCTTCAGATGATGAGCATCTTCATTGTTTCCAAGATTTGGCTATCAAAAATTGTGCTGCTATAAACATAGGCACACACATATCTCTATGATATGATGGTTTCAGTTCCTCTGGGAAAATTCCCAGTAGTAGGATAGCTGATTTGAAAGGGATTTCCACTCCTAGTTTTCTAAGGAGTCTCCACACTGATTTCCATAACAGTTGCACCAGTCTACATTCCCACCAGCAGTGGAGAAGGGTTCGTTTTTCCCCACAGCATCTCCAACATTTGTTGTTTGTTGATTTCTTTATGACAGCCATTCTTTCTGAGGTGAGATGATATTTCAGTGTTGTTTTAATTTGCATTTCATGGATGGCTAGTGATCTGGAGCATTTCTTCATATATTTATTTGCTTCTTTAATTTCATCCTCACAGAAGTGTGTGTTCATCTCAGATGTGCATTTCTGAATTGGGTCTTTAAATATCGGGGTGAAAATATTTTTTAGTTCTTTATGTATTCTAGAGAGCAGACCTTTGTCTGAGTAATTATTTATCAATATTTTTTTAATTTGTGGGTTATCTTTTGATTTTTATGATAATTTCTTCTGACATGCAAAAATTTCTCAATAAGAGGAAGTCTAAGTTGTTAATTTTTTCAAGTATTACTCATGCAGTTTGATTTTTGTTCATGAAATCTTTGCCTACACCTATATCTTCAAAAGTTCCTCCTACTTTCTCTTCCAGGAGATTTAATGTTTCTGTTTTAATGCTTAGATCTTTAATCCATTTTGACTTTAGCTTAGTACATGCTAATAGTCCTGGGTCAAGTTTTAGTTTTCGATATGTAGAGAGCCAGTTTATCCAGCATCATTTGTTAATGATGCTGTCTTTCTTCCAGTAAGTATGTTTGGCCACTTTGTCTAAGAACATGTGGCTGAGTGTGTTCACAGGCATTTCTACATTTTCTAATCTATTCCATGAATCCTCAAGTCTATTTTGTTGCCAGTACCATGCTGACTTTATCACAGTAGGCTTGTAGTATAATTTCAAGTCAGGAATTGTAATGTCTCCTGCCTTGTCTTTGTTGCCCAGGATTGCCATTGCTATTCTAGGTCTTTTCTGGTTCCAAATAAATTTTAGGAACAATTTCTCTACATCTGTGAGTTATGTGCTTGGTAGTTTGATAGGGATTGCGTTAAATCTGTATAGAAATTTTGAGAGTATGACCATCTTCACGATGTTGGTTCTTCCTATCCAGGAGCATGGAATACCTTTCCATTTTCTGAAATACTCTATGATCTTGTTTTCAAGAGTAATGTAATATTACTTGAGAAGATCTTGACTGTAATTTTCCTTGAAAAGATCATTGACTTCTTTAGTTAGATTAATTCCAAGGTATTTCATTTTCCTCAGTGCTATTGTAAAAGGTATTGTTTCTATAATTTCCACCTCAGTGTGTTTGTTATCTGTGAAGAGGAATGCTATTGACTTTTGGGTATTGACTTTGTATTCTGCTATGCTACTGAATTTCTGTATTAATTCTAGTAGCTTCTTGGTGGAATTTTTTGGTCTTCAAAGCAAAGTATTATGTCATCTGCAAATAATGATAATGTAACACCTTCTTTACCTATTCTTGTTCCTTTTATTTCTTTCTCTTGTCTAATGGCTCTAGCTAATTATTCCAGAACTATATTGAATAGGAGTGGTTATGGAGGACACCCTTGTCTTGCACCAGATCTGACAGTAAAAATTTCAGTTTTTCCAATTTACAATTATATTAGCAGTTGGGTTTTAATGAATGGCTTTTACAAGATTGAAGTAGAGGTCATCTATTCCAATTTTCTGTAGGACTTTGAACATGAATGAGTGTTGTACTTTGTCATAACCCTTTTCTGCATCAATTGAGGTGATTATGTGGTTTTTAGATTTTGCTGTATTGATATGGTGTACTACATTTATACATTTGCATATATTGAACCATCCTTTCATCCTTGGGATGAATCCTATCTGGTCATGGTGCATAATCTTCTTGATGATTTGCTGTATTCTATTTACTAGGTTTTTATTGAGGATTTTTGCATCTGTGTTCATGAGGGAGATTGGCCTGTAGTTCCCTTTTTTAGTTATATCTTTCCCTGGTTTTGGTTTCAGTATAATACTTACCTCCAGGAATGCTTTTGAGAGGATTTCTTCCTTTTCATTTCATGGAAGAGTTTGAGGAGTTTAGGGACTACGTCTTCTGTAAATTTCTTGTAGAATTCAGCTGTGAATCCATCTGGACCTGGACTTTTCCTTGTCAGTAAGTGTTTTTAATACATTTTTTATTTCATTGACTCTTTTTGGGTTATTGACAGTTGTTATATCCTCTTGATTCAGTTTTTGTAGTTTGTACCTTTTTAGGAATCTGTCCATTTCGTCTGTGTCTTCTATTCTGTGAGAGTAAAGGTTCCAAAGTAGCTATTGATAATCTTCTCAATTTCCGTGGGGTCTCTGGTAGTTACACTGTTTTCATTCCTTATTGCTTGTATTTGAATTTTTTCTTTCCTCTTTTTGATGAGGTTACTCAGAGGCTTATCAATTTTATTTAATCTTTCAAAGAACCAGCTTTTTGTTTCATTATTCTTTGAACTATTTTCTTCATCTCAATTGAATTAATTTCTGCTCTTATCTTTATGATTTCTTCTCATCTTTGGGCTCTGGGTTTGGTTTGCCCTTCCCTTTCTAGTTGGTAGAGGTGAGGCATTAGGGTTTTTATTTGTTCCCATTCTGCTTTCCTAATGTATGAGTTCACAGCTATAGATTTCCCTCTGAGAACTGCTATCATAGCGTCCCATGTAGGTGACCCTGCTGTGCCCTTCTAAGAAGATGTTCTGCTTCTGGATTAGCTGTGTGGTTTTGATGCTAGTCTCACTGAGGGACTTCAGGTGCAGGGTTTCACCCCAAGCCTGTATGCCAGGACTGGGCTGGGTCTAGTGAGGTATGGGGCTGTGCAGAAGAGCTCAGAAACTCTCCTACACATTCAACGGGCCTGCGCTTTGTTGGGTATGAAGGGATCCCAAGAGCATAGTGGAAGTTCTCACTCACAGGGCACAGAGGCATATTTAGAGGGACACTTTTTTTTCACCTTGTATTTCAGATGGGAATTCAAAGTTGAATTATCTTCCTAATTTGGAGTATTTTTTATTTTAAAGAGAAAAATAATAAAAACAATAATATATAATTTTAAACAATATAGTAGGATATTAATGATAGTTAATATCTTGTATATTGTTATCTTCAATGTAGTTGCTCAGATTACATGATACAGGCATATAACATTCAACAATATAGATAACAAGCCATTCTTTTCCATGAACTAATAGAAATTAGTAGTGTAATAATCTTAGGTATCATATACATACATATAATTACCATATATGATATATATATATAATTTTCCCTTCATTGTTTTTCCTTTCTAATATTCCAGTGTTCTTTCTTCTTGAGCAGTTTCTTCCCCTTTCATAATATCTATTATACATTTTCAAAACTAAAGAAACTAAAATATTTATAAACTAAAACCCGTAGTTATGATTTATTTCACTTATTACTATGGTCTCTAGTTGTATCCATTTACCTATAAAAACCTTGAGTTCATCTTTCTTTATAGCTGTGTGGTATTACATTGTATAAAAATATCATATCTTTTTATTCATTCCTTGGTTCATATGAATTTGGGATGTTTCCAAGACTTATAAGTTCTTGAATGATCAATTTATTTTGAACATGTTTTTACATATTAATTACCCACTAGTATTTCTTCATCCAAAAAGAGCATATTGATCTCAAATGCCCATTTTTGGGTTGAGTCTTTGAATTTGTCGGCTTTATTTTTTTAAATTATTTATGCGCTCTAGATAGAAGTCCTTTGTGAATGGAGCAGCTGTCTAAATTTTTTTTATTTTCACTCTGTTGATGATTTCCTTGGATGTTCAAAAACTTATTAGTAGGATGAAATTTTGAAGTATTTCCCATGCAGTTGGGTTTGTTCATGAATTCTCTGCCTACTCCTGTGTCTTCAAGATTTCTACCTGCTTTGTCTTCCAGTAGATTTAGTATTTCTGATTTATTTTTTATAATTTTATTTATTTTTAATAGATTTTTAGTACAGGGTCTACAGAATCTACAGGGTCTTACTACATAGATCGAACATGTGGTGATCCTCCTGTTTTCTGCCTCCCAAGCGCTGGGATTATAGGCGTGTGTCACCTCGCCCCATCTCAATCACCGTCACAGGTGTGCTGGGGGTGGAACTGGTACAGCAGGCCAGGTCTTGAACCCCACATGCTGCGCTCTGCCTAAGCAGGAGCTTTAGTCCACTGAGCTATCTGACAGGCCAAATAATTTTATATTAAACAAAAAAATCAAAATAAGATGATAGGAGAGTAACAACTGTTAATATACATGCATTGCTATCTTTAAATTAGTTACACAGGATACATGATATTAGCATTTAATTGTCCAAACAATATTAGCACAAAACTTTCTTTCAAACTAAGAGAAACTACTAGTATAACACTTTTAACTATCTTTTATATTTTGTTTCTTTGTACTTTTCTCTTCTTTCTCTTCTCCATTCCTGCAACCCAGTTTCTCTTTCCTTTTGAAGTTTCTTCTCATTTTACAATATCATTATATATTTTGGATCTTGCATACTTTTTCAGCTTTGCACACGAGGGAGTCTACAATGTTTACACATGTGCATCTGATATATTTCATTTATGAATATGGTCTCAAGTTGCATCTATTTACCTGTAAACATCTCCAGTTTATCCTTCTTTATGGTTTATACTCTAGTATATAAAAGGATCACATCTATTTTTATACATTCCCTAGTTCATGAGGATTTGGGTTGCTTCTAAGATTTAACTATGACAAATTGTGCTGCTGTAAATATGGGTAAACATATATTATAGTGGTAGAATGTTTTAATTCTTCTGGGAAAATACACTGAAGGGGAATAGCTGGGTCAAATGGGACCGCCACTGTTATTTTTTTGAGGAATCTCCACACCAGTTTCCACAATGGCTGCATCAATATGCACTCAGCCAAACAGTGGAGAAGGGTTCCTTTTCCCTAAGGCCAACCAGCATTTGCTATTGGTTGATTTCAAAAGAATAATACTCATTATTTTGGAGAGGGAGAGGAGCAATGGAATCTCAGTGTTGTTTTTTTGTACCAAGTCCTAGAAAAATTCAGAAGATAATCAATACCTAATTTCAAATTCTTTCCTCTCATAGAATGGAAAACACAGAGGAAATGGACAGCTTTCTAAACACATATGAAATGCCTAGGCTGAGTCACGAAGATATACAAATTCTGAGTAACCCAATAATGAGAAAGGAAATAGAAAACGTAATTTTAAAAAAACACCTAGCAACAAAGAAAAATCCAAGTCCTGATGGATTCGCAAAAGAATTCTACAAGAAATTTAGAGAAGATTTGATGCCAACAATTCCTAAACTCCTCAATGAAATTGAAAGGGAAGCAATTCTCCCAAACACATCCTAGAGGCAAGTATTACTCTGATTCCAAAACCAAAGAAAGATTCAACTAAAAAAGAGAACTACAGGATAATCTCTTTCATTTATATAGATGCAAAAATCCTTAATAAAATGCTATCAAATAGAATGCAGCAAACTCATCATAACCATGTAGGATTCATTCCAGGAATGCAAGGATGGTTCAACACACACAAACCCCTAAATGTAATACACTACAGACCTGAGAATCAATGGAACACATTAAAAGATGCAGAGACAACTACAAACACACTCAGTCACTTTATCTTTGATAAAATGGCCAAAGAGGCTCACTGGAATAAAGATAGATTATTTAATAAATGGTACTGGAAAAACTGGCTTTCCACATGTTTATCTTAGCTACATTTACTCATTACAGGGACAAATACCCAACACTCAAAATGAAGGGAGAAAAGGTTTAGTTAGCTCACAGTTTATAGAGGTTTCAGTTTATACTATGCTGGTTACAAGGCAAATAAGAGCAGTTCATGGCAGCAGAAAACAATGAAGAGCAGAGGAGTAGCAGCAGCTACAGCACCCATCAAGCTTCTCTCTTTCTTCTATGCTGACTGTGAGACTGGCACTCCGTGGCGAAGATTGTAGCTCATCCAAAGACTGGGACTTCTCCAAGGAAGCAGGGCAGGGCGACAGGAAGGCTTCCTCAATTCCTTTATATACGCTTTTTGTGAAGAGTCACTCTGGGGCAGCCCATGGACCTGGGGTTGAACCAGTTGCACCCCAGTGCTGACTCAATAGCTCCCTAGGTTGGGCCTTGACCGCCTGCAGAGCTGGGGTCCCAGCTGGGAACTGCTTAGCCAATTCAGCCAGGTTGACACAATGTGTCAACTACCACAATGCTGAAGACTGAAACTAGACCTATGCCTATCTCCATGCACAAAACAGTAGTCACAATCAAAATGGATCAAAGATTTAGATGTGAAAACAGGAACACTAAATCTTCTGGAAGAAAAGGTAGATAGAAATCTTTTTCTATGTATTTAGGGTCTGTGGGGTCTCACTGCACAGATCACACTTTTAGTGATACTCCTGTTTTCAGCCTCCCAAGAGCTGGGATTACAGGCACATACCACCATGCCCAGTCTTGTAGGTAGAAATCTTAAAGACATATGGGTAGATAGAGAGTGCATGAACAAAAACCAAAAAATTCATAGATGAATAATACTCTATTGTATAAAAATACCATATCTTCTTTATCCATTCCTCAATTGATTGATTGGCATCTTGGTTGATTCCAGGATTTAGCTATGACAAATTCAACATCATTGGTCATTCAGGAAATGAAAACTAAAACAACACTGAGATTCCATCTTACCCAGAAGAAATGGCTAACATCAAGAAGTCAACCAATAAGAAATTCTGGAGAGACTATGAAATAAAAAAGAACACTTCTGCACTTTTGGTGAAGGTGCAGAATGTACAACCACTATGGAATGTACAACCACTGAAGTATGGAGATTCCCTCAAAAGCTAGGATAGGAGATCTCATTCAAACCAGCTATTATCCTCCTGGGTAGTTTTGCAGAACTTAAAATATCATACCACAGCAATATATGTGCACCCATGTTTATATCAGTGCAATTTGTCATAGCTAAAACCTGGAAACAACCAAGATGCCCATCAATTGAAGAATGCATAAAAAAGATGTGGTATTTTTATACAATAGAGTATTATTCATCTATAAAACAGGAAAAATTTGAGTCTTTTGGATGCAAATGGATACAATTAGAGGACAGACTTTTTTGAGAATTTACTCTTAAGTGAAATAAATCAGATACACAATGTGTAACCATCGTATTTTCTCCTTAGTGTGAGAATCTTAAAGAGGAAAAATTGGAATCTGAAGGATACAACAGATACTCGGAAAAGGGAATAAACTTATTCAGAAGGAAAGACTTACTGAGTTAAGAAGAAGGACTGGAGATGAAATAGGGAGAAGAGAGTTATCTCTATAGGTAAGCAGGATGATTTGGATGACCGTACTGTGCGTTTTTGCTCATCTTTGAAAAAAACAGTTAATACTCAAATTTGCTTTGTCTCCTTTCTTTAATTATTTCTATTTTTTCTCTTCTTAATTTATTATACACTTCTTTTTTCTTTCTTCTTCCAACTTTTCATAAATATATCTGGTACTATGAGTAACTGGTTAGACGATATCACAATGTATTACAACAATTATTGTGAAATTCACATTGTATTGTTAAGAGAAATTCTGTATTACTTGTAATTATTTTTCCGTTTTCATTCTAATTTCTACTCTTCTTATTTCCATAATTTTATTGAGAAATAAATAGCAATGAGAAAGCGTCAAAGCAAATTCGTAGGACAGTTCAAATAATTGACACATTGCATACTGCCTCCCAAGTGGTTATTTGTTGTACAAGATGCAGACATGATATCCTATTTACAAACAAAATTAGAACAAATCCCTGCAATCCTTGAATTAAGAGAATGTAGCTAAATATCTATGTATCTAACCTAACCATTTGAATACACAAATACAAAATGGTCATTCATCTATATCCCCTTTCCTTGTTTAGTTCCATGATTTAAATATTATAGGTGTGTGAACTCCTAAAAATCTTCGAAAAGAGTCCAGTAGTCCATAATAATACTGAGTATTCCACTTGACTGGAAATTTCAGAAGTTGTTGACCTGAGTCCCCTACAGATCAACATAACAAAATGGCTTTATTTCTTATACTTCATTTTTATACTTTTCTGCTGGATGTTTAAGACCAAGATAAAGCAAGACCTATGTAACAACAATGGTACCTTTTGGATCTGATAAGGTCAGTCAAATCCCCTCAGGATTTATCCTGAGATCCTGTACCACATGTTGTAGAACCTTTGTCAATGTCAGCCATGTGGATGAATCATGGCCGTTGCTTGGCCAATTTTCTGTTTGAAAGCCTGAGAGAATGTTTTCTCTCCATGTGACTCTCCTTAGGCACACTTTACATCATCAGTCACTTTCCTCTTTGGCCCCATAATCTCCTTGGTCAGAAAATTTGCAACACAATGGAGTTACATGATTTTACAGTACAGGTTCTCATATGTCCTGAGACTTAATTAACCTTGGAAGGCTAGGGCCAAAATGTTGGCTTTCTTTTTTCTCTAATTTTTGGTGTGCAATCTTAGGTTGTTAACCCTCCAGAAGAAAAGCTTATTGTTATTACCATATAATCTAGGCTGTTAAGCTTAACCTCACTATTTGTCTGAATATCAAACATTTTAGGCATAACATGGAGCAGGTATTTTTCATAATGTATTGATATATTAAACTTTAAATCCCTACTGAGTATGACAAAAAAATTTAGAAAATTAAGCTAAATTTAAAAAATAGTAATAAAGAATTATATATGTTTACACATAAGTTCAGAAATCTAACACTATACAATATTGTTGCAAGACAGTCCTGCAACACTCATTTTCCTGTCTCCTGCCTTCATTCACCACCTCCTTCCTCTTTGAACAATTATCTAACCGAGAGACAGCACAGCAGCAACTGGCGTGTCCTGACAAGCAGCCCATATCCAGAAGACCAGAATGACAGGCATTCCAAGGATGAACCTACTATTACAAATTGCCATCTTCAGTGCAATTGCTTATTTCACAGTTGTCAGTATATATGGTTAGTCAGGATGAGAATCCTTCCAATTAACTGCTAGATTTGAAGCTCTTATGAAGATTCTCAGGATCATTGCCTTACCTATCTTGTACATATAACTGTATGTCTTGTATCTGTATTGTTTCCTGGCTCTTCTCCTTGCTCTCTTTTTATTGTCTACTACTGAAGTTCTTGCTTTGCTCTTAGTTGTATTATACCTTTCTATTTGTATTTATTCTTTTGAGTTCTTATACTAGGGAAACTATATGATAATTACACATGTGTGTCTGGTTTATTTCACTTATGAGTATATCTTCAAATAGCATCCAGTTAAATATGAAGCCTTCAAGTTTATCATTCCCTATAGCTGAGTAATACTCCATTGTATAAAAATACCACATTTCTTTCATCCATTCCTTAGATGGCAAGCATCTTGGTTGTTTCCAAGATTTAGCTATCATAAATTGTGCTCCTACAAATATAGGCACAAATATATATCACTATGATATGATGTTTTCAGATCCTCCAGGAACATTCCCAGTAGAGGAATAGCCGGTTTAAATGGGATTTCCAGTCCTAGTTTCTCTAAGGGGTCTCCACACTGATTTCCATAATAGTTGCACCAGACTACATTCCCACCAACAATGGAGAAGTGTTCCTTTTTCCCTACAACCCCTTCAACATTTGTTGTTGGTTGATTTCTTTATGATGGCCATTCTTTCTGGTGTGAGATGATATCTCAAAGTTGTTTTAGTTTGCATTTTGTGGATGGCTAGTGATGTGGAGCAATTTTTCATATATTTATTCACTTCTTTAATTTCATCCTCTGAGAAGTGTGTGTTCATCTCAGATGCCCATTTCTGGACTGGGTCTTTAAATTTTGGGACACTGGTGTTTTTTAGTTCTTTATAAATCCTAAAGAGCAGACTTTTCTCTGAGTACTTATTTTTCAAGATATTTTGGAAATTTCTGGGTTGTCTTTGTACTTTGTTGGTAATTTCTTTTCACGTGCAAAAACTTCTCAATAAGAGGAGGTGCCACTTGTTAATTCTTTGAAGTGTTTCCTGTGCAATTGGATATTTGTTCATGAACACTTTGAGGTACTATGTCTTAAAGAGTTCCTCCTACTTTCTCTTCTAGGAGATTTATTGTCTCTGCTTTAATGTTTAGATCTTTAATCCATTTTGACTTTAGTTTAGTGCATGGTGATAGACTTGGGTCAAGTTTTAGTTTTCGGCATATAGAGAGCCAGTTTTTCCACTACCATTTATTAGAGATGCATTCTTACATCCAGCGAGTATATTTGGCTCCTTTGTCAAAGATAAGGTGGCTGAGTGTGTTTGTAGAGGCTTCAGAATTTTCTAATGTATTCCAATGATCTTCAGATCTATTTCGTTGCCAGTATCATGCTGATTTTGTCACAGTAGACTTGTAGTATAATTTCAAGTCAGGAATTGTAATGCCTGCTGCCTTGTCTTTATTGCCCAGGATTGTCTTTGTTATTCCAGGTCTTTTATAGTCCCAAATAAATTTTAGGAAGGATTTCTCTAGGTCTGTGAGTTATGAGCTTGGTGTTTTGATAGCGATTGCATTAAATCTGTATAGCAATTTTGCTTACTTTACACACCTATAATATTCAATAACGGAACTTAGAAAAAATGGGGTAGACAGATGAATGTCCATTTTGTATCTGTGTATTCAAAGTGGTTGGGATAGATATATAGTTGCATTCTCTTAATGAATAGAATGATTTGTTCTAATGGTGTTTGTAAATAGGATCTCAAGTCTGCATCTTGTACAGCAATTAACCACTAAGAAGAATATATGCAGTGTGTTATTTGTTGAAACTGTACTTCCGATTTGATTTGAAGCTGTCTCATTGCTATCTGTTTATCAATAAAATTTGGAAAAATTCTGTATAGCAATTTTGGGAGTATCGCCATCTTCACGATGTGGTTCTCTCTATCCAGGAACATGGAGTATCTTTCCATTTTCTGAAATCCTTCATGATCTCTTTTTTAACAGTACTGTAATTTTCCTTGAAAAGATCATTGACTTCTTTAGTTAGATTAATTCTAAGGTATTTCATTTTCCTCGGTGCTATTGTAAAAGGTATTGTTTCTTTAATTTCCCTGTCAGTGTGTTTGTTGTCTGTGTAGAGGAATGCTATTGACTTTTGGATATTGACTTTGTATCCTGCTATGCTACTGAATTTCTGTATTAATTCTAGTAGCTTCTTGGTGGAGTTTTTGGGTCGTCCAAGTAAAGTATCATGTCTTCTGCATATAATGATAATTTAATTTCTTCTTTACCTATTCTTATTCATTTCATTTCTTCTCTTGTCTAATGGCTCTAGCCAATGATTCCAAAACTATATTGAATAAGAGTGGTGATAGAGGGCATCTTTGTCTTGTACCAGATCTGAGAGTAAAGGATTTCAGTTTTTCCCCCGTTTAGAATTATGTTAGCTGTTGGGTTTTCATAAATGGCTTTTACCAGATTGAAGTAGAGGCCATCTATTCCAATTTTCTGTAGGACTTTGAACATGAATGAGTGTTGGACTTTGTCAAAAGCCTTTTCTGCATCAATGGAGGTTACCATGTGGTTTTAGTTTTTGCTCTATTGATATAGTGTATTACATTTATAGATTTTCAAATACTGAACCATCCTTTCATTCCCTGTGATGAATCTTGTCTGGTCACGGTGTATGAACTTCTTGATGATTTGTTGTATTCTATTTGCTAGGATTTTATTGAGGATTTTGGCATCTATGTTCATGAGGGAGATTGGCCTGTAGTTTTCTTTTTTAGTTGGGCCTTCCCCTGGTTTTGGTATCAGTATAACACTTGCCTCCAGGAAAGATTCTGGGAGCATTTCTTCCTTTTCCATTTCATTGAAGAGTTTGAGGAATATAGGAACTACATCTTCTGTGAATTTCTTGTAGAATTCAGCTGTGAATCCATCCGGACTTGGGCTTTTCTTTGTCGGTAGGTTTCTTATTACATCTCATATTTCATTGGCTGTTATTGGGCTATTGAGAGTGGTTATATCTTGTTGATTCAGTTGTGGTAATTTGTACCTTTCTAGGAATCTGTCCATTTCATCTGTTTCTTCTATTCTGTGAGAGTAAAGATTTTCAAAGTAGCTATTGATAATCTTCTGAATTTCCATTCAGTCTGTGGTAATTACATCCTTTTCATTCCTTATTGCTTGTATTTGAATTTTTTATTTCCTCCTTCTGATGAGATTAGCTAGGGGCTCATTGATTTTATTTAATCTTTCAAAGAACCAGCTTTTTGTTTCATTAATTCTTTGAACTGTTTTCTTCCTTCCTATTGAATTAATTTCTGTCCTAATCTTCATGATTTCTTCCTGTCTTTGTTCTCTGGGTTTGGTTTGCTCTTCCTTTTCCAGTTGTTGGAGGTACAGCATTAGGGTGTTTATTTGTTTCTGTTCTGTTTTCCTAATGTGTTAGTTCACAGCTATGAATTTTCCTTTGAGATCTGCTTTCATCGCATCCCACATATTCCGATAAGTTGTGCTTGTATTTTCATTTAATTGTATATATTGTTGAATTTCTTCTTTAATTTCATCTGTGACCCATTGGTTGCTGAGTGTGCTCTCCTTTTTGAAAAAGATGAGGTGCTTGGAATGCCTGTCCTTCTGGTCTTCTAAATACATACTGTTTGTCATGTCATACCAATTACTGCCATATTGTCTCTCCATTAAATGTTTGTTTTTAAAAAAAGGGTGATAAATTAAAACAAGAGACAAAAAAGTCACAGGACTGTCCTGCTACAATGCTGTATATAATTAGATTTCTAACTTTCTGTGTAAAAATATGTAATTATTTATTCCTATTTTTTAAATATGTTTTATATTTTTCTTCATATTCTGTTGGAACTTAACATTTAACATATCAATACTTGATGGAAAATACGTGTTCCATATTATATCTAAGATGTTTGATATTCAGACAGTGTGGTTAAGCTCAACTGCCTATGTTGTAGGGTAATAATGATAAGCTTCTCTTCAGAAGGGTTAACAGACTAAATTTACAGACCAAATATTGGGGAAGAAGAAGGACTTCTAGGGAACCAACATTTTGGACCTAGCCTTTTTAGGTCACTGAGGACTCAGGACATAGGAAAAACTGCACTGCAACATCATATCACTCAGTTGGGTCCCAAATTTTCTGATCAAGGAGACTATGGGGGCCACAGAGGAAAGTGATCAATGATGTAGAATATACCTAAAGAGAGTCACATGGAGAGAAAACATTCTCTCAGGCTTTCACAAAAAGCAAACTGGCCAAGCAATGGTCATGACTCATCCACATGACTGACACTGACAAAGGATCTACAAACTGCTGTACAGGATTTCAGGGAAAATCCTGAGGGGATTTGGCTGGCCTTGATACAAAAGTTACATTTCTTGTTATATAGATCTTGCTTTACCTTGGTCTTAACCATCTAGCAGAAAAGTATAAAAATGAAGTATAATAATAAAGCCATATTAATATGCTGAGCTGTGAAAGGCTCAAGTCAACAACTTCTGACATTGCCAGTCCTAAGGAAAACCCACTCATTTTATGGACTACTGGACTATATTGAAATATTTTGCTGAATTCATGCACCTATAATATTTAAATGACAATGAAATACCCTTCTCTGACAAAACTAAAGAAAAAAAAAGAGGATACAAATGAAGGACCACATTGTATCTGTATATTCACAATAGTTAGAATGGATATACAACTACTTTCTCTTAATTCAATGAATAGAAAGATTTGTTCTAATATTGTTTGTGGACTGTATACCATTTCTGCATCTTCTACCATGAATATCCACTAAGAAGCCAACAATATGCAGTATGTTAATTACTGAATCTGTCCTACTAATCTGTTTTGAAACTGTCTCATTGCTACTTGTTTCTCAATAAAACTGTTTTTAAAAAGATAAAGTGGTTGAGCATGTTTGTAGTAATGTCTGTACTCCTAATCTGCACTACTGATTCTCAGGTTTGTATTACTGACTTTATGAATAATACAACAAAATGTGTTCACTATGTCCCTGTTACTCTATCACATACCTGTAAGTCAGAATGCTCACATACTAAGCAGAGCAATTTTCTTATTCAGAACACAGGTAGAAAAGGGAATAGTAAAAGGTTAGTCATGGTGAATTCTTACTGGGCCAGAAAATCTGCCCAGAACACATGAAGTGTCATCTGTGTATTTCTGTCACCCACAGCTGAGGATCCCAGAAAAGCAGCCTCCCTGAGTTTTCATACACTGCAAAAATATGTACCCCTGAGACAAAGCACTATAAGAATCCTTTTATGGGAGGGACAAAACAGAGTCCATGGTGTTCTACCAATTCCTCTGTGTCTCAGGAAGTTACATTTCTAGCACATTCTACAGTTACTCTTGGTAACTATAAATGAAAGAAGGAGAAGAACTGGCTTAGTTCAAGACAAGGCATGCTAAAATTTTTATGGTCATACTTATACTTCTTCCAGTCATGCATAAGAGCTGCTTCCTCCATAGTGTCACCAACACTTGGTATCACTAAATGTTAAGTTTCTGTGAGTGAGATGTCTACACAGTGTCTTGTTTTACATGTAAGAAAAATATCAACTTCATTTAATCAATTTTTATAGAATCCATAGCTATGTAAATAGCTTTCAGCATGCTACAACTTCACTATAGTTTCATCTACCTTAGCTCTGTCATAATTCTCATCTTAACTTTATTCTAGCACCTTCAATCGCTTTTTGTATACAATACATCTTTTTAATCTCGTACTTCTTTATGATACTTCTTTTGCCAATGTTCTTTTCACAGAAAGACACTATGGTTTAGGACTTTTTTATTTTCTATATACAGAAACACAGTTTTAGACAATAGCAATCCCAACCATTACTTGCAAAAGGAAGAAATGACCTCACAGAAATTGAGCTCTAAAAGAAATAAGTGACTTGTCAGAGTTACAAATCTTCAAAAACCAAATAAGGCTCAAGGTATTCTAAGGTACCCTGATGTTTTGAGGTATCTCAATACTCAACTCAGTCCTGAAAACATATTCTCATTCTGACATAATCAGAATTTTCACTGATAATGACTTTATCATGAGTTTGGAATTCAGTAGGAACATAGGTATCAATGAATCTATATAGTTATATCATTTGAACAAATGCCACATAACAAATACTAATGTCTGAAAAAGTCTGCAAGTAAAAAAATGTACATTTCCTGTACAGATAGAGAGCCTGGAAATGAATTACAGGCAATTATTTGCTGCACATAACAGGCAATTCTCTTAACTTCCCCAGCTTAGAGTTGTTCACATATAAAACAAGCAGCAAAATAAATGTTCACTTCAAGGAACTATTCAGAATTAAAGAAACTGCGCACATAGGGCACCTTCATAGGTGTGGTTTGAAAGTGACTATTTTCATCGCTTCCCTCAAGACATACACTTACAATTCCATGAGCACTTACTCTTTGAAATATAAGAAACTTAGAAATAAAAAGTCAGAAATAAGTAAAAAATTATTTCAGTCAGAAATTATGAACTCCATGGAAAAATAAAAAAGAGAAATGAAAACTCTGAAGAGTCACCAAATGTGACAGATTTTCAGAACTCCACTTCATCCACAGCCAAACTAACAGTGCTATTCTGGCATACTTGAGCAGCCATTTTCTACTGGCATGTCTAGCTGAAGAGGTCTTTGATCTACCATGTTCCAGTCAGGGTTTTACTAGAGGAACAGATATAATACAAGGAACAGGTATGACACAAGATGTACCAGTCACCAAGTCTGATGAGAAAGTGAGCTGAGAGTGTCTGCACACCACTGACTGAAGAATTCAGTCCACAGGTATGTAAGCTCATTGTAGTGTTCCCTCTCTAACAGTCTCTAATGGTTTCTAATGGCCTCTAATGATCTCTAATGGGAAGCTGTTGAGTCTGCAATGAAAGACTTCAAGAGATAAAGTCCAAGCTGACTGTGAGGAATCTGCAACAGAAAGCTGAAGGATCCAATCTGCAGGCTGAAGAGTCCACACAGGAAGCCAGGAGATAAAGTCCAAACTGACTGTGAAGACTGAAGTTTGTCTGAGGAAGTGGAATGCCAAATTCTTCCTCAATCCCTTTATATCCCCTTTTTGTGCTGAGTTACTTTGGAGCAGGGCTTTCACAGCCCAGAATGTGGAACCACCAGGTGAGGCAGCCAAAATGACACAATGTATCAATCACCAGGTGATCTAGCCAAGTTGACACAATGTATCAACCACTACAATCCACCGCTTGTCAACTTGGCAGCTAGACATATTTCTTTAATTCAGTCTCCAGATACAGATATATGCATGTGATTACACCTAACATTGTTATGACTGTAGTGTTAGTTAAACTTCTCTCATTACTGGAACAAATACCTGACACTCAAGCTTAGGGAAGGAAAGATTTATTTAGCTCATAGTTACTGGAAGTTTCATGGTTTAAAGCAGCCTAAATTACATAACAAGAGCTCAAGATACTGCCATTCCACTCTACAGGGTCTGGAAGAGAGGTTGGGGTGCAGACATGTCAAGGATGATCCACTCCACACCTTCAAGAGAGGCCACCAGGCCTGGGGTTGGAGGGTAGAGAGGCACATGCTGTCAATTTAAAAGTTCGCTCCTCTCTGGCCCAGCTGTTCAAGCCCTGGCCTGGTCCTCTGGCATGCTCCTCAAGCTATTCTCTTCTCCTGAAGTGGTGACTGCCCCATGATTTACATGAGGTTTTGGAGGGACAACCACATACAAGCCATGACATTCCACCCCTGGACCCCCAAAGTCTCATGTACATCCCTTCTGCAAAAGGCATTTTAGTCCATCTCTAAGAGTTGCCAAAGTCCCAAGAGTTTCAGCATTGCTGAAAAGTCCAAGTGCCAAGTCTCCTCCAAGATCCAAGGCAAACTCTCAACTGTGAGCCCTTATACAAATAAAAAATTAAAGACATCCACCATTCAAAGGCACAAGATAAACATTGTCATTCCAAAAGTTATACACAGGAGGATACAAACCATTGGGGCCAAAACAAGTCCAAAATCGAGCAGGGCAAACATCAAGTCCTGTAGATCCTTGTGGAACATCCAAAGCAATCTGTGCAAAATTGTGAACTCCATGTGGCTCCACACCTATGGCACTCTTGGTGGTAGCTCCCATGGATTCCCTCTTAGGCCTACTTTGCTCCCTCTTTGCAGTTTCCCTTAGATGATCTACATTCCTGACTTATCCAAACTTCTGGGATTTCCAGTGAATAGGCTTCTCACTCACAGATTTACACACTACCATCTCAGGGGAACACTGCCTGGTCTCCCAGGCCTTCTTCTGAAATGGAGGTGGAAGCCTTCTTAACCTCAGATTTCCTGCATTCTGAATGCACCTAAAACCAGTGTCACATGGATGATGCCAAAGTCTGCTGCCTGCTGGAGCAGTAGCCAGGCTTTCCTCTCTCTTGGCTGTAGGGTTTGAGTGTCTGGAATGCTGAACACTCTGACCCTGATTCCAGGGAACAAACTCTGTATGCCTCTGCCTTTCTGAAACCGGATGTGACCGCTACTACAATTGTGGAACATGGTGTGGCCACTGCCTCCATTCTGGAACATGAGGCTCTGCAGATTTCTCCTTAGTGCAAAGTCCCTTATGCATGAGGTTCTCAGCCTGCAAAGGATAAAGAACTGCCACCTCCTGTGATGCCCCCAGCACATGTTTTTTACTCTCCTGTTCCTCCTGGGCAATGGATATCTCCCCCTGTCTTTGCAGTCCACAGCCTTCCTAGTGCATCCTTTCTGGCCAATCTCACAACACTTTAGATCATTCTGTTGTGTTCTTTGCTCTCCATTCTCAACATAAATCTGACAAAAGCCCCCAACAATAACCATGCCACTGCCCCAATATTTAGCTGCTTTGAAATATCTTTTGAAAGATTAATCAGTGCACCATGCTTAATCTCAATCTCAGGCAGTCTCTGGTTATGAGCAAAATTCAGACAGATTTTCTTCCAAGCCACAGCACAAATCATCTGGAGTCCAACAACCAGTGCAGTCCTTCTTCCCAGTAGAAGCCTCCCCAGCCTGTTCCTTACAGCAAGGATTTCTATCAGCCTTCAGCTTGGAGCTCTAACCAGAATCTCCCATACAGAACAGCCAAAGCTGTTCCAGAACTTCACACATTTCCAAACCTTTGCTATCTCTTCCCATAAGCCATTCGCAAAAGCTTGTAATCCACATCACCAGGTACAGTCACAGCAATGACCCCACTTCTCTGGTATCAAATTCTGCATTAGTTACTCTTCTCCTTTTGCTGGAACAATACCCAACACTCAAGTTTAGGGAAAGAAAGGTTTATTTAGCTCACAGTGACTGGAAGTTTCATAGTTTAATACAGCCTGAATTATATAACAAGATCTTGAGACACTGCTCTCCCATGCTACAGGGTCTGGAAAGAGAGGCTGAGGTGCTGCTGTGTTTAGGATGATCTGCTCTAATACATACCATTTTGTAAAACACAATACCACTAACTGGAGACCCTCAAGCTATGACTTGACTGAACAACTTGGGCTATGACTGGAATTGTAACTTTAATTACTGACCAGAGTCTTGAGTTATGACCCTAATGCTGGCCATTTGTGCATCCAGATGTTCAAAAATACAGATATAACCTTAAACAGTTCCAGAAGAAACGTTACAACATCCTTCCTGTACAGAGTTATTTGAGAAATCCTGGGCAAGTGTCACTTTAAGGACACTGAAATTTGCCTGTGGACAGAAGAAAGACTTTGAAGGCAGTGTAGAGGAGCCTAAGTCTTCAAATGACAACTTGAGTTACAACTGGCCCTAAGAATGAATTGAGTTTGCAAGTCAAGGGTCCACTGTGTCATTGAATTTATGACAAACATATTTCCCACACTGATGACTGCAGCTGGCTGTAGATACCCAGGGTCAGCTCTGCCTCCATGGCTGCAGAGCATAGCTATGTAGGTCCCATGGTGTCACTGGGCTTCACATATCCATCAATAGAATAGAGATAGCACAGTCCCACTCACAGAGTCACAGATAAAAATCCAAAGGTCATGTATGTGAAAGAACTCCATCAAATCACAAATCACCCCAAGTGTGGTTGAGGGTATGTTTTTGTCTTAGGTACTCTTCTCTCATTGCTGGGACAAAATGCCCAACATCAAACATTAAGGAAGGAAAGGTGCATATGGCTCACAGCTAGTGGAGGTTTCAGTCCATACTCAGCTGGCTCCAAGGCAGAATGGCATATGGCACAGAGCCATTCATGGCAGTGGCAAAGAGCTAAGAGCAAAGGGAGTGGCAGCAGCTCAGGCAGCTAGCAAGCCACTCAACCCTTCTCACATTGTAATGCAGATCACCTGGCCAGCCACACCCACCATAATCAATCACAAACTCCAGAAGCTACCCCATGACTGCATGGGGCTTTGCGTGGACACCTATACACAAACCATAGAGTTATTATGTCTATGTTTCTGCACATATATCCAACTTTTCACACTTAGAGTGTCTAAAACACTCCATAGGAAAAACCAAGTGTCTTCCTTCTGTTCTGGTGAAGAAAGCATTGTGTTCCATTGCTGTTAGAATTTCAAGGTCTTTCTTATGATGAAAAACATCAGCATAGACTGCATTTGAGCAACTTTATACTGGTATATTTCTGCATCAAATAACTCTTGAGCTTTTATTAACTGTTCTACTGAGTCCTATTTATCAGAAAGGCAGGTGTATTACCTGATAATACAATAAGCTCTGTTGAATGTATGAGTTGTTTTTTTATGCCTCATAATCAGTTCCCGGAGCATAATAAAACAAAGGGTTTATTTCTCCCACCAATTCTTTTCAGTTTCTTTCCTAGGAAGAAAGCTATAAATTATCAAAATAATTGAAATAACTATCACCATTTAATATAAAATATAAAACATACTTTCATCTAACAAGGGACATGATAGGTAAAACAAGCAAAATATTCTTTAAGTTTGGTGACATTATGAAAGATGGGCATAAGCATTTGGGGACATTAAAGTTAGCAGTGGCATGATTCTGGGAACAGCTAAAACAGACCTCATTTAGATGTCATAAAAGGCATATTACAAATCATTTTTCTAAAACTCAATTGCAGGCATCTTATCTTAGCTGCTTCTGAGCTTTTCAATTCCCCAAAATTGTCAAAGCCAAGAAAAGAAGCACCTTATCATTTAGATATGGATACATAAAAGTAAAAACTAACTCCAGTGCATTCCTGTGTTTCAGTTTCAGAGTCTTCACATAACCTAAGACCTTAACCTCCTGATCAGCCTCTTTGCTGCACTTTTCCTGGCCTTCCTGAAGTAAGCATATCCCCGATTTTTTTCCAAGGCCTTCATGCCTAGAATGGATCATATCTGCTTTGTTCCCTGAAGAACTTCTAGTCATCATAGACTTTGATTTAAAATGTGTTATATTAAAAATTAAAAATCATTTTATAACATCCTATTTAATAACTGTCAATAATGCCTAAGTTTTTCAGCTAAATACTGTATATCAAAGATCCCTAAATTCTTAAGTACTTTGCTAAGGAGAAAGATATGAGATACAAACTTGAGATCTTACTAGAAATTCAAAAATCTCTCTTGAGCAAGCAAGACATTAGACATAAACTGGTACAGGCTATATGATTCCATTTGTGTGGAATTCTAAAATAGGCAAGATTAAACTAGAATGACAGAAAGCAGATTGGTGATTTCCTGGACCTGAGAAGTCAGAAATGGGCATGAAGGGGCATGAGTGGAGGAATGAAATGTTCTTCATCTTGATTGTGGTGTTCTGAGTCAGGTGTACACCTTTGTGAAAATGCATCAAACTCCTACTTAAAAATGGTGCAGTCTTAGATGTAAATTATATCTGCAGAAGCAAAGCAGAATTAAATGGAGAAGCATCAGGCCTGTGCAGTGAGAATCTGTGTTTGAAGCAGTGCCCAGAGCAGTAGCTCCAGTGTCTCATGACACTTGCTACAATTACAAAATCTCAGGTTTCATGCCATATTTCCTGGATTAAAAACCCTGGAGGTTGTGCCCAGCTGTTTACTTTCACTAACACTCTGGAGGATTCTGAAGTTTGAAAATCGGTATGTAAGAACTCTGGACAGCTGTACTTTTGCTCATGGAAGACATTCACTATATCTTAATAGGCAAAGAACAAGAAAACAAAGGTCATGAATACTGATTGTGATGTCATGTATGGAAGGGTATGACACATCTCTCCAGCTAGAATGTGCACCATGTTAGCTTTTGATCATTGCAACAAAACAACTAAGAAAAACAACTTAGAGGAGCAATGACTTATTTTGGCTTATGATTTTAAAAGCTTTATTTCATGGTCTGCTACCTCCTTTGGTTTTTGACCTCTGGCAAGCCAGAAACCTCATGGTGGAAGGTTGTGGTTGAGAAAAGCTAACTACCATAAGGAAAGCAGGAAACAGAGAAAGCCAGAGAGCTTGGAATCTAGAATCAGATATGGTTCCCTGGCCATGCCCCCTGACTCAATTCAACTAGACCCCACTCCCTGAGAGCCTTTTCAACTACAACTTCATCAATATGAAAGAAAGTCTGTACATTCTTTAAGAGCAGTGTCCATGTTTTCAATACTCTTCTGCTCACACTTCTCTCTCCCTATATGCTAAGCTATGGCAAATAGACCCTGTGCTTCATCCAGAAGGACTTGAATAAGGGTATAATGACATTTCCTTGCTTCCTGCTAACAAGTGTTAAGCACCTACTCTGGGTCAAGTACAGTACAAACTGGTGAACTGGGATTACTGAGTATATATGCTGCAAAAAAGCACTACCCTGGTTTTCAGTATCACTGACTCTTCGTATTTGTTTAATATATAAGCAGTTATCCAAGACAGAATCTTCAGTGTCAACTGATCCTCAGCTATTGATATCACCACTCAATTAAAGTTGGCCACCAGTTGTCATCAACTGTGCTTTCTCAGTACCTATGCTTTGCATCACTGCTTTGTAATGCTTTCTCTCTCTTGTGTGGTAGTTGGAGTGACCATCTAGAGAATGAGGCTCATACTGGCCCTGCCTCCAGCACAGTGATCTTTCAAAATGCTTTTTGAATGATTTCATTTTATCATTTAATATACCTCCACATTCTCAGTCACCTGAAGAATAAAATACAAACTGCTTATTTTGACAGTCAAGGTCTTTTGAGTTTCACAAACTCAACGAAAACAGGAGGTTCAACCATCTTGTTTGTTGAAGCAGTTCTTGACACAGTGTAGATGTCTAATTAATATTTGATAACATTATTATTCTCAAAGCTGCTCCTACTCTCTATATACTTTTGCCTTGTCTCACCTTCAGTCTTGTAGTCTATTCTTCACAGTTCCTGGACAAGCCATATCTCAGAGCATTTGCACATTTACTTCCTGTACCCACAATACCCATCCTTCCTGGAGAAGCAATAACTGAGTTTACTGAGACTTGGACTACTTATTAACTGGCTTCTACACAGAGCTGGCTTTGGCTTAATTCACCCAAGGAAGTTAACAGCTTCTTTTACCTGCTGCTATAAAAAAGCTCCAAATGATTAATTCTATAAATCATATTAATTCTATTGTTCACTTTTGAATTTGAGATTTGGATATCATTTATATGTCACCTGAGTATGCCAGGTCATATTGGGGTGGCAGAAAACATTATAGTCCTATTTCTTGAGCTGGGAAGACTCCCTTTCACATTTGGGGGTGGAATTTTTAGTTCTATGTGATAGTTTAAGAAAGTGAAAGAAATTTTGTAATTACCAAGCTATTGTCATCCACAGGAAAAAAAGAACAGAGGGTGAGGTCAGAAAAGTATCTCTATTTTCATCTTGGCAATCTTAATAAAAAGTAAATCTATTTTCAATCAAATTATTCATGTCTAACCAAAATGATATAATAGTGTAATTGAAGTAACTACCATAGAAAACCATATTCATTAATCTTATCTATATGTGCAAATTTTAGGCTAATATACTTCCTGGTTGAATTCAAAATAAACAAATAAATAAATAGAACCACAATGATGTGATCATTGTTAGCATTAATTGAGTACAAACTATGTGCTGTTACTTAATGCCTGGAAAATTTGAAGAAGTACATGGATAGTCCCACTCACCTAGAGTTTGCCAGGGAAGCAGTTATTCCACTGAGCCATCTCCCTGGCTTCTTCACTCACCTAAATGCAACAGTTTAGGAACATGTCCAAGGTCACATATGTCAGGGGTGAGACTTGAACTCAGGCTTTCTGTTATCATTGTCTACCAATGTATCATGTCATGTTCTGTAGGCCATAGATGGGGGAGAAGCTGCTGCAATTTGTTACCTTCACCTTAGTTGCATTATCTGCAGCAATTTAAAATCTGTTTCCACTGTTCAAGCATTGGACATAATTTCACTACCATGAATTTCTACTGCATTTACTCATAGAGCAATGAGGATTTAAATGTAAATCATTCCCATTCAGTGTAATGGGACATGTCACTAATCATGACATATCACCAACACAGCACTTTCTGAAATGAATGGTTTTGGCTCAGAGTAATACAAAGTATTTCATTTATTCTAACATTTGAGGATGCTGTTATGAATACCTAGTAAGTGACATAGATACTAACTGGTAAGAGCCGCTATCCTGGAACATCCCAGCTGGGGGTCACCTAGCCCTGGAAGATGGTGTCAATAATGGAACTCCGTGGATGTGCTTGAAAGCCAACATGTATCACACACTGCTCTCTGAGGAGAATGGAGCCCTTTTGAAAGTAAACACATCCAAATTTGATTTTATCTGCCATAAAGAGAAAAGTTTCTAGGTTACTGGAAGCCTTTTGAACTAGGAAAATGTATGTAGTTGGATGTATCAATGGTGTAAATATAATGAACAGACACCACTCACGGTACCCAGCCAACACAACCTTGTCCACACTGAGCAATAGTTTCCATAAAATTAGAACAGACAGTGCAATCACTGTTTTTTGTTTGCTTGTTTGTTTTGTCTATTTCAGTAAAAACATGAAAGGAGACAGGAAACCCTGAGCAGCAGGCAGTCTGATGTTCTCATTCTCTCTACCTCTGCACTTTTTAGGCACAAGGGGCTCAGCCACACTGTTCTCAGAAGCATCCAGAGACTTCATATTTAGCATTTGTTGAAACATTTGTGTTTCATTCAAATCTATCTATATACCAGTGCATTTTATCAATGCTACCAAAAAAATCCTAAATTTGCTCAAAATACATTTCAACTCAGATTTTCCAACATGATCTATATGAACAGCTATCAGACAAGCTATTTCTCTCTTATTTGAACATTTTTATCTTAAGTATATCATTTCACGTTGTCTTATATCATAATTACTTGTAGAATGAATGAAAAACCTCCACAGCAAGACAGTGAGCACCAATAACACTATGGCTCTTTGTCATATAAAATAGACTTACTCATTATATTTTATTTTATTTTTTTAAATTATATTTTTCCCATAATTTTCTTGAGAAACAAATAGCAATGAGACAGTTTTTATACTTTTCGACTGGATGGTTAAGACCAAGGTAAAGCAGGACCAATGCAAAAAGAGTTGTAGCTTTTGGGTCTGATAAGGTCAGTGAAATCCCCTCAGAATTTAAGCTGAGATCGTGTACTTCAGACGGCAGAACATTTGTTAGTGTCAGCCATGTGAATGAGTCATGGCCATTGCTTGGACAATGTGCTCTCTGTGAAAGCCTAAGAGAAGGTTTTCTCTCCATGTGACTCTCCTTAGGCACACTCTACATCATCGATCACTTTCCTCTTTGGCCCCATAATCTCCTTGATCAGAAAATTTGGGACACTACTGAATTACATGATGTTACAGTACAGGTTCTCATATGTAATGAGATTAATTGACCTTGGAAGACTAGAGCCAAAATGCTGGTTTCCTTACAGCCCTCCTTTTTCTCTAATTTTGGTCTGCAAACTTAGGTTGTTAGCCACCCAGAAGACAAGCTTATTGTTACTACCACAAAACCTAGGCTGTTAAGCTTAAGCTCACTATCTGTCTGAATATCAAACATCTTAGGCATAACATGGAACAGGTATTTTTCATCAAGTATTGATGTGTTGAACTTTAAGTCCCTACAGAATATGATGAAAAAGCATTTAAAAATTAGAATATATTTTAAAAATAGGCATAAAAATTATACTCTTCCTATGTTTACAGATAAGTCCAAAAATCTAACCATATACAACCTTGAAGCAAGACAGTCCCACAATATTCCTTTCCCTGTCTCTTGCCTTCATTCACCACCCCTTTCTTTTTGAACAATCATCTACCTGAGAGAGAGCACAGCAGCAACTGGCATGTCATGACAAGAAGCCCATATTCAGAAGACCAGAATGACAGGCACTCCAAACATGAAAATACTATTACAGATTACCATCTTCAGTGCAGTTGCTTAGTTCACAGATATCAGTATAGTTAGTCAGGGTGAGAATCTTTCCAGTTAACTGCTAGATTCAAAAAGCTTCTGGAGATTCTCAGGATCATTGCCTTGTCCATCTTCTACATATAACTGTATGGCTTAACTAATTCATGTTTCCCAGCTCTTCTCCTTTTCCTCTCTTGATTAGTCAGTCCTTGAGATTCTGTTTTTGTTTTACTTGTATTATACCTTTCTATTTGTATTTATACCTTTGAGCTCTTATGCAAGGGAAACTGTATGATATTTACACATGTGTATCTGATTTATTTCACTTATGAGTATATGTTCAAGTAGCATCCACTTCAATATAAAGGCTTCTAGTTTATCATTTTTAATAACTGAATAATACTGCATTGTGTAAAAATACCACATTTTTTTCAACATTCCTCAGGTGATGGGCATCTTGGTTTTTTCCAAGATTTGGCTATCACAAATTGTGCTGCTATAAACATAGGCACACATATATAACTCTAATATGATGTTTTCAGATCCTCCAGGAAAATTCCCAGTAGAGGAATATCTGGTTTAAATGGGATTTCCAGTGCTAGTTTCCTAAGGGTCTGCACACTGATTTCTGTAATGGTTGCAGCAGTCTGCATTCCCACCAGCAGTGGAGAAGTGTTCCTTTTTCCCCACAGCCTCTCCAATACTTGTCGGGTGATTTCTTTATGATAGACATTCTTTCTGGAGTAAGATGATATCTCAATATTTTATTTTGCAGTTCACATATGGCTAGTGATGTAGAGCACTTTTTCATATATTTATTCACTTCTTTAATTTCATCCTCTGGAGAGCATGTATTCATCTTAGATGTCCATTTGTGGATTGGGTCTCTAAATTTTGGGACCCTAGTGTTTTTTGGTTCTTTATAAATTCTGGAGAGCAGAACTTTGAGTACTTATTCGTCATGATTTTTTCCAAATTTGTGGGTTCCCCTTTCACTTTGCTGGTAATTTCTTTTGACATGAAAAAACTTCTCAGTAAAAGCAGTTCCCAGTTGTTAATTCTTTCAACTGCTTCCTGTGCGATTTGATTTCTGTTCATGAAGTCTTTGCCCACCCCTATGTCTTCAAGGGTTCCTCCTACTTTCTCTCCAAGGAGATTCAATATCTCTGCATTAATGTTTGGATCTTTAATCAATTTTGACTTTAGATTAGTGCATGATAATAGAGCTAGGTCAAGTTTTAGTTTTTGACATGTAGAGAATCAGTTTTCCAGCACCATTTGTTAAAGAGGGTATCTTTCTTCCAGTGAGTATCTTTGGCTCCTCTGTCAAAGATAAGGTGGCTGAGTGTGTTCCTAGGGGCTTCAGCATCTTCTAATCTATTCCATTGATCCTCAGGTCTATTTTGTTGCCTGTACCATGCTGAATTTATCACAGTAGCCCTGTAGTATACTTTCAAGTCAGGAATTGCAATACCTCCTGCCTTGTCTTTATTGCCCAGGACTGCAGGTGCTATTCTCGGTCTCTTCTAGCTCCAGATAAATTTTAGGAATGATTTCTCTACCTCTGTGAGGTATGTCAGTGGTAGTCTGATAGGGATTGCTTTAAATATGTATAGAAATTTTGGAAGTATGGCCATCTTCACAAGGTTGGTTCTTCCTTTCCAGGAGCATGGAATATCTTTCCATTTTCTGAAATCCTCTATGATATCTTTCTTAAAAGTACTGTAATTTTCCTTGAAAACAACTTTGACTTATTTAGTTAGATTAATTCCAAGGTATTTCCTTCTCCTCAGTGATATTGTAAAAGGTATTGTTTCTATAATTTCCCTCTCAGTATGTTTGTTGTCTGTATAGAGGAATGCCATTGACATTTAGGTACTCACTTTATACCTTGCTATGCTACTGAATTTCTGCATTAATTCTAGTAGCTTCTTGGTGGAGTTTTTTGGGTCTTCCAAGTAAAGTATCATGTCATCTGCAAATAAAGATAATTAAATTCTTCTTTACCTATTCTTATTCTTTTCATTCTCTCTCTTCTCTAATGGTTGTAGCTAATGATTTCAGAAGTATATTGAATCGGAGTAGTGATAGAGGATAACGTTGTCTTGTACCAGATCTAAGAGTAAAAGTTTTTAGTTTTTTGCATTTAGTATTATGTTAGCCATTGGGTTTTCATAAATGGCTTTTACCAGATTGAAATAGAGGCCATCTATTCCAATTTTCTGTTGGACTTTGAACATGAATGAGTGTTGGACTTTGTCAAAAGCCTTTTCTGCATCAATCGAGATGATCATGTGGTTTTTAGTTTTTGCTCTATTGATATAGTGTATTACATTTACAGATTTTTGAATATGGAACTATCCTTTCATCCCTGGGATGAATCCTATCTGGTCATGGTGTATGATCTTCTTGATGATATGCCGTATTCTATTTGCTAGGATTTTATTGAGGATTTTAGCATCTATGTTCATGAGGGAGATTGCCCTGTACTTCTCTTTCTTAGCTGAGTCTTTCCCTGGTTTTGGTATCAGTATAATACTTGCCTCCAGGAATGATTTTGGAGAACTGTTCCCTTTCGAATTTCATTGAAGAGTTTGAGGAGTATAGGGACTACATCTTCTGTAAATGTCTTGTAGAATTCAGCTGTGAATCCATCCAGACCTGGACTTTTCTTTATTGGTAAGTTTCTAATTACATCTCATATTTCATTGGCTGTTATTGGGATATTGAGAGTGGTTATATCTTGTAGATTCAGTTGTGGTAATTCGTACCTTTCTAGGAATCTGTTCAATTCTTCAGTATTTTCTATTCTGTGAGAGTAAAGATTCTCAAAGTAGCTATTGATAATCTTCTGAATTTCCACTGCGTCTGTCGTAATTACATCCTTTCATTCCTTATTGCATGTATTTGAATTTTTTCTTTCCTCTTTTTATGAGGTGGGGCTTATCAATTTTATTTAATCTTTCAAAGAACCAGCTTTTTGCTTTTCTAATTCTTTTAATTGTTTTCTTCATCTCAATTGAATTAATTTCTGCTCTAATCTTTATGATTTCCTACCGTCTTTGGGCTCTGGGTTTGATTTGCTCTTCCTTTTCTAGTTGTTGAAGATGCAGCATTGGGGTATTTATTTGTTCCTGTTCTGTTTTCCTAATGTGCGAGTTCACAGCTATGAATTTCCCTCTGAGAAATGCTTTCATCGTATCCCATAAATTCCGATAAGTTGTGTTTGAATTTTCATTGAATTGTAGATATTGTTGAATTTCTTGTTTAATTTCATCTCTGACCCATTGGTTGCTGAGTAGGGCGTCATTTGGTTTCTTTTGTCATTTATTTTCTCTTTCATTGCACTTTGGTCAGAAAATGTGCACGGGATAGTTTCTGTCTTCTTACATATACTTAAGCATGACATATGGACCAGTATGTGGTCTATTTTAGCAAATGACCCATGTGCAGCTGTGAAAAATGTATATTCAGCTGTGTTTGGGTGGAACACTCTGCATATGTCCACCAAGTCCATTTGTTTCAAGCTCTGGTTCAGTTCTGTTATTTCTTTCCTAAGTTTTTGTCTGGTTGACCTATCATATTGGGATAAGCGGGTGTTAAGGTCTCCTGTTAAGACTGTGGTATTGGATATTAGATTTTTCTTGTCCATTAAGATTTGCTTTGTATAGTTGAGTGCTCACCTGTTTCGTGCATACATATTTATGAGTGTTACCTCTTCCTATTCAATTTTTCCCCTAATCAGTATACAGTCACCTTCTTTATTAGAATTGATCATTGTTGGCTTGAAGTTGAAACTGTCTGAGAAAAACATTGCTACCGTGCTTTTTTCAGAGGTGCTGAGGGATGTAATATTTTGTTCCATCCTTTGACTTTCAGCCTATGAATGTCGCTATGAGTTAAATGTGTTTCTTGTATACAGCATATTCTTGGATTTTGATTCCTAATCCACTGTGCTAGTCTATTTCTCTTAATTGGTTAATTGACTCCATTCACATTGATGGTTAGAACTGAGATGTATTGACTTATGATTGACATGTTATTCATGTTTTCTCATTTATTTTTCTTCTATGTTTAATCGCTTGCCCTATTTAGTTGGTTGCTTCTGATCTCATTCGTGGATTTCCGATCATTTTGGCCATTTTCTAGAAAATTTTTCAGTAGCCTGTGTAGTGTTGGCTTTATCGTCATGAAATTCTTTAGCTGTTCTTTGTCATGAAAGTATTTCATTTCTCCATCAAACTTGAAAGAGAGCTTTGTAGTATATAGTAGTTTGGGCTGAAATTGGTTTTCATAGAGAATTTGAAGTACTCTTCTCCATGCTCTTTTGCCTTCATGGTTTGTGAAGAGAAGTTGGACGTAATTCAGATGGGTTTTCCTTTGAATGTGATCTTCTTCTTTTCTCTAGTGGCTTTTAGTATATTATTCTTGTGCTGAATTTCTGGGATCTTGCCTAATATATGTCTCGGTGTGTTTTTCATTGGGTTGAGGTTACTTGGCGTTCTGTATGCTTCAGTTAACTGAATGTCAGATTGTTTCCTCATATTTGGGAAGATTTCTGCTATTACTTCTGCCCATATTTTTAATGTCATTTGTATTGACTCCTTCTTTCTCATTGATGCCTATTAGTCTCACATTGTTCATCTTTG
>NW_004524590.1:17520294-17522152 GCF_000260255.1 Octodon degus
TTGCATCCTCTTGCAGGTGATGGATTATTTTTTCCTACATCCTAGTTGTTTTTAAGAGATCTTTTCTTACCTTTTCACTAACAGCTCCAGAGTCTTCAAGATCTGAAACTCTGTCTTCACTTTCACTTAAACGGTTTTGCAAGCTTGTTATTGAGATTTTAATTTCCTCTATATCTCTTTGACTCTGCTTCATGTGATCCATTTCTTTCTGTATTGCTCATTCAAGGAATCAGTCATTTTTTTAATCTCCTCTGTTTTTTTTTAACAATGTCTTTTTTAGAAGCAGTTAAAAATTCTTTTACTGCAGTGTTTTTCTCAGATTGGGTTTCCTCCCTACGGTTCTGTAGTTGATTCTTTACTTCAGATGCTATGAGTTCTGAGAATTCTTTTTTTCAGAAAAGAATCTGCTCTGAGTTCCTCTATAATTTTCTGGTGTTTCTTATTTACTATCGACTTTATTAATTCATACATTTGAGCTTAGTTAGTAGAAAAGAATTCTGCTATGAGTTCCTCTATGACTTTCTGCTGTTGCTTATTTACTATCGACACTGTTAATTCATACATTTGAGCTGAGCTAGTGTCCTCTGCACTTGTTCCGGGAGGGCGTTGTGTTTCCTCCATACATTCCTCCATTTGATTCTTTACTGAAGATGTTATTAATTCAAGGATTTCTTTTTTCATTTCCAATCTGAGTTCCTCTATACTTTTCTGCAGCTGTTTCTTTATTTCAGAAGCCCTTGATTCATTGCTTTCAACTGTGTGATTCCCAATTTGTTCTTTGTTAGTGTCCTCTGCACTTGTTATTGGTGGGCTTATATTCTGAGATTGCAATTTGCTCCTTCTCATTGTCATTTTGTGTAGCACTGTCTTCTGACATTTGTTGTAGATCTTTGTTGCAGTTATAACCTTAGCACCTACTGAAGTTCAGGTTCAGATTTACGAAGTTTGGATTTATCCAGCTGTGCCTGACTTGGGTCTGGCTGCTGTGCTCAGTTCCTTCCTGCTCCTACCTTTGAGGGTGAACCTGTTGTGCCCCTCTGGCAAGATGTTCTGCTCCTGGACTATCTGGGTGGTCTGTCTCCTACACTCTCTGCAGGGATTGCAGCTGCAGGATTTTACCCCAGGCCTGTATGCCAGGCCTAAGGTGAGTCTGGAGGGGACAAGGTGGAGTACAGGGGAGGGGCAGCTCTCCCCCACACTCACAGGGCCTGGGCTACGACTGGATCTAAGGGTTTGTGGAATGCATTAGTAATTCCTATTCTGTGGGCGGGGTGTGAGGGGTACTATGGAGTGATGGGGGGCATCCCAAGAGGGAGAAAAGGGACATCACCCACGCTGTGCCTGGGCTGGGACCAGTAGGTCCCGCTGGCACAGAGTTGCCAGAAGCTCTCCCACATACTCACCAGGCCTGGGCTAGGACTGGATCTGAAGTTTTCCAGAACATGGAAGAAATACCTCTCAGCGGGCGGTGTAGGAGAGGTGCTGTTGAGTGGTGGGGGTATCCCAAGGATTTGGAAGAGGGTCTCACCCACACTGCACCTGGGCTGGGAACAGTAGGTCCCACTGGTGCAGAGTAGAGGGAAGCTCTCCCACATACTCACTGGACCTGGGCTAGGACTGGGTCTCTACTCATTATATTTTTTTTTGTTATGAAATTATGTTTTATTTCTTCATAATATTTATTTATTTATTTTATATTCACTGGTTAATTGCTGTACAAGAAGTGGTTAATTGCTGTACAAGAACTGTGATCGTATTTACAAACACCATTAGAACAAATCATTCAATTCATTAACAGAATGCAACTATATATCTATCCTAACCACTTTGAATACACAGATACAAAATGGACATTCAT
>NW_004524590.1:17526855-17531292 GCF_000260255.1 Octodon degus
TGTATTTATATATTTTTATAATCTATTCATGTTGATGGTGGAAATCCCCACCAGAGTATAGAACATGAGAAATTCCTCCTCAAGCAAGAGCCAGGAAAAGGAATAGTTTCTCCATTCCCTGCTGTCTTCTATTGAGGCCTTCAATGGAAACAATGTTGTTCCCCCACCCTGGAGGTCAATCTGCTCTGCTGAGTTCACCAATGTACATGTTGGTTATTTTTACTTTTATTCATTTTAATGAGAAAAGAAGATCATATAACAATGAAACAATTTCAAAACAGGACAGTAGGACAGTTAAAATAATTAATTTATAATTATTGTTGTCTTCATAGTAGTTATTCATAGTAAAAGATGCAGACATAATATCTTGTCTAAACAATATTAGTACAAACCTTTCTTGTCAATAAACTAAGAGAAAGTAGCTGTATATCTATCCTAACTATCTTGTATATATAAATATTTTTTCACAATAAAATGGTCCTTTATTAGTATACCCCTTTTGTTTTTGTTTTGTCAGAGATCAGTGTTCTATTCAAGTACGTACAATCTTTGGACTGGCATCAAGTATGAAAAGGTCCTTTAAAGACTTCTCCAAATACAACTTCTTAACCAATTTACATGTTAATGTCATCTAGAAACACGCTCACACACAACTGAAACAATACTTAATTTGCCATCCTCCAACCAAACTGACACATACAATTGACCATCACAAGTAGCATCTATTCTTATGCCATGGGCACAAGATAAAATCTGCCTCCCCAACTAGAACCCTCAAGAGCAGTCACCATGTTTTCTCTTCCAGCTTCTACTTTTCCTCTCTCTTTTTCCCTTCCCTACCTCACCTTTCCCATCTCCTCCAATTCCTTCCCCTTCTCTTTCTTTCTGTCCCTATCTCTGTCTCTGTCTCTGTCTCTGTGTCTCACACCTCATTTAAGGCTGTACAAAATGTTGAAAGTCAGGATTCAACTAGTCTCAATCAATAAACTAGAAATGTTTCATGACTCTATCTCAAAGGAAATCTTGCCTTCCGAGGTCATATATATATTAGGAATGGTGATGATGCACAGAATTCCTCTGGGATGCCATTTCTTATAGCTATCAGATGTCACATTTCTGTAATGGCAACCATTACACAAAGTAGCACGGCTGATTTTTTTTTGCAAACTATAAAAATATTCCACCATCTGCCATGAATATAAAGAATGTTGAGAGTGATAAATGTTTTTCAATTTCTTAGGAGCCTGGTAAAAGCAAGGAAACAAGAAAAAATCAGAAAAATGTATAATTGGAAAATATACTTGAATTCTGTACAACAGATAATGTTTCAGAACAGGACAAATTTGTGTTAAACTGAAGCCAACCAAAACTCATGGCTGGAATTAAAAGCAACTTTTGTCATTCATAAATCTGTAGATTCTGCAACAATTACTTTGCATGGTGCTGTGGAGACAGTACAAACTGGTGATTCTATCTCTGTAATGTTCTTCAGGAAAAGGAGAAAATAGAACCCAAAGAACAGACCACTAATTAAAATTATCAATGAAGTCAATTGAGGAAAGGAGTTCTAGTTTGAAACTCAGGGTCTGTGTTTAAATTCTGCTGCATCCACCCAATTATGAACATCTGACCAAAACACTTAACTTTGTTGAGTCTTAGCCTTCTCATATATGAAACAAAAAATTAAATCTCACTTACCTTCTTACAGTTTAACCTTATAATTTATAAAATGATGTTTGAGAAGTTACACTACAAATTATAAAATGTACAAATGTAAATTATTAAAATAAAAATTGGTCAATACAAATATAAGGACTGTAAACATACTCTGTAAATAAGAAAAAATGTTCCTTTGCCCTGACAAAGCTTATTTTTCTTTCAAATGTATATAAAAGTTCTTAGATATTAGATGGAATATAGTGTACATGGCTGTAATCCCAGCACTCTGAAGGTTGGAGCAGAAGGGTTGCACCATTGCCCAGCCAGTGCAACTTAATCCTGTCTCAAAATTAGAAAAAAAACAAAAAGTTTTTAAAAATCCTAAAACCTGTATCTCGGTGCAAAGGCCCTGGTTTCAATCTCCAATAACACGGAGCAGTGGGGGGAGGAGAGGGAACTTCTTAAGTAACATTGAAAATTAACTTTAGAGACCCAGAATGCAGGCCCAACCTGTGAGCGAGAGTGTCTGGGGTCCCTGGATCCTGAATAGACCCAGAGCGCAGGCCCGGCCTGTGAGTGGGACCGCCAAGGGGCCACCAGATCCTGAATAGACCCAGAGCACAGGCCTGGCGATTGAATGAGAGTACTCAGGGCCTTCCAGATCATGAATAGACCCAGAGAACAAGCCCAGCATGTGAGTGAGACCGCCTGGGCCTGCAGACCTGGAATAGACCTAGAGTGCAGATGGGGCAAGTGAGTGAGAGGAAGCGGGGCTGCTGGATCCTGAATTGACCTAGAGTGCAGGCCCGGTGTGTGAATGAGACTGTCTGGAGCCCACTGGATCCTCATTCAACCCACAGTAGAGGCCCAGCGTGGAACCCCTCAGCAGAACTCCCTACAAAGAGGCTAGACACAAGACCCACCCAGGTGATTTAGGAGCAGAACACCTTGCCAGGGTGAAACAAAAGGTTCAACTCCAATGGCTGCAGCAGAAAGAAGTAGAGCACAGCAGCCAGACCCCAGCCAGATCCAAGCCACACCCACCTGGAGAAATCTGAACTTCATAGATCTGGACCTGGTGCTAAGGTAATAACTCTATCTAAGCTCTACACCAAAGGTCAGAAGACAGTGGTATACAAAACAACAAAATGCAGTATCAGACCCTGAATCCACCCAGTACAAATGCACAAGACACTAGCATAAAGGAAACTGGAAATCATACACCTGATATCTCTGAAATAATAGCGTTGGAAGTAAAGAAACAAGTGCAGAATGCTATAGAAGAAATCAGATCAGAAATAATTTCTGAACTAAAAAATGTAGTGATAACTACAATCAAAGAAGTACTAAATGCTTCTAAAGACTACACTGATAAAAAAGTAGAGCAGAATATAAAAATGATGAAACCCCTGAATAAACAATTTAGGAAAGAAATAGAATGTATGAAACAGATTCAAAGTGATATACAGAAAATTAAAACTTCAATCACAAGCTGGCAAAACCGTTTGAGTGAAAGTGAAAATAGACTTTCTGACTTTAAAGACACGACTGCAGCTAGTGGAAAAGTAAGAAAAGATCTCTTTAAAACAACTAGGATGGGGCTGGAGAGATGGCTCAGTGGTCTAAAGCACCTACTTTGGACAAGCTTGGCAAAGCACAGGGACCGCGGTTCAATCCTCCAGCTCCACATGCCAGCCAGCCGCGCCGCCTGGTGGGCTGAGCTGGCCACACACACACACACACACACACACACACACACACACACATACAATAAATGTTAAAATAAAAAAAAATTTAAAACAACTAGGATGCAGGAAAAAATAATTCAGTACCTGCAGGATGATGTAAAGATGAACAACGTGAGACTAATAGGCATCAATGAGAAGGAAGGAGCCAATATAAATGATATAAAAAGAATATGGGCAGAAGTAACAGCACCAAATTTCCCAAATATGGGGCAACAATCTGACATTCAGATAACCAAAGCATATAGAACTCCCAATAGCATCAACCCAATTAAAACCACACACAGAAATATAATAATCCAGATCCCAGAAATTCAGCATAGGAACAGCAGACTAAAAGCCGGTAACGAAAAGAAACAAATCACATTTAAAGGAAAACCCATCAGAATAACAGAAGATTTATCTTCAAAAACCATGAAGTCAAGAAGATCATGGAACAAAGTACTTCAAGTCTTGCAACAAAACAAATCTCAACCCAGACTGATATAACCTGCAAAATTCTCTTTAAAGTATAATGGAGAAATGAAATACTTCCATGACAAACAACAACTATAGAATTTCATGATGACAGAGCCAAGCCTACACAGACTACTAAATGTTGTTCTAGAGAGGAAGCAAATTGATCACAGTCCCATGAATGAGAATGGAAAGAACCCACCAAATAAGGCAAATGAACACAGGAGAATAAGAGGTATACAATAGTAATCTTTCAGTTATTCTTTTGTGTTCAGCAGCAAAATATTACCATCAGCACACTCTACAAATGAACTTCTCTTCCACCCAATGGGTCATGATTCCATCTTAGTCTACAGGGTGGATTTCAAAGAAATAGCTATAGCTCAGTCCCACAAGTGACGCCTGGCCACCAGTAACTGTCATGGTCATTATGCATGTCCACAGCACACTAGAACTTTGTGCAATATTCTATCCTCAAACTGTTGGAAGTGCTGGCCATTTATTTGCCATTCCAGTATTTATCTTATGTTTTACTCTTAGTACTTCTTTGCTATCATGAAAACTTTTTCTTAGTTCA
>NW_004524590.1:17531989-17532957 GCF_000260255.1 Octodon degus
TCCTATCTACAAACACCATTAGAAAAAATCACTCTATTCATTAAGAGAATGTAACTATATATCTATCCTAACCACTTTGAATACACAAATACAAAATGGACATTCATCTGTATACCCTTGTTTTTGTTAAGTTCTGTTATTTGAATATTATAGGTGTGTTAACTCAGCAAAACAATCTAAAAGAGTCCACAATAGTATTGGGTCTTCCGCTTCACTGACATTGTCAGAAATTGTTGACCTGAGTCCCCTAGAGCTCAAAATAACAGTATGACTTTACTTCTGATATTTCGTTTTTACACTTTCCTGCTGGGTGGTTAAGACCAAGGTAAAGCAGGACCTATGCAATAAGAGTTGTGACTTTTGGGTCTGATAAGGTCAGTGAAATCCCCTCAGGATTTATCCTGAGATCCTGTACCTCAGATTGTTTGTCAGCGTCAGCCATGTGGATGACTCACGGCTATTGCTTGGCAAATGTGCTCTCTGGGAAAGCCTGAGAGAATGTTTTCTCTCCATGTGACTCTCTTTAGGCACACTCTACATCATCAATCACTTTCCTCTTTGGCCCCATAATCTCTTTGATCAGAAAATTTGGGACACTGCCGAGTTACATGACGTTACATTTTAAGTTCTCATATGTCCCGAGTCTTAATTGACCTTGGAAGGCTAGGGCCAAAATGTTGACTTTCCTTGCAGCCCTCCTTTTCATCTAATTTTGGTCTACAAATTTAGGTTGTTGACCATCCAGAAGACAAGCTTATTGTTATTACCATACAACCTAGACTGTTAAGTTTAACCTCACTATCTGTCTGCATATCAAACATCTCAGGCATAATATGGAACAGGTATTTTTCATCAAGTATTGATATTTTGAAATTTAAGTCCCTACAGAATATGATAAAAAATATTTAAAAATTAGAATATATTTTAAAAATAGATATAAAGAATTATATACTTCTTATGTTTATACA
>NW_004524590.1:17533057-17537640 GCF_000260255.1 Octodon degus
ACATAAGTCCAAAAATCTCACCACATACAACCTTGATGCAGGACAGTCCCACAATATTCCTTTTCCTGTCTCTTGCCTTCATTCACCACCCCCATCTTTTTGAACAACCATCTACCCGAGAGACATCATAGCAGAAACTGGCATGTCATGACAAGCAGCCCGTATTCAGAAGACCAGAATGGCAGGCACTCCAAGCATGGAACTATTATTACAGATTACCATCTGCAGTGCAGTTGCTTAATTCACAGGTATCAGTATATATAGTTAGTCAGGGTGAGAATCTTTCCAACTAACTTCTAGATTACAAAAATCTTCTGAAGATTCTGAGGATCATTGCCTTGCTCATCTTTTACATATAACTGTATGGCTTGACATTGTCATGTTTCCTAGCTCTTCTCCTTTCTCTCTCTTGATTAGTTAGTCCTCGAGATCCTGCTTCTCTTTTACTTGTATTATACCTTTCTATTTGTATTTCTTCTTTTGAGCTCTTATACTAGGGAAACTATGTGATATTTACACATGTGTGTCTGGTTTATATCACTTATGAGCATATCTTCAAATGGCATCCACTTCAATACAAAGGCTTCGAGTTTATCATTCTTAATAGCTGAATAATACTCCATTGTGTAGCTAATATTTTGTGCATATTCTTTAATGATTTGTTTCTTTACAATAAGTTTTGGACAATACAAAAAAGAAAATTAACTTTTATTTGCTTTAAAATAAATTACAAAAAATACAAAACAAAGTATTATAAAATAAATTACATATACATGTCAGATGAAAAGTAGAAACAAAAAATAAACATATGAAAAAAATTCAGCATCACTGGTTATGTTAGAGATGCAAATTAAACAATACTCCATCTCACCCCGAAAGAATGCGTATTGTAACATATCAACCTATAACAAATGTTGGTGGGTCGTGGGGGAAAAGGAACACTTCTCCACTGTTGATAGGAGTGGAGACTGGTGCAACCCTTTTGGAAATCAGTGTGGAGATTACACACACACACACACACACACACACACACACACACCAAAAAAAAAAAAAAAAAAACTAAACTAAAGGACTTGAAACAAAGAGCAATATAACTTTAGGTGAGCCTTTTGACTCTCCAGGCTTTGATTTTCACAGTAGTAAAATGAGGAAGTAAGAATAATAGCCTTTAAATTGCACTATTGTTCCAGTACTCAATGATTTGGCATACCAAGAGACTTAGGTGAAGTTTATTACATAAATCAAGCACTATATCCAGTGGCACACTAGTAACTCTATCTCACAAAATTGTTTGAAGAAGTATATATACTGACATAATTTTTTTTACTGATATAAAGGACATGTAGCATATAGTTTACAAATAAGTAAAATGTGCAATAATCTTGATTATTAATTACAGATATCTAATTGATATATGTATATATGTTTTCCAATTATGGATAAAATTCAACCATGTTTTGGTAAAACTAGACTTCAAATAAGTGTGATCACTACCCAATTCAGTAATTGTTAACATCATTGATGAACAAGTGTAGTAATAACATGAATGTTGGTTGGTCCTAAGATGAAGATGAAACAGTAATGTAGTACATTGAAACTTCCATTTATTCATCAGAGTCTTTTATTTTTTCCTTTTGGTGGTACCAGCGATTGAACTCAGGACCTTGTGCCTTCCAGGCAAGCACTTACTCCACTAAGTTATCTCCTGACCCCTCCTCAGAGTCTTGAGGGAATGCTGAATTCATAATAGTTTTTAAATACTGAAAGGAAAGCTGCATGTAGAGGTGCATGAATGTAATTCCAGCATAAACATTTTTTGCTGAAGAAAAATTTACTTGTATGAAATGTCCACATTTATCTAAAGTAATGTTTTTTATCTTCAATAATTTTTCTAATTGTTTGATAAGTTATCTGATACTGCTACATATATATAGACTATCTTTCTTCTGGTTGTTTGCATGGTTTGTTCATCCTTTTGTTTTTTAGTATCCTTATATATAAGACATGTCTCTCATAAGTAGCAAATAGAATCTTAAAATCCAGTTGTTAAACAATATTTGTCTTTTAGTTGGAATAGTTAATCTAGTGATACTTAGTATGATAACTTGTACCTTTTGGTCTTGCACTATGAATTATATTATTTTTCTATATTTCTTGCATATTTGTTTCTTTTTTCTTTCTTTGAGTTCTATCAATTAAAACTACAACTAATAAAAAAACCTCATTCTCAAAAAAAAAAAAAAATCTAGCGGTTCCATTTGACCCACTTATTCCCTTCTTTGATTCTCCCTGAAAGAAGTAAAAGCATCATACCACAGCAATATAGGAACATCCATGTTTATAGCAGCACAGTTTGCTTTTTTTATTAATTTTATTATGAAAAATACCAATGAGACAGTTTCAAAACCTATTAGCAGGACAGTATCAATAATTAATACATTACAAATTGTTGTCTTTGTAGTAGATATTCATAGTACAATATGAAAACATGACATCCTGTTCAAACACTATTAGTACAAATCTTTCTTTTCATTGAATTAAGAGAAAGTAGCTGTATGTCTATCCTAAATATTTTGTACAGAAAGATTCAAACTGGCCCTTCATTTGTATCTCTCTTTTTTTTGTTTACTTTTGTGAGAGATGGGAATTCCATTGCCATTAAATATTACAGGTATGTGAATTCAGCAAAATAATCCAATATAGTCCAGTAGTCCATAATAGTAATGGGTTATTCATAGGACTGGCAATACCAGAAGTAGTTGACTGGAGCCTTTTACAGCTCAGCACATGAATATGGCTTAACTCGTTATGGCTCATTTTTATACTTTACTGCTGGATGGTTAAGAACAAGATAGAGCAAGACCTATATAACAAGAGATGTAACTTTTGTATCTGACAGTGTTAGTCAAATTCTCTCAGGATTTACTTTGAAATCCTGTACCACACTTTGTAGATCTTTTGTCAGTGTCAGCCATGTGGATGAGTCATGACCATTGCTTGACCAATTTGTACTCTGTGAAGCCCTGAGAGAATGTTTCCTCTCCATGTGACTCTCCTTAGGAACACTCAACACTCAACATCATTGTTCACTTTCCTCGGTGGCCCCATTATCTCTTTGACCTGAACATTTGGGACACAACTGAGTTACATGATGTTACAGTACAGGTTCTCCTATGTCCTGAGTCCTCGCAAGGCTGACCTTGCAAGGCTAGGGCCAAAATATTGGCTGTCCTTGCAGTCCTTCTTTTTCTCTAATTTTTGATCTGCAAACTTAAGTTGTTAACCTTCCAGAAGAGAAGCTTGATGATATTATTACCTATAACATAGGTATTTGATCTTAACCTCACTATCTAAATATCAAACATCTGAGACATAACATGGAACAGGTATTTTCCATCAAGTATTGACGTGTTAAACTTTAAATCCCTAAATAATATGAAGAAACAAAAATTTAAAAAATTTTAAATATTGGAATAAACAATTACATATTTTTACCCAGAAATTTGGAAATGTAGCCATATGCAGTATTGTAGGAGGAGAGTCCTATGACTTTTTTTCTTGTCTCTTGTTTTCATTTATTACCTTTTTTAACAAACATTTACTTGAGAGACAGTATGGAAGTAATTGCTATGACATGACAAGCAGTATGTATTTAGAAGATCAGAATGACAGGCATTCCAAGCATGACCCTCATATTGCACATTGCTCTCTTCAGTGCAGTTGCTTAGTGCACAGATATCAGCATATATAGTTAATCAGGGTGAGAATCCTACAAATTGACTGCTAGTTTCAAAAACATGCTGAATATTCTAAGGATAATTGCCTTCCATCTTGTGCATATAAATATATAGTTTTACCCCTGTCATGTTTCCTAGCTTTTTTCCTTGCCCCCTTTTCATTGTCTAATCCTCAAGTTCTTGCTTTCCTTTTAATTGTGTTATACCTTTCTATTTGTATTTCTTCTTTTGAGTTCTTATACTAGTGAGACAACATGATATTTACACATGTGGGTCTGGCTTATTTCTCTTGAGTGTATCTTCAAGTGCTGTCCACTTAAATATGAAGGCTTCAAGATTATCATTCTTTATAACTAAGTAATACTCCATTGTATAAAAATACCACATCTTGAGACCCAGTCCTAGCCCAAGTCCGGTGAGGGTGTGGAGAGATTCCTGCTAAACTGCGCCAGCGGGATCAGTCCCAGCCCAGGCACAGCGTGGGACGGACCCTCTCCCACCCCCTCAGGCTGCCCCCCACCACTCTGCCGTACAGCCCCCACACCTCCCGCCCAGTAGGAATTTCTACCGAGTTCCTGGAACGCCCAGACCCAGTCCTAGCCCTGGTCCACAGCGGGAAGGAGCTGAGAACAGCAGCCAGACCAAAGCCAGACACAGCTGGATAAGTCCAAACTCTGTAGAGCTCCACCTGAACTTCAGTACATGTAAAGGTTATAACTATAGCAAAGATCTACAACAAAGAGCAGGAGACAATGCTACACAAAATGACGAGAAGGAACAAAATGCAACCTCAGAACCCAAGCCCACCCGTAACAAGTGCAGAGGACACTAACACAGAACAAATTG
>NW_004524590.1:17544855-17582106 GCF_000260255.1 Octodon degus
AATACACAGATACAAAATGGACATTCATAGTTATACCCCAATTTTTTAAGTTTTGTTGTTGAATATTATAGGTGTGTAAACTCAGCAAAATATTCTAAAAGAGTCTTGACAATGGATGTTAACATTATATACTACCAACAGGTACTAATGAAAAGTTAATAAAGACTCTAACTTAGGCCTCAAAAAAAAAAAAATCTTTTTCATTCATTTCTCAGGTGATGGGCATGTTGGTTTCCAAGATTTGGCTATCACAAATAGTGCTGCTATAAACATAGGTACACATATATCATTATGATATGATGTTTTCAGTTCCTCTGGGAAAATTCCCAGTAGGGGGATAGCTGGTTTGAATGGGATTTCCAGTCCTAGTTTTCTAAGGAGTCTCCACACTGATTTCCATAATGGTTGCACCAGTCTACACTCCCACCAGCAGTGGAGAAGGCTTCCTTTTTCCCCGCAGCCTCCCCAACTTTTGTTGTTAGTTTATTTCTTTATGATAATCATTTTTTCTGGGTTGAGGCATTATCTTAGAGTTGTTTTAATTTGCATTTCATGGATCGTTAGTAATGTTTAGCGTTTTTTCATATATTTATTTGTTTCTTTAATTTTGTCCTCTGAGAATTGTGTCCCATCTCGGATGCCCATTTCTGGATTGGGTCTTTAAGTTTTGGGGCCCTAATGTTTTTTAGTTCTTTATAAATTCTAGAGAACAGACCTTTTTCTGAGAGTAGCACAGTTTCTAATAGTTATATCTTGAAAATAGCCCAAATTCCTATTAACGAATGAATAAATAACATTTTTTTAATATACCATAGAGTACTACTCGGCCATAAAGATTAGCTCGAGGTATTTCTAGCTAAATACATGGACCTTGAGACCATACTCTAGTTTTTTTTTTTTTAATGTGTGAGTTATTTAGTTAGGCTCTTAGTAAGAAATTTAGAACACTGATTTATGAGGATAAATTCCATTGGTCAGAGCAAAAATGGATCGCAGGTAGCCCCAGAGCTGAGGAATTACTTTGATTTTTGCTAAAATCTTTGAGTCCACTGCTTTCTGATTCACTTTGCACTGCTCTGAAATCTGGTATCTCTCTTCCTTGGTGACAACAATCTCACCTTCCTGGTGTCTGGGTTTCTAAAGCTTCTTCTTCTTGAAGTAAGCATCAGTGAGGTGTTTAGGGGCTTTCACTTTGCTGATATCAATTTTTGTAGAGGTGGCAAAGACAATTTTCTTGTGTGTTCTTCATAGAGGAACACAATTAAGGCTAAGAGGCCCAGTCACAAGTAGCAAGCCACTGGCCACCTGCTACAGGAAGACCACTATCTTGCCTCTGTGACTGCCAAAGTTTCCTCACATGCTGTCTGGAGGGTTTCTTGCCATGGCTCAAGAACTTTCAGGGCCCATCTGCAGTAGGATAGGATCTAGGCATTTTTCAAAGCTTAACCACACAGGTTCCTCCATTCTTATCCCCACCAACTGGTTTTGAGATTGTAGCAAAACCTTTCTCATTTTCCCTCTCAGCCTTTGATTTAGCAGCTGTGTACTTTCTCTTGTACCAAGCCTTTCTGGAATGCATAGCAGATTAGGAGTATCTACCAGTTCCTCTAGTCAGGACAGGAGTTTTTTTCTGCAGTGGAGCGGCCCCTCCTCAGACTTTTTTGCCTTCACCTTACCCTTTTCACCAGTGCCACTGGCAGAAGACTTCTTGGCTTCAGGTTTCTTCTCTTTAGTGTCTAGCTTCTCAATTTTCTCACCATCTTGCAAGATTTATACCATACTCTTAAGTGAAATCAATTTGAAAAACATGTGTAACTATCACATGGTTTCTCTGGTGTGAGAAACCAAAAGCATAAATTAGAACCCAAATATATAACTGTTATTAAGAAATGGAAAGAAAATGCTCCAATAAGAGGAGGGTTAAGGAGGTGTGGGTAGAAAAGAAGGGACAAAAAGAATAAATGTGTTAGTTATTTTTCTCACCTAAAGTGTTCTAGATCTACTTTTTCCACTGTTATCTCCAAAGCTTTCCAAACTCTTCCCACAAGCCATTCCAGAAAGTTCCCGAACCACACGGTCAGGTATGGTCGCAGATATGACTCTACTTGTCTGATACAAAATTCTGTTTTACTTTTCTTATTGCTGAGATAAAATATATGACATCCAAAATGAAAAGAAGAAAGGTGTATTGAGCTCACAGTTTGTAGAGGTTTCAGACCCTAATCAGATGGTTCCAGGGCAGCATGGCATATGGCAGAGGAGTAATAGTATATTGCAGTGGAAGACAGCAAACACAACCAAAAAGAAGAAAGAAACCTCTTTCTGTCCCAGATATTGTACACAGGCTACCTGCCCTAGGGTGGTTGCAGCACTCACACTCTTAGTCCCATTCTTGGAACAGGAATCAATCACAAACACTGGATTTAGCCACCTGCCAAACTCCTGCATCCAGTGACCACATGAGGCTTTGGGCAGGCATCCAGACACAAATCATAATAGAGGGAAACAAGGACTTTGTAAATAAAGAGGGAAAGGGGCTGAAAGCATGGGAGAGGAATGTGAAAAAAAGATATACCATCTAAAAGTACAAATTCTCCATGATGAATGTGATCACCATATATCTAAACTGTACCAATAAAATAAAGTACAAAGAAGATTAGCTACTTAAAAAATTAAATTGAATTCCATAATCTAATGAAATGAAATTTATTTGAAACAGATGTTTTAGAAAATCCTGAAGCCAGGTGAAAAGTTACAGAAGTCTGGGTGACTGAAGCTGGGCATGAAGGTGAGTGGGGACCAGATTCCCTCCTCCTGTCTTCAGTTATTTTCCAACAGATCCCACTCAAGTCCTCACTGTTTCTCCCAGGCTTCCTTTACCAAGTACACTAATCTTCCCCCTCTGAACTGCAAAACCTCAGAACTTGTGAATCTCATCTATGAAAGTTTGATTCCATATGTTTATCCTTAACTCTGTTGAATTGTACCTCCCTAAAATATTGTCCACCCTTTTTAGTGTGGGTATGATTCAACCCTCAGGGTGGCTCCTAACAGCTGACAGAGGGCCTGCAGCAGGGTCCAACTCAGCAGGTGCTTGGTGATTATCACTACAAAATCTTTGTCATGTTTCTTTCATCACCTGGCTGTGCTTCTCCACTGAGAACTATTCAAGAGGGGCAAAGACTTGATTTGCAGAAGAATCAAACAAAGAAAATTCCTGACCATGTAATCTGCTTCCTGGGATGGGACGTCTCTAGCAATCAATCAGTTCCTAATGCACCAGTGGTTCTCAGAGCACGATTTCACTTTGAGACCAAACAGCAGACAGCAGGCAAAAGACCAACTTGGTGGCCAGAGTTGTAGGTCCTCATCTCTGTCATTGCTGGATGTGCAGAAATGTGAAAGGGCCCCTGCTCCTAGACCATGTAACTCCACCTTTAAAATAATGTGATTGGATTGGATAGGCTTTCTAAATCCTGGCTGGTAATTCACACATGTACTTGATCATGACATACAATGTGCTAAGAGGTAAGTGTCAGCAGATCTGAAAACGTAAAAAAGATGCTGCTTCTCACAATGACTGCTTTTTCTTTTAAAAGCATGGCTATGATTGGGAATGGGGCACTCAGAGACATGTGCATGAATGCACAAGTTCCTCATTACACATGGAGAAAACTCAAGCCTGGAAAATTGAAAATTTTATACAAACAGTAATAGATTTCATGAAAAACAAAAATTAAATCAAACAATTCTTCAAAAAGGAATTCACCTTTATGAACAAATACAGCCTGGGGCACTCTCAGAGTTCAGGGAAGGGCAGAATTGAGGTTATATTTGTAAAATCTCCCAGCAATGTGAAAATGAGTTAGGCTGTAAATGAACACTAGATTTGCTTCAACCCTAAGAGCATCTATAAAGCATAAGAGCTTTTACTTCCCTGTGAATAATACCTTCCCATAAACCAATCTGTATTTCCAAGTACTCTTTCTATAATTTCTGTATCTATAATTTGGAAATGTTGTTGTTATTTTAAGATAGGGTGGGAAGTAATTTCAAAGAAATAGTTCCCACTAGCATATTTACATGCTGAGCTAACTACTATCATGTTTTCTCAGCCAAAGGAAAAAAAAAAGCAAAAAACTGGAATTATCCACTTATCAACCTGAAATTCAATTTGATTCCTGCTTATAACTTGTATTCCTCCAGTGTGCTATCCACTGTTACCATACGACGTGCTCCCAGGACCACCCATAAAGCCCCCTCTCTTGCTCCCTCTCTCTGGGGACTTTCCTCTTTTTTTTCTTTCTTTTTCTTTTTCTTTCTTTTTTTTTTTTTTGTGGAACCAGGGATTGAACTCAGGCCCTTGTACTTGCCAGGCAATCTGGGGCCTTTGCTGGTCTCACTTATGGGCACAACTGATGGACCAGAGAAGTTGCCTGCCAGATGCTCAGGATTCTGTCATTCTGTAGGAACTTCATAAAATCCCACACAAGTTGCTTCAACTAGAATGATTCTTCCAAAACATTGAAAACATGGATTATTGCACCTGAGGCCATTGGAGATGCTTATTACAACACTTGCAAAAGAAAAGGTGGGAAAGTGGCTAGAGAAAGAGATACAAAGAAGTTACTAAAGTGTATTCATTACTTGACTAATTGTATTGAAGACTATCTGGCAGGGTATCTCGAGAAGCATCTACTGATGCCCAAAAAAGAAATTCTTTGATAAAATAACATCTAGACCCTGCAGAAATTCAGTAATCATGGAACAATGCAGAGCAAAGCCTCCAGAGTGAGAACTCCGGATTGGAGTCCTATCCCCCACCTTTTCATGTTGCCAGATTTCTGCTTCAGCTTATTTAAAATCTATAATATAGGGATAAAGCTGAACCCAATAATGTTGTAAGGGTTAAACAAACTGGGAGATGAACATAGTTAGCTTATGCTTATTATATATTGAGCAATCCATAAAGGTTATTATAATTTTTAATGTATTTGATATAAGGTCTCACCACAGGGCCCAGACTCATAGTGATCCTCCTAGTTTCAGCCTCCCCAGGGCTGGGATTACAGGTATGTGCCATCACACCCCATCTTGGTGACCAGCTCAGCACACTCAGGGGGCAGGGCCAGTGTGGCACGTGGTGCTGGGGATCAAATCCCAGTCCCCCTGCTTGCCTAAGCAGGCATTTAGCTCTGCTGAGCTATCTTGACAGCTCTAATTACTGTACTGGTTTGAATTAGTAACCACCCTTGCAGTGAAGTAGGACTCACATTCAGGTATTTTACTATCGATATACCAATTGAGAAATAAGAAACCAAAACAGAAGGGTCAGGGAGATATCTAATTTGCTTAAGCACCTGCCTACCGAAAGATCCTGAGTTTGATCCCGGGGGGGGGGAGAGAGAGAGAGAGAGAGAGAGAGAGAGAGAGAGAGAGAGAGAGAGAGAGAGATACTGACTATGTTTATGCCAAAGGAGAATAAAACAGAATGATAAAAACTATAAATTTAGTAGTTAAGTAAGAATCATTTAAAGAAGGGACTGGATGCCATAACAAGAGACTGACAGAGATAATATTTCTGAGTGTGTGTTAAAGGAGACTGACAGCAAGCTTTGTACCCAGGGAATGTATGAAAGGCAGTGGCGCAAGCCAGTCATCATTTTGTTGTTGTTGGTGGTGGTGGTTTTTTTATTTTAGTGCTGTCTCTGATTTCAACTAGGTTAAATTTTTTTCCATAATTGTATTGAGAAACAAGTAGCAATGAGAAAGTTTCAAACAAAATTAGTAGGACAGTTTCAATAATTAACACATTGCATACATTATTCCCAGTGGTTAATTGCTGTAAAAGATGGGTACTTGATATCCAAGGTACAAACACCATTAGAACAAATCCCTCTATTCATTAAGAGAATGTAACTATATATCCATCCTAACCATTTTAAATACAAAGACACAAAATGAAGATTCATCTGTATCCCTTTTTTTGTTAAAGTCCATCATTTAAATATTATAGGTGTGTAAACTCAGCAAAATATTCTAAAAGAGTCTAGTCGTCCATAATAATATTGGGTCTTCTGCTTCACTGGCAATGTCAGAAATTGTTGACCTGAGTACCCTACAGCTCAACATGACACCATGGCTTTACTTCTGATACTTCATTTTTATACTTTTCTGCTGGATGGTTAAGACCAAGGTAAAGCAGAACATATACTACAAGAGTTGTAGCTTTTGGGTCTAATACGTCAGTGAAATCCCTTCAGATTGTAGAACCTTTGTCAGTGTCAGCCATGTGGATGAGTCACGGCCATTGCTTGGCAAATGTGCTCTCTGTGAAAGCCTGAGAGAATGTTTTCTCTCCATGTGACTCTCCTTAGGCACACTCAACATCATCGATCACTTTCCTCTTTGGCCCCATAATCTCCTTGATCAGAAAATTTGGGACACTACCAAGTTACATAATGTTACAGTACAAGTTCTCATATGTACTGAACCTTAATTGACCATGGAAGGCCAGGGCCAAAAAGCTGACTTTCCCTGCGGCCCTCCTTTTTCTCTAATTTCGGTCTGCAAACTTAAGTTGTTAACCATCCAGAAGAAAAGTTTATTGTTATTACCATATAACCAAGGCTGTTAAGCTTAATCTCACTATCTGTCTGAATATCAAACATTTTAGGCATAATATGGAACAGGTATTTTACATCAAGTATTGATACATTGTGCTTTAAGTCCATATAGAATATGATGAAAAAAATTAAAAATTAGAATATGTACTTAAAAATAGGCATAAAGAATTATATACTTCTTATGTTTACACATAATTCCAAAAATCTAACCATATACAACCTTGAAGTAGGAATTCCCACAGTATTCCTTTTCATATCTCTTTCCTTCATTTACCACCCCCATCTTTATGAAAAATCATCTACCCGAGAGACAGGACAGCAGTAACTGGCATGTCATGACAAGCAGCCCATATTCAGAAGACCACAATGATAGGCACTCCAAGCATGAAACTACTAATACAGATTACCATCTGCAGTGCAGTCGCTTAGTTCACAGGTATCAGAATATATAGTTAATCAGGTTGAGAATCTTTCCAGTTAACTGCTAGATTCAAAAATGTTCTGGAGATTCTCAGGATCACTGTCTTGCCCATCTTCTACATATAACTGTACGTCTTGACATTGTCATGTTTCCTAGCTCTTCACTTTTCCCTCTTTTGATTAGTTAGTCCTAGAGATTCTGCTTTCCTTTTACTTGTATTATACCTTTCTATATGTATTTCTTCTTTTGAGTTCTTATACCAGGGAAACTATACAATATTCACACATGTGTGTCTGATTTACTCCACTTATGAGAATATTTTCAAGAGACGTCCACTTCAATATAAAGGCTTTGAGTTTATAATTCTTCATAGCTGAGTAATATTCCATTGTGTAAAAATACCACATCTTTTTCAATGATTCCACAGGTGATGTGCATCTTGGTTGTTTTCAATATTTGGCTATCAAAAATTGTGCTGCTATAGACATAGGCACACATATATCCCTATGATAAGATGTTTTCAGATCCTCCAGAAAAATTCCCAGTAGAGTAATAGCTAGTTTAAATGGGATTTCCAGTGCTAGTTTTCTAAGGAGATGTCACACTGATTTCTGTAATGGTTGCAGCAGTCTACATTCCCACCAGCAGTGGAGAAGGGTTCCTTTTTCCAGAAAGCTTCTCCAAAATTTGTTATTGGGTGATTTCTTTATGATAGACATTCTTTCTGGGGTGAGATGATATCTCAATGTTGTTTTAATTTGCATTTCACAGATGTCTAGTGATGTGGAGCATTTTTCATATATTCATTCGCTTCTTTAATTTCATACTCTGTGAAGTGTGTGTTCATATCGGATGCCCACTTCTTAATTAGGTCTTCAAATTTTGGGGCCCTAGTGTTTTTTAGTTCTTTATAAATTCTAGAGAGCAGACCTTTGTCTGAGTACTTATTTGTCATGATTTTTTCCAAATTTGTGGGTTGCCTTTTCACTTTGTTGGTAATTTCTTTTCACATGAAAAAACTTCTCAGTAAGAGCATGTCCCAGCTGTTAATTCTTTCAACTGTTTCCCCTGTGATTTGATTTCTGTTCATGAAGTCTTTGCCTATGCCTATGTCTTCCAGGAGGTTTAGTGTCTCTGGTTAATGTTTAGATCTTTAATCCATTTTGACTTTAGTTTACTGCATGGTGATAGACCTGGGTCAAGTTTTAGTTTTCAGCATATAGACAGAAAAGTTTTTCAGCACCATTTGTTAAAGTCAGTATCTTTATTCCAATGAGTATGTTTGGCCACTTCTTCAAACATAAGGTGGCTGAGTGTGTTCATAGGGCATTCAGCATCTTCTAATATATTCCACTGATCCTCTGGTCTATTTTGCTTCCAGTACCATGCAGATTTTATCACAGTAGCTTTGTAGTATAATTTCAAGTCAGGAATTGTAATGCCTCCTGCCTTGTCTTTATTACACAGGACTGCCTGTGCTATTCTTGGTCTTTTCTGGTTCCAGATAAATTTTAGGAATGATTTCCCTACCTCTGAGAAGTATGTTGGTGGTAGTCTGATAGGGATTCATTAAATCTGCATAGCAATTTTAGGAGTATGGCCATCTTCATAATGTGGGTTCTTCCTATCCAGGATCATGGAAAATCTTTCCATTTTCTGAAATCCTCTACAAACTTTTTTTCAGAGTACTGTAATTTTCCTTGAAAAGATCTTTAATTTCTTTAGTTAGAATAATTCCAAGGTATTTCCTTTTCCTCAGTCCTATTGTAAAAGGTTTTGTTTCTATAATTTCCCTCTCAGTGTGTTTGTTGTCTGTGTAGAAGAATGCTATTGACTTTTTGGTATTGACTATATAATCAGCTACGCTACTGAACTTCTGTATTAATTCTAGTAGCTTCTTGGTGGAGTTTTTTTGGTCTACCAAGTAAAGTATCATGTCATCTGCAAATAAAAATAATTTAACTTCTTCTTTACCTATTCCTATTCCTTTTATTTCTTTCTCTTGTCTAATGGCTGTAGCTAATGATTCCAGAGCTATATTGAATAGGAGTGGTGATAGAAGACATCCTTGTCTTGTAGCAGATCTAAGAATAAAAGATTTAAGATTTTCCCCATTTAGAATTATGTTAGCTGTTGGGTTTTCATAAATGGCTTTTACCAGATTGAAGTAGAGGTCATCTGTTCCAATTTTCTGTAGGACTTTGAACATGAATGAGTATTGGAATTTGTCAAAAGTCTTTTCTGCATCAATGGAGATGATCATGTGTTTTTTAGTTTTCACGCTAATGATGTAGTGTATTACATTTAAAGATTTTCGAATATTGAACCATCCTTGCATCCCTGGGATGAATCCTACCTGGTCATGGTATATGATCTTCTTGATGATTTGCTGTATTCTATTTGCTAGAATTTTATGCAGAGTTTTTGCATCTATGTTCATGAGGGAGATTGGCCTGTAGTTCTCTTTCTTAGTTGCGTCTTTCCCTGGTTTGGGTATCAGTATAATACTTGTGTCCAGGAATGATTTTGGGAGGATTGCTTCCTTTTCAATTTCATGGAAGAGTTTGAGGAGTATAGGGCCTACATCTTCTGTGAATTTCTTGTAGAATTCAGCTGTGCATCCATCTGGACCTGGGCTTTTCTTTGTCGGTAGGTTTTTCATTATATCTCGTATTTCATTGGCTGTTATTGGGCTATTGAGAGTGGTTATATTTTGTCGATTTAGTTGTGGTAATTTGTACCTTTTTAGGAATCTGTCCATTTCTCTTGTGTCTTTTATTCTTTGAGAGTAAAGATTCTCAAAGTAGATATTGATAATCTGAATTTCCACTGGGTCTGTGTTATTACACACTTTCATTTTTTATTGCTTGTATTTGAATTTTTTCTTTCCTATTTTTGATGAGATTAGCTAGGGGCTTATTGATGTTATTTAATGTTTCAAAGAACCAGCTTTTTGCTTTTTTAATTCTTTGAATTGTTTTCATCGTCCCAATTGAATTAATTTCTGCTCTAATCTTTATGATTTCTTGCCGTCTTTGGGCTTTGGGTTTGGTTTGCTCTTCATTTTCTAGTTGCTGAAGATGCAGCATTAGGGTATTTATTTGTTCCTGTTCTGTTTTCCTAATGTGTGAGTTCACAGCTATGCATTTCCCTCTGAGATCTGCTTTCATCGTATCCCATAAATTCTGATAAGTTGTGCTTGATTTTCATTGAATTTCAAATATTCTTGAATTTCCTGTTTAATTTCATCTGTGACCCATTGGTTGCTGAGTAGGGCATCATTTAATTTCCATGTATTTAAGAGTTTTTTCTGGTTTCTTTTGTCATTTATTTCCATTTTCATTGCACTGTAGTCAGATAATGTGTATGAGATAATTTCTGTTTTCTTACATATACTTAAGCATGACCTATGGACCAGTATGTGGTCTATTTTAGAAAATGAACCATGTGCAGGTGAGAAAAATGTATATTCAGCTGTGTTTGGGTCCAACACTCTGTATATATCCACCAAGTCCATTTGTTTCAAACTCTGGTTCAGTTCTGTTATTTCTTTGCTAAGATTTTGTCTGGTTGATCTATCTTTTGGGGATAAGTGGGTGTTAACGTCTCCTGTTAAGATTGTGGTATTGGATATTAGATTTTTCATGTCCATTAAGATTTCCTGTATATAGTTGGGTGCTCCCGTGTTTGGTGCATACATATTTATGAGTGTTACCTCTTCCTCTTGAATTTTTCCCCTAACCAGTATATAGTGGCCTTCTTTATTTCACATGATCATTGTTGGTTTGAAGTTGAGACTGTCTGAGAATAGGATTGCTACCCCTTCTTTTTCTGAGGTGCTGGGACATGTAGTATTGCGTTCCATCCTTTGACTTTCAGCCTATGTATGTCTTTATGAGTTAAATGTGTTTCTTGTATACAGCATATTGCTGGATTTTGTTTCCTAATCCACTGTGCCAGTCTATCTCTCTTAATTGGTGAATTGAGTCCTTTTACATTGATGTTTAGAATTCAGATGTTTTGACTTATGATTGACATGTTAATTACCTGTTGTTGTTTATACCTTTTTCTCCTATGTTTAATTGTTTGCCCTAATTAGTTGGTTGATTCTGATTTCATTCGTGTAATTCTGATCATTTGGTCCCAGTCTAGATCACCTTTCAGTAGCCTGTGCAGGATTGGCTCTGTCATAATGAAATTCTTTATTGGTTCTTTTTCATGAAAGTATTTCACTTCTCCACAAACTTTAAAGAGATTTTTGCAGGGTATAGTAGTCTGGGCTGGAATTTGTTTTCATAGAGGACTTGAAGTACTCTACTCCATGCTCTTCTTGCCTGAATGTTTTGTGAAGAAAAGTCGGCTGTAATTCTGATGGGTTTTCCTTTGAATACGATCTGCTTCTTTTCTCTAGTGGCTTTTTGTATATTATTCTTGTGCTGAATTTCTGGGATCTTGACTATTATACATCTTGGTGTGTTTTTATTGGGTTTATGTTACTTGGAATTCTGTATGCTTCAGTTACCTGAATATCAGATTGTTTCCTCATATTTGGGATATTTACTGCTATTACTTCTGCCCATTTTTTTTTAATGTCATTTGTATTGACTCCTTCTTTCTCATTGATGCCTATTTGTCTCACATTGTTCATCTTTGCATCCTCTTGCAGGTGATGGATAATTTTTTCCTGCATCCTAGTTGTTTTTAAGAGATCCTTTCTTAACTTTTCACTAGCTGCACCAGCATCTTTAAGATCTGAAACTCTGTCTTCACTTTCACTTAAATGGTCTTGTAAGCTTGTGATTGAGATTTTAATATGCTCTATAGCTCTTTGCCTCTGCTTCATGTGATCCATTTCTTTCCTGTATTGCTCATTCAAGAAATCCGTAATTTTTCTAATCTCTCCTTTTTTTTTTATCAATGTCTTCTTTAAAAGCATTTATAAATTCTTTTACTGCAGTGTTTTTTTTTTTCAAATTTAGTTTCCTTCCTGTGTTTCTGTATTTGATTCTTTACTTCAGATGCTATGAGTTCTGGGATTTTTTTTTATTTCAGAAAAGAATTCTGCTCTGATGTCCTCTATAACTTTCTGCTGTTGCTTATTTATTATCAACGCTCTTAATTCATACATTTGAGCTGAGCTAGTGGAAAGGAATTCTGCTCTGAGTTCTTCTATGACTTTCTGCTGTTGCTTATTTACTATTGATGCTATTAATTCATACATTTGAGCTGAGCTAGTGTCCTCTGCACTTGTTCCAGGAGGGCATTTTATTTTCTCCATATGTTTCTGCATATGATTCTTTACTGAAGATGTTATTAATTCAGGGATTTCTTTTTTCATTTCCAATCTGAGTTCCTCTATACTTTTCTGCAGCTGTTTATTTCAGAAGCCATTGATTCATTGCTTTCAGCTGTGTAGTTCCCAATTTGTTCTTTGTTAGTGTCCTCTGCACTTGTTATGGGTGGGCTTGGGGCCTGAGATTGCATTTTGCTCCCTCTCATTATCATTTTGTGTACCACTGACTTCTGACCTTTGTTGTAGATCTTTGTTGCAGTTATAGCCTTAGCACCTCCTGAAATTCAGGTGTAGATCTACGAAGTTTGGATTTATCCAGCTATGCATGACTTGAGTCTGGCTACTGTGCTCACTTCCTTCCTGCTGCTGCCCTTGGAGGTGAACCTGTTGTGCCCATCTTGCAAAATATTCTTCTCCTGGACTAGCTGTGTGGTTCTGTCCCCTACACTTTCTGCAAGGATTGCAGCTGAAGGGTTTCACCCCAGGCCTGTATGCCAGGCCTGAGTTGAGTCTGGAGGGGACAAGGTGGAGTAGGGGGAGAGGCAGCTCTCCCACTCACTCACCAGGCCTGGACCAGGACTGGATCAGGTGGTTCCCAGGACGCATTAGAAATTCCTACTCTGCACGTGGGGTGTGGGGGGGAGGGGGTACTACGGAGTGATGGGGAGCTTCCCAAGAGGGTTGAAGAAGGTGTCACCCATGGTGCGCCTGTGCTGGGACCAGTAGGTCATGCCAGCACAGGGTAGCCAGAAGCTCTCCCACACACTCACTGGGCCTGTGCTAGGACTGGTTCTGGGGCTTCCCAGAATGAGGCAGAAATTCCTACAGGCAGGTGGGGTAGGGGAGATGCTGCAGAGTGTTGTGGGGCATCCCAAGGGATGGAAGAGGTTCTCACGAACCGTGCTCCTGGGCTGGAACCAGTACGTCCTGCTGGCGCAGTGTACCCGGAACTCTCCCACACACTCACCAGCCTGGGATAGGACTGGGTGAGTCATCGTTGTTGATCAAGGCTAAGTTAAAAAGGAAACCTGCTGTGTCTTTTAAACAAAACCTTGCCTAGCTTTCCATTGACACCCTGAACCTGATACACTGATCAGGACTGCTCATAGTATAGCAACAAACACCTCCGAGATAGCAGAAACTTCCAACAGCAAATGTCTATACCCCTGATAGCATGTCGCCAGTCATAAACGGTAAGTGACTCTATCCATCACAGTCACTCAGGGACCAGGCTTCCAGAAGCTCCATTAATGACTTGTGTATCATTGTGGTGGACCATCCGGGTGGCTTCCCTTGAAGAAGGAACAACTGTCTCCATTTTGGCTGAACCTGACACTATTTCCATGTACTGATATGTATAGAGCTGGCTAGCACTTTTCCTTATCTATTGGCTTTAAGCAATGCATATCAGTCCAACTGGTGCTACTCTTTAGAGAAGGCAGGCATGCTTCCCCACAGCCCCTATCTATTGTTCCTTTTATGAGCCAGAACAAGACAGGATGAAGAGTCAATACTTCATACTGCTGGCTGGGATTGAGCCTCTAGTTAGAGGCTATCATTCCTGGGGCTTCAAAGCTTACACATCATGGCTGAAGCACTAACTTCAAAATATTAGATACTATCTTAGTTGTGTTATGCAGATTACTCTTTCTGCATATCCTTCTCTCTGAATACTGCAAAGATGATTTGGGGCCTCCTACCTAGCCCAGATCACAGCACTCACCTACTTCATAAAATTCTCACAATTACTTGTCTTAAGGCTACTCCTTTCTTGACAAATTAATAAGACCCAGGTTTGGCTTACTGGGTAAGATGGAGACACTTGTTTCAGATAATCATTATAGTGTGTGGACTTAGGATCCCTTGGTTCCTCTGAAATATATGCCTTAGAGTCTTTATTCTTGTCATGGGTTATACTGGAAGTAATCGATTAGAATTAACTCACTAAAATTATAATAACTTGCCTATGGGGTTACAAATATAATCTTCCTGGGCCGTGAGAAAGATTGCTAAAAGCTTTGTATATAGCATCACACAAGTTTTGTGCATCTGTTTTCTCCTGACCAGGGCAAGTCACATGGCAATGTGTCTTAGTTAGTTTTCTTTCATTACTGAGACAAAAAAAAACAACACTCAAAGAAAGGAAAGATTTATTTAGCACACCATTAATGGAGGTTTCTTTACATAATCAGCTGACTCCAAATCAAGGTGGCATGGCACAGAGGCAGCAGTTCAAGGCAGCAGAAGACAGGAAGAGTAGTAGGAGCCAAAAGGTGGGGGGCAAGACTCTTTTCCTCCCTTATAATATAAGTAGGTCGCTTGCCCCAGGAAGAAGGTAGGACTCCCACTATCTCTGTATACTCTTTTTGGGCAGGATGAGTATGCTTACAAAGTGAGACCCTGACTCTGGATGAGTCACTTAGTTAAACTTCTAAAGTTCTCAAATTCAAACAATGTATCAACCATCACAATCCACCCCTTATCAACTTGGCAACCAGAGGTATTTCTTTAAATTGGTTTCCAGCTACAAAAACACACTTATCATTATCATTTTACAATGTGACCATTATAACACAGGTTTAAAAGCCTTAAGAACTATCAATATTATAGTTAAGTCTATCAACATTATACTACATTGGAACCATAACATTCCATCTCTGGGTCCCCAAAGACTCGTGCACATATCTTTATGCAAAATGTGTCTCAAAGATTTGCCACAGTCTTAACAGTTTCAGTATTACTGAAATGTCCAGGTCCCAAGTCTCCTCCCAGATATAAGGCAAACTCTTAGCTGTGAACCCCTATACAAGTGAAAAGTTTGTAAAACACTTCCAACATGCAAGATAAATATTTTCATGCAAAAGTTACAATTAAGGCAATACAAAGTATTGGGACCAGAGCAAGTCCAAAAATCTAGCAGAGTAACATTATGTCTTGTCATTCCATGTCCAGAATCTGAAACAATCTGTAGCAAGTTGTTAGCTTCACAGGGTGGGAGTGAATCCACCCCTACAATACTTGTGATGGTTACAGCTCCCACAGCTTCTCTCTTCCACTGGCTTTGATCCATGCTTGCAGCTTTCCTTAGATGATCCACATTCCTGGCCTTTCCAAACTTCTGGGGTCACCATTGCACATTTGGCTTCATCCTCATGACTTCATACACTGCCTTTTAGGGAAATATTGCCTGGTCTTCTGAAATCAGGGTGAAAGCCTTCCTAGCCACACAACTCCTGCATTCTGCATGCATATAAAACCAACATTATGTGGATGATGCCAAGTTCTGCTGCCAGCTGGAGCAGTAGCCAGGTTTTCCTCTCTTTTGGCTGTAGGGGTCAAGTGCCTGGATAGCTGGACACTCTGAATCCAATTTTGAGGAACAAATTTTCTATGATGCCACCATTTTCAAACATGATGTTCCGTGGCTTTCTCCTCAAAGCAAAGTGTTTCACTTTTGAAGTTTGGGTGGACTTGCTGCTGTTTATAATGCTCTCAGACCATCTTTTCTATTCTCCAGTTTCTTCTCAGCAATTAAGGGTTCCTCTGCTCCATCTTATAATACAAAGCTTTACTGAAGCTTTACTTCTGGCCAAATTCACAACATTTTAAATCATACTGTAGGGCTCTTTGTTCTTAATTCTCAATATACGTCTGACTAAAAGCCCCCAACAGCAATCATGCTACAACCTCAACATTATACTGCCTTGAAATTTCTTGTTCAAGATTAATCAGTCCACCACCCTTAATTTCAATCTTAAGAAAAGTCTCTGGACACATGCAAAATGCAGACAAACTTTCTTCCAAGCCATAATGCACATTGTCTTCACTGCAACAGCCAATACAGTCCTTCTTTTCAATAGAACACTCCTGTGCCCATACTTTATGGCCAAGATTTCCATAAGTCCTCTTGTCTTCTGAGCTCTGACCAGAATTTCCCATATAAAACAGTCTAAAGTGTTCTCGTTACAATTTTTCAGCTGGCATTTTTTAATCTTTCCACACTCTTCCCACACCCATTCCCAAAGGTTCTTGAATCACATAATCAGGTATAGTCACAGCAACAACCCCACTTCTTCAGTACCAAATTGTTTCTTATCTATTGTTTTCTCATTGCTGAGACAAAATACTTGACACTAGAAATTAAAAAGGGAAAGTTTTTTAGCTCACAGTTTGTGGAGATTTCAGTCCCTGATCATCTGGCTCCAAATCAGGTGGCATGGTGAGGGGCAATAGTTCAAGGAGGCAGAAGAGTATAAAAAGCAGCAAGTGCAAAAGAGGAGCATTTATATTTTTCTCCCTTATATTTTATGCAGGTCTCCCCACCCTCAGAAGATGAAGTACTCACACTTTCTCCATGTCCTCCTCCTGTACAAGATGAGGATGTTTACAAGGTGAGGACTCTGGCCCCCAGCTGAGTTGCTTAATAAACTTGTGAACTTCTCACGCTGACACAAGGCAGCAACCATTATGTCATGTCTAATTTTGCAGAGTTCCATATTGAAGAATAAAGAAGTAGAAACTTGGATGAGCACTTGGATAAACCTTAGAACTAGTGAAAAATTTACTACAGACCCCTCATGATGCAGCACAGCCCCCTGAATAGCTGAGTGGTATAATAATGATAATAAAAATAAAAATATCAACAAAAACAGCTGTTTTTATTGAGCACATGTACATGCCAGATCCATATATCTTCATGCTCAATAAATGATCATTCTAGTTATTATTCTTATATCAAGAATAATTATTTTTTAAAGTATTATCTCCTCTCCAAATATAAGAAAACAGATTCAAAGAAATTAAGAGACTTCTTCAGGCCATACAAAATTCATAAATCCTGTCCCTTATCTGTCTTCCTAGTAAAGCATTCTGTTCCCTAAATATCTTTAATGTTAACATCAGCCAAATTTTTCAGTGATTATTCCCAGGAATTTCTTCAGCACACCTCACAATTTAATAAAAATTTTCTTTCTTTTCTTTACAATGCCTCTTTGATAGATTTCTGAACATATAATTCCTTAGATGTAGAAAGGACTTGCCTTTATTTTCCTAAATCCAAGTTGAACCAATCCTCCATAAAGTGCTTCAAGAAACACTCTTCCATGAGACTGCTTGATCACTACCAAGAAAATTGTTTCCCCCTCAAGTCCATGAAAAATTCTAGACGGGCCCTCCTAATTGCCATAATTCCTTATTCCTGCATGGCTCATAGTTATCTTATGTCCTACCCTTTCCCCCTCTCTGTGAGCTCCAGGAAGGAAGGACCTGTGTTTGCACTGCTCAGTGGATATGGAGTTTTCTGCAAAAATTCAAGAATGTAGCACATGTCATTGGAAATTTATCTTTATAAAATTTCTGACACCCTTTCTTCACACAATGCCCATTCTGATAGGAAATTCAATCCAATCATGATCACTAGTCAAAATCTTTCTTCTTAGAGCTCTGTAGATGAGCCTGTCATGAGGAAAATGTCCTTGGGAGACATCTGATTTCGGTCCCAAAAAGCGATAGTCACATAGTCCCTTCAAATCTAGCTCTGCAGAGGTCTATAATGGAGACAAATGAAGCCATCATCCCCACTCCTCTCACACTCTCCCTCCAGGTTCAAAGCCCATGCAACCCTCACCTAGGTCTTAATGAAATTATCTCCACTCTGTCTCATCTCCCCGACAACCAACATAAGACCCTTTACAATGCAAAATCCAAGTAAAAACACTCTATAGGAAATATATACTATGTTCTCTTCCCCAAAGCTATAGGAAGTTAAATACTGTTTACCACCTTTGAAGATGAAAGGGAATACATAAAAGCAAATTTTAAATAAGTTATCTAATTGTACAAGCTTGTATACCTCAAAGCATCAATCATTACAAAGAACGCTTTTGTCACTTTATTAAAGATCTAAATAAAAAGACGGTAATTTAGGAAATGTAACAGGATCATTCAGTTACATGAACCCAGTGGACAATCAGGTAAAAATCTATCAATAAAAGCAAAATGGCTTTGAGAGTTGTTTTAAAACATGACTGAAATAAATAAATGTTGATGCTTACTCAAAATGAATGCTATTTAATTAAAATAAAAACATTGACATATAGGCTAAAATATATACATATTTGCTAGTAGTTGCCTTTCTAAGAATATTTATGTAAATATTTTTATGACCTGAAGTCCACTGATTAAAAGAGATCTGGAATTTTCAGTAGTTATGTCTATTGCTGAATATGTATGTCTTTCTGAGAGAGAAAATAAGATTTTCATAGGAATACATGGTCCATAAGACAATGCATGTACACATATTTCTAAGCTCTCTTGTCATTTTTCCTATTTTCTATGTAAGATAAATAAAAAAAACAGAAAATTACCAAGCAGCTGTGAAATTGACACATGACTTGGAGACATTCCATTTAAGAGACACCTATAATGACCCTGTGTTTTATTTTGCAACCTCAGTCTGAAAAAAATTTTAAATCACTGGGGTCATAATGCTGAAATGTGCAACACAGATTTTTTAAGTAAGAGCTGTGCAATCTGAGAGATGTTGGCACAGAGAAGCCTTGAGCTCAAATGGATTTGAAAACCTCTGCAAGTTAAGGTCACTTTCTTCCTGTAAATAAGAGGAAATTCATTGGGGATGTAGCAGAAATGAAAGACCACCAACTGCTAGTAAGCTCACTACATGGTTGACAGAGTAATCTCTAACATCAGCAACTAAATTGAGGTGATGTGGAAAGGTTGACAAAATGTTTATACCTCATCAAAGAAAGAAAGTTGAAAGCTGGTGGTTAAATATAGCCTGCTCCTACCAAAGAAACCACTTTTCCATCACAGGGAATGATGGAAAGTGGGAATGAGGGCCAACTGAGAGCTAACTGACCCCTAGTTTGCCTTCAGGAAGGCACATAGCTTCTTAAGTCCATGTCTCTATAATGCCTAGGACAATGAACCTCAGACATTTTCTGTAGGGACACAGAGGATGGCAAATATTAAGGACACACTTCCTGAGAGCAAGCATGATGATAATTGTGAGTAATAAATTTTCTCAGACCCCACATAATAACATATCAGATCCCTCTGTTCTACTATGTTACAGAGGAGGAAGCTGATACATATATTTTAACTGACATGTCATGTAAAAGAGAGGAAATGGACAGAATTACAGAGTAACACTATTACTACTCAAGATGCTTCCTATAACTACCTGTTCTGTATCATAACTCCAAAACCAAGTACATAGACTTTTACACAGCAACTGTTCAGATATTTCTCAAGTGAGTAAGTGAGGTTCATCTGTGGTTTTGCTGATGGTAGTAGTCAGGATTCTCCAACAAACAGAGCCAATAATACATATGTAGATGTATGAGAGATTTACTGTAGGAATTGGCTTGTTTGATAGCACAGGTCTAAAAGGCCCATGATTTGCTATCTCCAGGATGGAGGTCCAAGCAAACTGGTGGCATAATTAAGTTGAAAAGGTCCATAAACCAAAGAGAGGCAGGGAATCGGAGATGCAAATTGTGAGCACCAGCAGCTCCAGTGTCTAAGAGTAGGACAAGTTGGTATCAAAAAAAAAAGCTCAAAAAAGAAAGAGCATGTGCATTTCTCCCCCTAAGGGCTCTGTTAGTGTCCTTACAGAACCAGGCAATGTCCACCCATAATGTTAAGGGAAGACCTTCTTACCTATTCTACTGATTCAAATGCTCATCCCCTCCAGACGCATGAGACAGAAGCTTTTGTCAGCTCTTTGGCTGTCCCGCAGTCCAGTCAAATTGATGCATAAAGTAAATCATCACACTAGTGAATGGGGCCATACAATGACTCCCCAAAACTGACTTCTAGGGAAAAATCCAGCAAAGACAAAGGAACAGAATCTGTCATTCTCTAATGTCCCTTCTCCCTTTCTCTTAGCTCACAATATAGCTTTTTTTTTTTTAGAAGGATCTACAGGGTGTTCAAGTTCTCACTATTAGATCGGACTTATAGTGATCCGCCTGTCTACAGCCTTCCAAGAGCTAGGATTATAGGCACGAGCCACCACGTCCAGTCTCATTCGCTGTCTCAGTGCCAGAGTCAAGGCCGGCACAGCAGGTCCCTGCACCTGATTGCTGGCACTTTAATCCACTGAACTACTTGGCCAGCCATCACACAGTATAGCTTACAACTGTATCTGCCAACCTACAGTCTGCATTGCTGGAGACCCCATGACTACATAACCATATAATTAACATTTTACTGTCAAGCTGTGAGCATGCAAGATGCTCCATTTGGGCACAGGTCTTGAAATCTTCCACATGGCCTCTTCCACACTCCCACCGATGGCGAGCCTGGAAGACCCAGGTTCAATTAAGTAAAAAGGAAGACAGCACCTTGTAGCTTTGGTACTTTAGATTTTACCAGAAAAGCAGAGCACCTTAAATCCCATTCCAAAGAACAAATTCCATATCTGCCCCATCTGCATGTTGAAGTTTCTGGAGCACTGAGCTAGAGGATGTCAGAGAGAGAAGATGAGAAGGAACCTGCAGACTCCTTTTTGAAACATCCTATGGGAAAGATCTGCCCACTATCTACTACATGCAGCTGTCCTATAAAAGAGAAATCAACTTCTGTTTTTTAAACCACTGAGTTACTGTTGATTCTCTTGCCAAGAACACTCTCACCTTACCCTGACTAACCCAGTGAGGAAATAAGTCTTTTCTGAAGCATTTCTCTCTAAGACACCAACAAAAGATGTCAATGATAAGTGCTAGAATAATAAATGCAATTCTTTATTTCTGTCCATGCATCTTGAAGACATTATTATAAGTGTGTGCTTTATCGTAGGACCCAAAATATTGCAGTTAAAATCCACACATTCTCATGGATACAAACTGGGAGCTTAAACTTAGAAACATTACTGAAGACTTGGGAGTTATACAGCAGGCACTACATAGTCTAGTTCTCCCCATAAATACTCCCTACTTCCTTCCCAATTCTCACTTTACCTTTCTCTAGTATAACAGACAGCAATTTCAGCTGCAGAAGAAAGGGCAGAGAGAAAAATATAGCATGGAAGCATCAGGAGAGAGAAATTCACTATGTTAATGTTTGGAAATGATGCAGTCACTGCCAGACAACACCAACTTTTCTGTTTATTTTTCAAGTCTATATTCTGTCATTGCATGCTTCCTTCCCTAACTGATAGGTAATGGTCACACTTTATGTCCAAGGCCCTGCGACATACCATAACACCTAATTCTAAAACAATACTTCTATTTATCATGCATCTACTCTACACCAGATATTTTGCTAGGTGCTGAGGATTCAAGGATCAAAAGACATAAACTCTGAACTCAAAAAGTTTAATACTTACTGAGTGAATAAATTCATGCAAATAAATAATTAGGTGGCATTATGAGAGCAGTGTAGAGTGAAATCAGCCCCCATGTGTGTTTGGGTAGAGGGAGAGAGGGAGTCTCTCTTCCTAGGTGGGGTCACTGAGATCAACCCTGGAAGTAGGTGAGGGCAGTCAGGCTACAGCTGTGTGCTTGGAAGATTGGAGAAATATGTTCCAATAGCACTCAAGTGTTTATGCTTGAAGGAATAAGAAGATGAGAGGAAAGAAGGATCAAGAGATGAAAGCCAGTGGCTTGCATACACTATGCAAAAGACTGAACTTGACCTGGATTCTCATCCTTTTTCCTCTCACTGACCCTTTGGAAGTCTGATAAGGCTATGAACCCACTTTCTGGAAAATATGTCATATAAATTTGTTTCATATATGCCATATATAGACAGCATAGATGTAGATACATGGAACTGAAATGTATAAGACCACAGAGCAACAAAGTTGTGCTACAGTACAATTCCATTTAGTTGAAGACCCCATGCCAAAAACACCTGCTGCTGATGACATGCCAGGAAGCAGGGCAGTGACACAAGCAGATTTTCGTCTTAGAAACAACTCTCAGAGGCTAGAAGCAGGTGGATGAGACAAATGGAAGGACAAATCTAGTAGCTGTTAATGTTGTCCAAGTGAGAAAGTCTGAGACAAGATGTCATTATTACAATTTTTATTGTCATTACTATTAATTGTGCTCCTTCTAAAGCAATGATCTGACATAACACTTTCTTTAATGCTAATATTTCAAAACACTTTTTGCCAAGGTGAAATAAACTAGAATGAAAAAGCTAACTTTCTATATATATTTTTTTCTATATATTTTTCTATACCTTTGGAAACAAGAAATTTAGAGGGCTAGCAAGATAGTCCAGTGGTCTAAAGTGCCTGCTTAGGTAAGCTTAAGCAAGCACAAGGACCATAATTTGATCCCCAGGACCACGTGCCAGCTCTGCCCTCAGGGCTAGCTGAGCTGTCCACAAAAAAAAAAAAAAAATTAAGAAATAATTTTGTGTAATATATGTATATTTCAAAATGCCAGTATTAGGGAACAACTAGACCCAAAGACAGAATGGAGTGCTCAACACCCACCCCAAAATCATTCAAAATCACCACACAAGCAGCAGCTCCAAACACTGACCAACAGGAGCGTGTTGTGTGACCAACTCCTTCAAAGGCCATTACCACTGGGATGTAAATTTCCTAAGACACTGAACAATTCCACTCCAAAATGAGGTAAAATGTAATCATTTGCAGGAAGAGCCATTGTCTCCTAAGAACATGTGCAATACATTTTATCTATTAGTATAATAATGTTGGTTCCAGATTAGCCAATTGTCAGATTTTTCAGCTATGTATATACATGACTAGTAGGGTCTTTAAAAGACTGATGGACTGAGGACTTATTATTGGTAAGGGATGTCCAATGTCCCTGGTCCTAGTTCATCTTCACTGTGGAGTGCCAAGCTGGACTCCCAAAGTTGCAAGATGCTATATGGATAATACTACAACTATTAAATACCAGCAGCATAACTACACTGGCACATGTGTTAGTGATGAGGTAAGGTGAAAGAGGAAAGGTGAGATTGATTTAGAAAACAACTAAAAGGAACTTCTTGATATTTCTAACACCTATTTCTAAAGAAGCAAAGATTGAGACAGGCATGGTGGCACACTCCTGTAATCTCAGCACTTAGGAGGCAGAGGAAGGAGGATCGCTACAAGTTCAAGGCCAGCCTGTGCCTACACAGTGAGACCCTGTCCAAATGAATGAATGAATGAATGAATGAATGAATGAATGAATGAATGAATAGATTAAGGTGCTTATAAAAGACTCCCCCTTGCAAATTCTCCTCTCAGTCTCCAGATTTGGTTAGCAGCTGATGCTTCAAAGAAAAGAGCAGCCACTTGTTCCCCCGCCCTCTCCAACTGCACCAAAGGGGAAGTTACCCTTTGACCCCTGAAGCCATTTACTAATGACCTGCAGCATGAGATTGGATGGCTTTTCTCATTAGTGCATGACTACATTGCAAATGTTATTGCCAGCCAGCCGATTATAAAAGCATAAAGAGAAAGTAATTAGCACAATCATTTTACATAGAGTAAATTTTAGTGCAGCCAGTTTGTCAGAGATGCAATTTCATGGGATCACAGCCATGCATTAATGGAGTTATGGGAAACTGTTAATTTGTTATTTGAAATGAAGTCCATGTCTCTGACCGGTTAGTTCAGTAAGTGTCTGTTGCTAAGGAGGCCAAGGGCACAGGTTGGCCTCCAGCACTGTCCAGTCTGACTTTGAGTGTCGAGGGTGCTCCTGCCCAGCCAGTGCAGTGGAGAAATTGTTACCCCAAGTAGAATGCATTCCAGGGCTCCAGAACATAGATGACTGGGGAAGGTTTCAGGGGGAATGTATATCCAAAATGTACATATAAGTGAGATAACGCAGGACTCTCTGCTACAAGAGCTGCTCGGTATCTGTGCCATTGTGGCAGATTCAAACACCTATCCATGTGATAAAGCTCTGCAGAGTTAAACACACACAGGACCCAGATAACACTGGGGAGATCTGAATAAGATTTGTGAGCTGCATCAAGTTCAACATCTTGGCTATGATATTGTAGTATAGCTATTGGCGAACTCTAATTAAAAATAAGCAAAGTAGAGGGTACACAGGATCTTTCTGCATGATTGCTTATCACTACATGTTCACCTACAGCTGTACCAGTAAAATTTTTATTGAGAATGAAAAAATGCACATAGGAATGGTTATGGATAAGTAGGAATATATATGTATGAAAATCTCCCAGAAAGCAGAGAATTCAGGAAGAAGGATCCTCCTGAAACATATTTTAATCCTCTAAATACATAGTTCTCCTTCCTCTCTTCTGCACAGAACATGAAAGCTAGATATTCAAATTTTCCTTTTTCTAATCCTGTCAACTTTATTCACATTAGATACTGTTAGCCTTATTACTGAGTCAAGTGTGAATTCCCAATGTTTGGATTTTCATTCAACGGAAAACATAAGAAAACAGTAATCTTTTAAAATACTTATCAGCCATCCCAAATACAAATCATCTCAGATATAAAATCATATCAACCTTCCTCTGAGAGTAGAGCTCCTTATCAACCAATCTTTTGAGTTTGCCAAGCAAAATATGCCTGAATGACATATTTAGTCTTAGTGTACAAGGTTTGAAACTGATAAACAAACACAGTAGAGATCTGGGCTCACTTTGCAGTGTAGTCTCAAAATGATTACATAGAGTTTTCAATTGTTTTGTTCTGTTTGTAGATTGGGGATGCCACCCAGGGCCTTGTCCTTGCTGAGAGAGGACTTTATCCTGAGCTGCACAACCAACCCCTCTGCACAGTCCTACCATGGGGGAGTCCTCAGGTCACCAACCAAATCTCTATGTCATTTTTGCCTCTCATCTCCCTGGGTGCCCATGAGCTCTTCTGTAAGAAAAATATTCCCTGCCCATTGTGTTAGGGAAATGCTGTGTGACACACACAAACCTTCACCTCTGCATGGGGTTGACCATGGTCCCCACAAAATTTAGGAAGTAATGGCTACCTGGTACTTCAGATTGTGCTTTGATTTGGAAATAAAGTCTGCAGATATAAGTGAAGATGGAATCCACTGGATGAGGGTGGATCTCAAGCCCAATGGCTGACATTCTTTTCTCTTTGATTTTTAGAGAATTTTTCAAAAATGGAAAATTAGAAATGATACAGAATTTCACTAAACAAAATGATAGGAATTCAACAATGGTTGTTATATGGCATATTGTTGTCTTCAAATTAGTTGTTCAGATTACTGGGCATAAGCATGCAAAATTGGTCAAAAAAAATAAAAAGAAGAAAAAAACAACTTAAGCATTAACTGATCCTTCCAATAGACTGGTACAAATCTGCAGCGTGGTTATCCAAGCTATCCTGTGTATATACATGACATCCTTATAAGACAAGGAGAGGACACACAGGGACAGGCTTCCAGAAGTAGCACACGTAACCATGCATGTGAAGATGAATGACACCTCTCCAAATCAAAGAACAGCAGGCATCGTCTGCAGCCACTAGAAGCCAGGAGAGAGCTATAAAGCACATTCTTTCTCAAAACCTCCCAAAGGAGCCCACCCAGGAAAACTATTGATTTCTGACTTTAGGCCTTGAACTGTGAGCCAATAAGTTTCTACAGCTCTGTGATTTGTTATAGCAGCCTTAGGAAATGAGTAGAGCAATCCATCCTAGAGATCTTCAGCATATATTACCATGCTGAATGTTTCATGAAATCCTGAAAGATCCCAAGTCTATTGAACTATAGAAGCATTTTTTCCATAAACTATCCATTAATCTTCATGGAACATATTATAAAAATGCTATATTGGACAATTTCAAATTTCCATGTGAACCTGAATCACTTCAGGGATTTATTAAGATGATGACTCCAATCCTCAAGCTTGTGATGCATCTTGATAGTATGCATGTTTCATGAGTTCCACAGTAACACTGATGCTTCTCAGCCTGGGACTCTGTATGCAGTAAAAAGTTGGAAATGTCATTATCATGAGGCAAGGAGATAGTGTGGATCATGTTCCACATCTTTCTGATCTAGCTCAAATGACAATGATTTTGCTATGTGTGATGGCTGATTTTGTGCTCATATCTTTCCCTTCCATGTGACTTGCTTTGAGTCATGACATATTCATGGATATGCAAGAATATGAGTAGATAAAGAGAGGCTGCCTCTTCTGATTAGGCTTCAGAATAAATACATGAGCTCAACTCAATGAATATCCTAAAAGCCAGACTGGCCCAGCCAAACCCAGCCAACTACATGCCTACCAGACAGAAACAAATGCTTACTATTCTAATCTATTCCTAATTTGACTTTTTAGTAATCTAGCAAATCTAGTAAGCATACTGCCTTGGTCTTCTGCATATCCACCCATAACTGTGCATACAAACCTTATGCATAAGCCAACCAGTACAAAGAAAAGTAAATGGTAGGATTCCTACTCAGAGAGTTGACCATATAACTTAGGCAAAAAGTGACGCACAGATGACAGAATGAACTTCAGAGTAAAACGATGAGATTAAGAGTAATAGTAGTTAGATATAATCTAAGTAGGCTTCAGTCCTCTGAGAAAGGTATGGATGAACTTTGTATAGGTAAGGAGGTAGAGAATTCATTCTGGGAGTTTGAGGGTGTCCTCTGGAAAAGGTTTCTAACAGAGAAAAATGTCACAGGCTAACAAAGTATTGATTGCAATGTTCAAACCACCTTTTCTGACCATTATGGGAAAGCTCACATACATTATAATACTGTGGCAGGCCATTTGTGACCATTTGGAGGAGAAAGAACATTGTACTCGTACATTATTCTCTCCTGGCACAGTAACAAAGGGAGGTACAATGAGGAGCAGCCAGCGCCCAGCTTTCAGTAGCCATGACAAAGTGAAGGCATCGAGGCCAGGGGCTGTGGGTGGGAGTCAGCACACATTATTTGCCCAGTGGAGCTGGTGGAGGCTAAGAAATATTGGAGCTGGAAAAAAAAGTGCTTTGCACCAAATTACTTTTTATTTCTCACTTAATAAAAATGTCCTGGTCTGTGGCTGGGTTCATGATTCATAGATCATAAATGTATGCACGGAATAATTCTCCTGATGATGTGCTGGGGAATAAAGAAACTTGGGGAGGAGCATTCGTTCAGAGTAACTGTTCTCCTTCCCCTGATGTCTGCTCACCTGCAGCGCCCATCCTCAAGGGGCAATGTTGCAACAGTCATCCACACACCATCCAGGACTTGAACCGATGCACAGTACCACCCATATCAATGATAATTCTAATTTTTTTAGTGAGAAGTCGCCATAGATGTTGTTTCTACATACTCATTTTGTAGGATGGGAAACTGAGGCCAAAGAGAAGTAATTTACGCAACTTAACAGGAGCCCTGCAACAAGAATCTTAGACTTGAGATCCACTCCCCGTTGTTTTCACACCTGGAGCCAGAGGTCTCAGAATGTCAGCAGGAGCTATGTATTTTCTCCACACCCAGCCCTGCCAGGGAGTCCACAGTGGCTGTGGACTGTTTGTAACTCTTTTCCATCACATCTATTGTATATCAGTTTTGCAGACATGTTCACTGCCAAAAGATATTAGAGGCAGTTTCTCCTGGGGAGAAGGAAGCATAGGATACACAGTCGCCAGGTGATGACCAATAATATCAAGGGGAGAGTAAAAGCACAGCAGGCTCTCACCACCTCAGATCTTCCTAATCCCACACCGATTCCCCACTCTCCAACAATCGGACCAGAACTGGGAGAATGTAGGGAGGCAGTAAGTAAAATGTAACAGCTAATATTTATTGAGTATTTTATATCAGCTATCTTACTCAACTTCATCAAAACCCATTTTACAGATGCAGAAACTGAAGCATAAATAAATTCTTCAGATTCTTGATGCACACATATGGATAAAGAAAAGGTTCAAAGGTGAAATTTGTATTTTATAATTCTTTCCCATAATCTCCATTGTATATCAGTTTGCCACCAAAGTAATCTCTGTACAGCAGGTGAAATAAAACTTGGCCGTGCAAGTATTGTGGTATTCCCTTGGCTCCACCCCACCAAAAGGATCCTGCCATTCTCAGTCAACTCCCTTGCTCCATCCTTACCAAGAGAGGAAAGAGTTATCTTCTCTCTAGGATTTAAGAGTAGACAGGATTGAGAAGAACCTGGAAGAGGAAGAAAAGAAACAAATCTTAACAAAACAAAGTTACATCAGTCTCCAAGTACAGCAAAGGGGAAAAGGGAAGAATAAAAGGAGAGGAACATACTGACAGAGATTCATGGTGACAGAAGACATGCATGCAGTGTGTGACACAAGAGAAGGGGAAGCAGAAATGAGAAGTGCTGCTGGGGATGAATGGCTTTTGGTAGATAGAACAATAACCACATTATTGTATGGTTATAAAATTGTATTTCAGGAATGTGAAACTATTCTAGAGGTAAATAACTCCAATGAACCACAATTCTGAGACCCAAGTGTACAAATTCAATTCATTCCTGTCTGTTAAGAAACCTGGAGCAAAATGCTTCCTCCTAGAAGTGAGTCTTGCAGCAATTGTCCTGAAGATGGAGGCAGAAAAATTCTTCTTATGATCCTAAAACCCAAGAATGCATGGGTTGTATATTCTATCCTTATTGCAATATTAGAAAAATATAAACCAGAAGTTAGTAAGTTAGTAATATATAATATTAATATTAATATATCATTAATAATTATATTATATACTATTTATTATATTATTTGACCTTTAAGAAAAAGAAAGTCCCAGCACTTCAACACTCTAGGAATCTTGAAACAAAAGTGCCACAAGCTTGAGCTCACCTGGCCAACAACTTAATGAGATCCTGTCTCAATTAAAAAGGGTTGGCAATATAGCTCAGTAGGAAGGCCCTGGGATCCGTCTCAGTACTTCAAGGAAAGAAGGGAAAGGATGAGGAGGAACAGAAGAAAGATATGGAGGAAAAGGAAGAAAAGCAAGGGGGACAAGGGGTAGAGGGGAGGAAATTGGTGACAACATGGGTGAAGCAGGAGGACAGTATGCTAAGCAAAATAAACCCAACATTGGAAGAAAACTCCTGCATAACACATGTATGTGGTACCTAAGAAATTCACATTCATAAAAGCAAAGAGCACAATGGTAGCTGCCAGGAGTAGGGAGTAGAAGAAATGGGGAAATGTCAGTCACATGTACAAAGTTACAGATATGCTAAATGAGTGGGTTTCTGAGATCTGGTGAACAGCATGAGGACTATCATTAATAATCCACTATTGAGATAGCTCAGCTGACTAAATGCCTGTTTAGCAAGCTCAAGGACCAGTGTTCAATCACCAGGAAACATGCCACACCAGCCCTGCCCCCAGGCACACTAAGCTGACCACCGAGACCAGGCATGGTGGCCTGTCCCTGTAGTCCCAATGCTGGGGAGGCTGAAAACAGAAGGATCACTATGAGTCTGATCTGAGTAGTAAGACCCCGTATATTTTAAAAATCCAGTATTATATACTTGAAATTTTCTCTTTTATACTTTTTCTTTTACTTTGATAGTACATAAATATCTATATTCTAGGTGTGGCAATGGTACATGACACACAAATTATGTGTACGTAGCACATTTTAATTCCTTTCCTCATCTCTGTTCCCTTCCTTCCTCTTCCTTGTGCATCCCATGAATCCATTCCTCTTGTTGTACATGTTTACACTACATAATGTGTGCATTTTTGTGTGGAATTAGTACATGCACATAGCATACCCCAGTTCCTTCTTTGATCACTTACCCCTTCCCTCCCTCCACCTCTTGATTGCCTTCCCCTTTTAGAATAATCTATCTTGCTACTTCCTACTAGCTATCTCTTGTTTTTCTTTTTTGCTTTTATTTTAGGTTTATCATATAAGAGAAACCATGTAGTATTCAAGCTTGTGTGTCTGATTTATTTCATTTAACATTATGGTCTCCAAGTACATCCATTTTCCTGCAAATGTTTCAAGTTTATCTTTCTTCATAGCAGAGTAGTAATCCATTATGTGTGTGCCTTTCCTTCATCCATTCATAGACATATGGACAGATGGGTCTTTTCCAATATTTATCTATTATAAATTGTACTGCCATAAACAAAGATGTTTGTTCTTACCACAAAAAGCCCCACAAGTATATGAAGAGATGGATATAGTGGACCAATGAGATAGCTCAGCAGACCAAAACACGTGCTTAGGCAAGCTTAGGCAAGTTCAGAGACCATGATTCAATCCTCAGCACCACATGCCATGCTAGCCCTGTCCTCAGGGCAGGCTGAGCGAGCCAGAGTCTGGGTGTAGAGGTGCAGGCCTGAAATCCCCCCAACTGGGGAGGCTGAAAGCAGGAGGATCATTATGAGTTCAAGTTGCATAGTGAGACCCTGTAACAACTAAATACATAAATGATGGACATATTAATTAGCTTGACCATAATAATAAATTAACTAAATGTTATATGTATATAGTTAGTTGTATGTAGACTACCTGCTGTACATCTTAAATTTCAATTCAAAATACATATATAATTTGACTTGAACATATATTGGTAATATATTCAAATTGCATATGCTAATTCGAGAAACATATAGGAGAGCATATCTGTCCTACAGGGAAGTAGATCTTTCCTTCCGGGCTCTGGAATGACGATGAGCCCAGCAAAGTGGATTTAAGAGGAGATGCAGAAACCGTGGGGACTAGGGAGGAGCTGTGGAGAAGAGGAGCCCAGAGGTCTGAGCCTTCAGCAAGCACAGCCTCTGAGTTGCTTAGCAACCTCCTGCCTGGAGATTAAGAGTGAGTCTTTCATATGTCTGCAGTGAGCTATTTGTTGTAAGTAATAAAATTATATCTGAGACTCCAAAGAGTTACTTTGGCTTTTGGAGGGGACAGCCACACAACCAGAGCAGTCAGTCACCAAGATTTATTAGGTTTGGACTGTGAGTTGCGCTGGGGTTTCAAAAGGAACAGAAGACAGTCCCAAAGACTCCCTGAAACATTCACTGCCACAGCAACACGTACTCATATAAGTGAAGTTATTGAAAAGAAATAAGCCTACCACTCTGAGTACTTTTCCTTATATTCTGTATGTTTTAGCAATGCATTGTGCTATCTCATTTGTGCTTGCACATGTGTTCCCATGACCATTTTAGTGCAAGGAAACTCAGCTTCTTTACAAGGGAAGGAAAGGTAAGGAAAGAATAAGTAGGTAAATAGAGTCCTGGAGTTAAGGTAAAACAGGGTATTTCATGACTTCAATCAGTCTATTCTTCCTTAAAGTCACTGGTATGCAAAACCAGTCTCAACAGAAACAGACTTACTTTCAATATAAAGCATATTTGAAGGGAAAGAACTGGCATACCAGCCCCTCTAGCATCCAAAACAAAGAGATAAAGAAATCTGAAGTAGTTCCTTTCCCACAAAGCCTGGGTGACAAAGAAGGCTCATAGGCTCTAGAAATAAAATGACTTCTAGGCAGAGGAAATTCTAAACTGGATTCAAAAATGGCATCTATATAGTGAGCTAGATTCGCATGCAGGTGGTGCCTAAGGATCTCTAGTCCATGCGATAGGCCTGGGGAAAACGGCTGTGCATGAGGTGTGAAATGAAGTGGGGCGTGGGTCACAGCTGGTTCCTCTGGAACCCACTCATCCTTGCTCTTTCACTGCTGGGGAGCAGGCACAGCAGGTAACCTCTGGCCGGGTAGAGGCACAGAGCGTCTCTCCTGCCTCAGTGGGCAAGTGGAGGTCTAGGCTACACAGACACCTGGAACTCCACACTTGTAGGTGAGAGGCAGAAAGGCTCCCCATGGAACAGTGCCAGCCAATCCATCCGGAGTCCGGACACGCAAGCCAAGAAAGGACCACATACCTGATAGGATTGGGATGTGCTTTGTGCCGCAAGAGTGCAAGTATGAAAGCTTGGTCTCCGGTGTGGAAGTGTGAGACACAGTGGGACCTTTAGGACATAGCACCTAAAGGCCGGCCAGATAGCTCAGCTGATTAAAGCATCTGCTTAGGCACACTCAGAGGCCAGGGGTTTGATCCCCAGCCTGCTGTGCCAGTCCCTCCCCCAGGGCATGCTGAGAAAGCAAAAGAGACTGGGTGTGGTGGCATGCTCCTGTAATCCCAGCACTTGGGAGGCTGAAAAAAAAAGGAAGGATCACCACAAGTCCAATCTGTGTAGTGAGACCCTATAGACCCTGCACTAAATACCTTAAAAAAAAAGTCTAGGGGCCCACTTGGAGGTAATAAGGTCACTGGGGTCACTGCTGTTGCAAAGAACAAACTAACATTGTTCTTATAGGACCCCAGTTAATTCCCTAAAAGTGAATTGCTACAAGCAAGACTGGTCCCTCCCTACGCTCTGGCTCCTGCTTGCCTTACAATCTCTCCTTCTTGCATGGGTCACCGCCAAGGAGGCTCTCACTAGAGGATAAAACAACAGGCCCACCAAATTTGGGGCATTACCTCCAAATCCGCGAGCTAAGTAAGTCTTTCACTGTTAATTATCTAGCCTCAAGTATTTTGTTATGGCATCAGAACACTGACTTAATACTACATCAAACTACAAGTTCCTTGTTTATTAATATGGCCTGTTGGAATTACTACTATTTAATGTAACCTAAAAGAAATGGAGAGACGTGTACCAAGAATACTATGGAACAGTCATATCACACATCTCTCCCTAGTGTGACATAGCCTGGTTGCTCGCCCCACTCACATGACCCTCTGCCCACCTAACAGAACTATTGCTCTATCCAGTTATTCTGAGATCACACTGAGCACATTTGTTTTCATAATGGGTGCATATTTCACTTTTAAAGAAAAGCATGCCCAAGAGATATCAAGTGGATTCACAAGGGGATTTCAGATCCAAAATCAGTGAAAGGCACTCACTAACCAAACTTAAGTGGTGTTAACCTTGCACACTGAGAAATGCAAAAACTATCTTCAGACAAAAAAAAAAGTAACTGAAGGATTTAGGGATGGGATCACAAGATGGGAAACACATTCAGACATGGGAAGTAAATAGGAGAAAAACAGAGAGAGAACAAGTTTATAAAATGTTATCAAATCTCTGCAGTACTGAGCATAAAGGGCTCATTTACTGTCCATTGTAAATGCTTCACCAGATGAAATATTGTTTAAAATAGTATGCAAAACTGAGGAGAGGCAATTGGATTTACAGTACTCTTTGCATATTTCGGCACTGTGAAAGCCAGCCCAAACAAGGCAGGACTGGTCATAGCGGCAAAAATCTTAGATCTACACAACAGTCTATCTAGTTATTGAACTATTAGGCTTGCTTGAATTCAGATATGTAAGGTTCACTATACTCCTAGGGCCACAGAGTGCAACCAGCAGCTTGCACAAGGCTTCACAGGTGCTGCGTCTGTGCACGTGTACCATCCCATCCTGCTCACTCGCTTACACATGCACCTTCTCAACTTGGTCAACTTCATGCTTTTTATGTGTTCTCGAAAACACAGTTTCTATGCATAGATACCTCATAACTACATTTTTTAAATATCAAGCTAGATCCCTATGGATTATTTTCAAAAATCATCTATTATTGAGAAAGGTATATTGAATTTATATGGAAGAAACTAAAAAAAATGTCATTAACCATATAGAATATAGACCAGTTTAGTACTGGGAGATATAAATCAGTGATGGAAACATGATTATAATAATTCTCCCTCATCAATAGTGATAAAACAGCACTAATTCTTTCAAATTCTATGAGCAATGTATAATATGAGTTTTCTCTCTGTGAAACTTATATCAAATTTTCTTTTTACCCTCAACAGAAGCAAATAATAGTGCAAGAAAAGCTTCTGTGTTCCAGTCACCTCTACCTTACACATGGACAGCTATCATCTGCCATCTTTACACCACAAACTACGTACCAGGGAGTTATCACCACATAGCCAGACTCAAGCTCTCAACTGCAAAAGGACAGCACCAACTAGATGTCCCTTGGCTGGAGTGGAGCGGGCACCAGGAAAGACACAAGAGTAAAGAATATGCTAAAACTAGATGATCACTGAAAAATATGCCACGCAAGAATTCCCATAATGATCATGGAGAATAGAATCAACAATATCTGTAGATTAGAGGAGTCCTGGTTGCTCCACTGAATAGCACCAGTGATTTCTGTGGTTGTTTATTTTGTAAATTAATCCCCCTCCCTTTTTTTCCATTCTCACTTTGTCTAGAAATATTAATGCATTACTGCAAAAGAACATTACTTAGTATTTTACTAACTCACTGAACTATATTTTCTTTCTTTTAATTCTTATGAAGAAATTAATCTTGTTTTAAGTGCTTTTTAATTACTGCTGTAAGAAACTAAAAATTATGTAAATTAGGAGACAGGTGCACCATGCAAACTATCAAAATATAAACAGGCCCTCCCCAACTTATAAATCAGGTCCTATATTTGCAGATTTTCTGTACAAGTTTGGAGTATAGAATTTAGAGTATTTTCCCCATAAAGATATGTTGCACAGTATGATTAATTTTCTAGAAGAAATAAAAACTTTTCTACCTTATAACCACTGACAAATTATTTTCAATCAACATTGTACTCCAAGTGTGACCCTCATACTGCAGGGGGTCACTGGGCACCTTCAATAGGTCTTCAAAATCTGATCTACTTTCTCAAAACATCCTGAGATGTCATTTACCTTTTCACTGTGTTGATATTTGCACTGACACCCCAAAGACTGTGGTACCTAAACCACAGCATCCTTAGCCCTTTAACCCAAATCAAAGATACAGCCCTGCACAAGCAGCCTTCATGTCCTTCACCACTATTTGCTCATAGTAAAACAAAAACACTTGTTTCAATTGAGATTATCTATAAAGCAATAAATACTAATTTCATTAGCCAATTATGAATATGGTAAGGCTTTCAATATGCTGCATCATTAAAGGTAGAAAATATGTATTGTGTGTCTGCTGCTTATGAAAGTACAATAAGAAAACAGTCTACAAGAAAAGCATCAATGCGGCTGCTCAAGTTCTTTCATGGGACACCATTCGAGCTTCTTAGAAAACTGATAGCAGACAGTGGGAATGCTGGACAGCAGGCTCTTCCTGCCCCATACCCAAACAATGGTCCCTTCCATCCAACAGGACTCTGCTGGGAATCATCCATAATTCCCAAGCAAATTCAGTCACAGAGGAGAAAGTGCAACACGGGGGCCAGATCGGAAAATTTCCTATAGTAGAGAAAAACTTTCCAAAGCTTCTTGTATAAATATCAAGTAAAGGTGAAATTAAAGTGAGCCTTAATCCATAGCCAGAACAGAGATTAGAAAATCAGCAATCAGTGCTTAGCTTCAGTATAACTGCCCCCACACTTTTGCAGAGGACAGATTTGTCCATTTTATTTACAAGGGGGTTGTCAGAGTCACTGTCCTCATCCCTCATCACTGAAACACAATGAGTGACACAACTTAAAGGAGGAAAAGTTTATTTTGACTCATGTTTTAGCAGTTTCAGGCTCAGGTAGAATGAAAGGAGAAACTGGTGAGAGGTATATATCTCCAGTGACCCACCTCCTCTGGCCAGACCTGGCTTCCTAACGGCAAGTCAGTTGCGATGCCCCCATTGTCCAACGGTCTTCAAAACCTCTGCCTATGAGCGCATTAGGTTCACGGAGGACATCTAGATATGAATGGTAATTGGACATATCCCTAGTATGGAACAGTGACTGGTATACAGAAGCTTTCTGGTATCTATTTACTGGGGACAGATGGATGGATGGATGGATGGATGGATGGATGGATGGATGGATGGATGAGTGGATGGGTGGATGGATGGATAATGAACAAATGGTGAAATATCAGAGAGGAGATAAAGGCCAAGAAGTAGAAGGTGTTTCAGCAACTTAAGAATAGGCACAATCCAACTATCTAGCACCACTGATAAGATAAATTAGATATTTCCAAATTGAAAACAATCTTACAATGGAACATGCAATGTATGAACACATATTCATTCACGTAAACTGTATTTGTTGGTTATGAATAAATACAATACTTAAAATCTGGAAAATAGGGTGATAATGATGAATGAAATGAGGGCAGGTGATTCAAAGGTCTCCTGGGAATCTTAAACTTTTGAAGTCCTTCTTGCCCTGGTACATGGGTTGGTAGCACACATTTAGTAACAAAGGACATATGATTCTATCTGAACTAACAGTGTGGCTATCTGTCCCATAATGTCTTGACCAGTGAACTCATATAGGGTTGTGGAAAGAGCTAAGATCATAAGAGGAAGAATCTTACTTTGCCTCCAGAGAAAATTGAGCATTCCAGTGTACTACTCTCCTTGTAACTCATTCCAAATTTAAACCATATACCACTATGAATGTTGGATTTATCTGATTCTCTTCTACACTAGAATAGCAATAAAATCTCTTAAGAAAAAGCAAATATTAATAAATGATTAGAGAGCACTCCATTCTTAATAGCTTTCAACAATGAACATACCTGACTTGAAAATTCAGTTCAGCTCAAATCATTGTGCACTTACTAAATACTTGCTGTATACCAGGAGCTAAGCAGTAGAAAAACAAAGGTGCTATGTGTTGGTCCCTGCCTTCCAGGACCTCATGGTTCTACAGAGGGTGAAAATGGCTGCATGAATGAAACCCAGTCTGTGGGCAAGACAACCACATGCCAGCATGTTCTTCCAGAGCAGCAGTCCCCGAACTACTGTTTCCTGTTTATTCTTCAGAAAAGCAATATTCAGCTTTCTTTACTCATGTAAAGAAATATTCAGCGTTCTTTACTCATTGATATACATGGCAAAAGTTTCCACAAAAATTCTATCACACCAAATCTTGAAAACAACCAAGATGCCCATCACCTGAGGAATGGTTGAAAAAGATGTGGTATTTTTACACAATGGAGTATTATTCAGCTATTAAGAATGATAAACT
>NW_004524590.1:17582206-17584511 GCF_000260255.1 Octodon degus
TTTTCCCCTAACCAGTATATAGTGGCCTTCTTTATTTCGCTTGATCATTGTTGGTTTGAAGTTGAGACTGTCTGATAATAGAATTGCTACCCCTGCTTTTTTCTGAGTTGCTGGGGCATGTAATGTTTTAGAAAAAATTCTAATTGATTCAATGAGAAATGAAAATGGTAAAATCCCTACCGAACCTATACAAATTCAGATTATCAATACTTATTTCCAAAATCTTTACTCTCGCAGAAAAGAAAATAAAGAAGAAATGGACTGATTTGTAGATACATAGATGAAATTAAAGAAATTATACAGTATTTACAATCGAATGAAAATGTACGTACAAATGTAGATAAAAAATGGAATCAAGAAGATATAAAAATTCTGAATAACACAATATCAGTCAATGAAATTGAAAATGTAATCAAAAACCTGAAAAACGGAGTACCCCAGGGCCTGATGCATTTACAGCTGAATTCTATAAGAAACTGAGGGAGGACATAATGCCAACTCTTCTCAAACTTCTCAGTCAAATTGAAAGGGAAGCAAATCTCCAAAATTCATGCAGGTAGACAAGTATTACTCTGATACAGAAAAACAGAGAGGGACCCAACAAAAAAGAGAACTGCAGACCAATCTCTCTAATGAACATAGTTTGAAAATATTTTAATAAAATATTGGCAAACAGAATAAAACAAATCATCAAAATGATTATACATCACAACAAAGTGTGATTCCTCCCAGAAATGCAGGGATAGTTTAATATAAGTAATCCCACAAATGTAATATACTAAATACAAAGAGTCATGGGCAAAAATCACATAATCATCTCAATAGCTGCATAGAAAGCTTTTAGCGAGGTCCAACTTTTTTATCATGAGTATTCATGATTTTAAAAAATTACATAAAAACAAAATAAATGGTATTTACTTCAACCTGATAAAAGCCATCTACAACAAACCAAGCACAAGCACTATACTTAATGGACAAAATTTAAAGCCCTCAGATTAAAATAAAGAACAATACAAGGATGTCCAATGTCATCTCTCCTGTTGAATATAATTTTAGAAAAATTAGCCAGAGCAATTAAATAAGAAAATTAAATAATAATTGGAAAGAAAGAAGTGAAATAATCATTATTTACATGTGACAAGATACTGTACATGGAAGACCCCAAAAACTTCATTAAAAGACATAAATTTAATAACCAAATTCAGTAGCATAGCAGGATACAAAATCAAAGCTGAAAAATCAATAGCAATTCTATATGCAAACTAAAACACACCAATAGACAAATTACAATTTTCACAATGACACCCAAATAAAGGAAATCCCTAGAATTGATCTCACAAAAGAAGTTAAAGATTTATACAGCAAAAATTGTAGTACTTTAAAAAAAGAGATCAAAGAATATTTCAGAAAAAGGAGTGATGTTCCTTGCTCTTGAATAGGAAGAATGAACATTGTGAAAATGGCCATGGTCTCAAAATTGTTAGGCAAATTCAAAGCAATCTTAACATACTATTATCATATCTGACAGATCTACAAAAAAAATTCCTAAAATTGATCTGGAACCAGAAGAGACGTAGAATAGTAAAAGCAATCTTGAGCAACAAAGGAAAGGCAGGAGGCCTCAGAATCCCTAACTTGAAATTATACTGCAAAGCTACTGTGATAAAATCAGCATGGTACTGGCAAAAAAATAGACCTGAGCATCAGTGGCACAGATTAGAAGATGTAGACACAACTACAAGCACACTCACCTACCTTATCATTGATAAAGGTACCAAACGTGTTCATTGGAAGAAAGATAGCCTCTTTAATAAATGGTGCTAGAAAAACTGGCTTTCCACATGCCAAAGGCTTAAAATAGACTATGCCTATCACCATGCACAAAATTAAGGTCAACATGGTTCAAATATTTAAATACTAAACCTGAAACACTAAATCCTGTTGAAAAGAAAGTAGGTAGAAATTTTAAGGACATACCAGTTAGGTGAAGAGTTCATGAACAAAATCAAGCTACATGTGAAATACTTCAAACAATAAACAATTATGATCTCATCTTTTTGAAAAGTTTCTGCATGTCAACGAAATCACCAACAGAGTAAAAAGAAAACCCATGATTGGAAAACAATTATAGCAGGCTATCTTTCAGACAAGAGACCCCTATCTAGGACACATAAAGAATTTTTAAAAATCAAGCCTTCAGAAGTCTTTAAAGTACAGCTTCTCTAACTGCAGTGGGACACCCATCTCTGACAAAACAAAGCAATAAAGGGGGATATAAATAAAGGGCCATTTTTTATAATATATA
>NW_004524590.1:17584633-17588684 GCF_000260255.1 Octodon degus
GACAAGATATCATGTCTGCATTTGTCCTATGAATAACTACTACAAAGGCAACAATTTGCAATGCATCAATTATTGTAACTGTCCTACTAACCTGTTTTGAAACTGTTTCATCGCTATTTTATTTTTTCTCATTAAAATGAATACAATTAATTTTTAAATCAAGCCTCCAAAATTCAAACACCCATTCCAAACATGGGTATCTGTGATGAACATACAATTTACAAATGAAGAGACAAGATACAAATGGCAAATAAATATATGAAAAAATGTTCAATATCATTGGTCATTCAAAAGATGCAAATTAAAACAACACTGAGATACCATCTTATGCCCAAAAAGAATGGCTATCTTCAAGAAGTCAACCAATAATAAATGCTAGAGAGGATGTGGGGAAAAAAGGAACACTTGTCCAGCACTGTTGGTGGGAGTACAGGTTGGTACAACCATTATGGAAATCAGTATGGAAATTCCTCAAAAAGCTAGGATTGCAGGTCTCATTCAAGCCAACTAATCTCCTCCTAGGTATTTTTCTAAAAGAACTGAAATCATCATGCCACAATGATATATGTGCACCCATGATGACAGCAACGCAATTTACGGCAGCTCAATCTTGGAAATAATCCAAATGCCCATCAATGAGGATTGGGTAAAAAACGATGTAGTATTTTTACACAATAGAGTATTATTCAGCTATAGAAATAATAAATTTGAGGCTTTTGTAGATAAATAGATGCAGCTAGAGACTATCTTGGTAAGTGAAAGAAATCAGATCCACATGTGCAAACATTATCTCACTAGTGTGAGAACCTGAAAGAGTTATGGTTAAGGGAAAAGTAATTGTTCAATGGGAAAGAAAAACTGGCATGAGGAAAAGGGAAAATGAAAGAAGGGAAAAAGATATATTTAAGTATGTATGTAGAATAATTTGGACAATTTTATTGTCAATTTCTGCTGATCTTTTGAAAGGAGTAATTAATGTTTTCTTTTTCTTTTTTCCCTGATTTTTCCCCTATCAAATGTCTTATAACTTGTCATTGTTTTTTTTTCTTTAAATGAATTATTCACATTTATATCTCATAATCTGAGTAACTGATTTGAAGATAGCATCATATAACACAGTAGCCACTGTTGAATTCCTATTCTTTCATTTAGTGAAATTTTGCATCATTTTTAACGTTGCTTTTCCTATCAATATTTTGTTTGCTTCAAAAATAAAAATGAAAAGGTACTTTAATAAAATGGAAAAGATGGAAGAAATGGATGATTCCTAGACACATATGAATTGCCAAAAATGAATAAAGAAGATATAAAAATTCTACACATAATATAAATAAATTAAAAAGAAAATGTGAGTCCTAGCCCAGGCCTGATGAGTGTATGGGAGAGCTTCCAGCTGCCCTATACTGGTGGGACCTACTGGTCCCAGCCCAGGCACAGCGTGGGTGAGACACTCTTTCACAACCTTGGGATCTGCTCCACCACTCCGTAGTACACCCCCACCCCACCCACAGAGTAGGAATTTCTGTCACGTTCCGGGAGACGCCAGATCCAGTCCTAGCCCAGGCCCAGTGAGCGTGTGGGAGCGCTGACTCTCTCCCCTACTCTTCCTTGTCCCCTCCAGACTCAGCTCAGACCTCGCATACAGGCCTGAGGTGAAACTCTGCAGCTGCAATCCCTGAAGAGATTGTAGGGGACAAAACCACCTAGCTAGTTCAGGAGCAGAACATCTTGCCAGAAGGGCAAAACAGGTTCAACCCCAAGGGCAGCAGCAAGAAGGAGCTGAGCACAGAAGCCAGACCCAAGCTAGGCACAACTGGATGAATCCAAACTTTGTAGGTATGCACCTGAACTTCAGTAGGTGCTAAGGTTATAACTGCACCAAAGCTCTACAAAAAAGGTCAGAAGATAGTTCTACACAAAATGACAACAAGAAGAAACAAAATGCAATCTCAGTCCCCAAGCCCACCCATAACAAGTGCAGAGGACACTAACACAGAAGAAATTGGGAATCACACAGCTGAAATCAATGAATCAACAGCTTCTGAAATAAAGAAACAGCTGCAGAAAGCTGTAGAAGAACTCAGATTGGAAATGAAAAAAGAAATCCCTGAATTAATAACATCTGCAGTAAAGAATCAAATGCAGAAACATATGGAGGAAACCCAATGCTCACCCAGAACAGGTGCAGAGGACACTAGCTCAGCTCAAATGTATGAATTTATAGCCTTGATAGTAAATAAGCAACAGCAGAAAGTTATAGAGGAACTCAGAGCGGAATTTTCTGAAATAAAAAAAGAATTCTCAGAAGTCATAGCATCTGAAGTAAAGAATCAACTACAGAAACATGGGGAGGAGACCCAATCTGCAAAAAACACTACAGTGAAGGAATTAATAACTGCTTCTAAAGAAGACATTGATTAAAAAAATAGAGGAAATTAGAAAAATGACGAATTCCTTGAATAAGCAATACAGGAAAGAAATAGATCGCATGAAGCAGAGTCAAAGAGATACAGAGGAATTTAAAATCTCAATCACAAGCTTGCAAAACCATTGAAGTAAAAGTGAAGGCAGAGTTTCAAACCTTGAAGATGCTGGTGCTGTTAGTGAAAAGGTAAGAAAGAATCTCTTAAAAACAACTAGGATGTAGGAAAAAATAATCCATCACCTGCAAGATGATGCAAAGATGAACAATGTGAGACTAATAGGCATTAGTGAGAAAGAAGGAGTCAATACAAATGACATTAAAAAAATATGGGCAGAAGTAATAGCAGAAAACTTCCCAAATATGAGGAAACAATCTGACATTCAGGTAACCGAAGCATACAGAACACCAAGTAAACTCAATCCAATGAAATAGAAAATGTAATTTAAAACTTACAAACAATGAAAATCCTAGTCCCCTGGGCAAGGCAGATGGTTCAGTGGAATAAGCGCTTCCCTGGCAAGCTCAAGGACCTGAGTTCAATCCCCGTTTCTGCCAAAAAAAGAAAAAAAAAAGAAAAAGAAAAAAAAGGAAAGAAAGAAAGAAAATCCCAGTCCCCAATGGATTCACTGTCGAATTAAAAAAAAAAAAAATGTATTGCCACTAATGCTGAAAATCTTTAATCAAATTGAAAGGGAAGCAATTTTCCCAAACTCATTCCTACAACCAAGTAAGACTCATATTTCAAAACCAGAGATGGATGCAACTGATAAAGAAAATTATAGACCAATCTTGCTAATGAAGATGGATATAAGAATCCTTTATAAGAGAGCAGCAAAGACAATGTAGCAAATCATCAAGGAAATTATATAACATGACCAAGTAGGGTTCACCTCAGATGGCAGGGATTGTTCCACATACACAAATCAGTAAATGTAACACATTATATTAACAGAGCCTAAGATCAAAAATGCATGATCCTCTCAATAAATGCAGAAAAAGCATTTGACAAAGTCCAGAACCTGTTGACAATAAAAACAAAAATCTACAGAAATTGTCATATATGGTTTTTACCTCAATCTGATAAAAGCCATCTATGTCAAACCAATGGCCATCATCATATCAAATGAACAAAAATTGACAGCTTTCACTGTAAAATCAGAAACAAGACAAAGATATCCATTATCACCACTCCTATTCAATATAGTTCTGGAAACATTAGTCAAAGCAATTAGACAAGAGACAGAAATAAAAGCAATAAGGATTGGAATGAAAGAAGTGAAATTATCATTATCTATAGATGATCTGATACTACAAAGAAGACCCCAAAAACTCTACCAAAAGACATAGATTTCATTAACAAATTTGATAGTGCAGCTGGACACAAAATTAATACTAAAAAATCATTAGCATTCCTGTACATAAAAAAACTCACTGAAAGAGAAATTAGGTAAACTACAACCTTCAAAATAGCATATAAAAAATGAAATGCTCAGGAATAAATCAAACAAAGGAAGTAAATTATTTGTACATTGAAATTTACAGTACTTGTTGCAAGGGAGATGGCTCAGTGGAATAAGCACTTCCCTGGCAAGCGCAAAGGCCTGAGTTCAAACCCCAGTTCTGCAA
>NW_004524590.1:17588784-17597733 GCF_000260255.1 Octodon degus
GAAGACCCAATACTATTATGGGCTACTGGACTCTTAGAATATTTTGCTGAATTTACACACCTATAATATTCAAATAACAGAACTTAACAAAAAAAGAGGATACAAATGAATGTCTATTTTCTATCTGTGTATTCAGAGTGGTTAGGATAGATACATAGTTACATTCTCTTAGTGAATAGAGGGATTTGTTCTAATGGTGTTTGTAAATAGGATATCATGTCCTCATCTTATACAGCAATTAACCACTAGGAAGAATGTATGCAATGTGTTAATTACTGAAACTGTCCTACCAATTTGGTTTGAAACTGTCTCATTGCTGTTTGTTTCTCAATAAAATTATGGAAAAAAGATTAAAACTAAGAAATATAATAACAGAAGAATTGAACAGCTAACTTTTGCCTAATATTTTCCTAACAAAAAAGTGTATAGAGCCAAATGAAAAATAAAAATATAGAAAGTCTTCTTCAACACTTGTTACCTGGGGCTGGGGAGATAGCTTGGCAGTCTAAGCACTTGCCTGGCAAGAGCAAGGTCCCGAGTTTGATCTCTGGTACTACATGCCCTTCCAGTCTTTCCCCAGGCACACCGTGTTGGCCCTAAAACCAGGCATGGTAGCACTCAGCTGTAATCCCAGCACTGGGGAGGCTGAGATGGAGGATCACTACAAGGCCTAGCTGCATAGTGAGGCCCTGTATCGAATTAAATTAAATTTAAAAAGAAAATACCTGCTATCCCATGGCAAAAGTTGATCATCACAACAAGGGAAGGCTTCCTGAGCATAGTCTTGTGCGACTGCTCAGAACTCAGACCTTAGACACTGGCCCTGTTTCCTGTGAAGGTTCTCACTGAGAGGTTCCAGCCACTGTCATGGCCCTGACTCAGCATGGCTGAATTCTCAAGACATCAGCTTTTCTTCCCCATAGCCACTTCCCTCTTCCCCAGCCCAGTCCTGGATACTTTTCCCACACATACAGGCAGCCCCAGGCAGCTCCTTGTGCAGCCCTGCCCCTGCCACTCAAGCTCCACCCGCGCAGAAGGCCACAAAGTCGCAGCTACCCTGGCTCCTGCCAGAGGCTTCCCCCATGTCCTTGCCCTCGGTCCCCTCCTTGTCCTGCTCAATGGCCGTAAAGGCCTTTGCCACCTCTTCTTTTACTTGTGCTTCTCTTGCTGCAGTGCAGAAAAACCTAACACTCACCTGCCAGAATGCAATTAACATTTATTAACCAAACTTTATTTTTAAGTCAGCGAATAAGACAATAGAAAAAGCAAATCGGTGCAGGGGCCAAAAATCATGTGGAATACAATAATGTGACCAAGCTGTCACTGTAAGAAAAGCAGCAGCCCAGAACACTGATCCAAAGGCTCCTGACAATCAGCCACGCTTGAATCTAAAGTTCACGGGGAGAGGGAGCACCCTCCCCCTACTCACCACAGGAGCTTTTCCTGGAAACAGTTCTCTCTTCTCATCAATCTCAGGGACAACACAGCTGTGGTTTACAGGAAACAATGGAGACCCTGATACAGCCATGTCCCCAGAAAAAGTCATTGAAATGCATCTCTGTTGTCTAAAATGTCAGTTAAAAGCAACAACAGAAATGTTAATCAACAAATTCCAGCACTTAGAAGCTGCTTCAGATTTGCCTAAATGTTGATTAATTGCTATTAATTTGTATAGTAAAGGCTAAGGTCTCATTTGTTTCCATCTGCTCATAAAAAATGAGTTTAATCTCTAAATATTTATGAAAAGCATTCATTTATAACCAAAGAACTTCTTAGCTTTCAGATATTACCAACACTAACATCAATTAATCAAGATTGTGTCAGCAAAGTCAAATGACACACCAGTAGAAATCCTCACTAACTGAAAAACCAAATCTACCTAGATACTAAAGTGTGACCAGAGGCTGATAATTTCTCCCAGTGCAGTCTATATAGCTGAAGGAAGTAGGGTAGAACTGTGATTTAGCTGAGCAGTTACATTAGAAAATTTATCCTTGACACCCCATAAAGTGCATTTGCTATAGCATTTTCTGTTCCTTCCTATTTTTAAAAAAGTAGCAGTAGCCCAACTTTTGAGGGGGCATATTAGATTAATTACACCTCATTGTGGGCTGATTAGGTCTGCAGCCTCTCAAAGGGGCACATGGTGAAGGCTTAAATAAATCAGACAAATGATATCATTTCAGGGCTCCAGGAGGATTCTATCTCACAGTTTTCTGGGGTTTAGAACAAAGAACTACTCTGAGTAGCCCATATTTATTGGCTTTTCAAACACAGGAAGTGGATACTGAAGAAAATGCAGGAACTGGGCGGGACTTGGGAATACCTTCAAGGGCTTCTCCAAGGAATACATTTGTTAATTTAAGAGGCCTAGGTTCTCTCCAGGAAGGCTTTCCCCAAAGAAGTCTGCAGCTACAGTCTCCTTGTAGTTAACTAGGGTTGGAGCCAAGCATCCTCAGCTGTGGCCTTGTCCTCTGAGGTGTCCCAAATTCACAGGCCAACATAGGCCTCAGTGGGACCAGGAACTCACAGAGGTTCACTTACTATGAGTCCCTATCTTCTGACAAGGGCCTAAGCATTGGTCAAACTCACATGTGAACATGAAAAGCCAATTGGTTAAAATTAAATCCTGCTCAGAGCTGCTTCATAGTGGTCTCCATCCACTATGTGAAACTGTGGTGGGACTCTAAATAAAGGTCCCTGCCTTTCCTGCTGACCCAAGATTAGATCATAAAATGAGCTTTCCCAGGATTTTGAATCATAATAGATAGAAAAATTAGTTTGAATTTCATTCATTCCAGTGGTAGAGTCTGGGAAAACCACTAATGCATTACTGCTATATAAATTCACAAAACCACCCAGCATTCTCTGACACTTCTCTGGCTCCTCTAACACTGCTATGAGATATCCAATGACCTTGCAGTAGATTACTTTTCTGATGATGTTCACTGAAGTACCAGATGCTTGCAACTAGAAATACACTTAACAGCATGGCTGTGGCTTCCATTGCAAACTGGGAATGCTCTCACTCCCAGATGACTAATAAACCAGCTAAAAAAAAAGCTCAAGGAGTTCACATCTCATGTTGAAAAAGCTTGCTGCATGCCCAGTACAGTAGGCCTAGCAAAGCAGCAAGGCCACTATGCAAATCAGCCTAGTATAATTATGTTTACTGGTATGTAGGATAATGGGGTATACTCCAAGGAAAATCCAAACAACTGAATTTTAAGAGTCAGAAAGAACATGTGTCAGATTAAGGGCTGAAAAGGGCTTCATTTCACAAGATGAAAAGGGGAATCCAGCAAATCAAAAAACTTGACAGTGGACAAATATCACTTACTTAGCATTAGAGAATCAACTGACTACACAGAAAAGCAGGTTATGACACTAAATCTATGTCACTAAATCTATGTCACTAAATCTCCAGAACCTAGCAATCAATTTTTTTGTAGTATATCAGTTAGGGCAAGTGATGTATTTTGATTTTTATCCACAAAAGATATCCTGGGATTTGTTTGATTGATATGAAATGTTGAACTTATAAAACAAACCTGGGGGTACTTTCCATAGAGATGATTTATCATTTCCCATCAGCATACAAATATGGCGGAAGCTCACAATACATTAATTCAAAATCCTCTCCCTACTCTAGGAGTATTAACATAATCCTATAAATACCTCTGACTTTTTGAAAACTACCAAAAAGCTTTAATTTGCATTTCTTTAGTGCAAAGAAAAGTAATTGGATGTACAGGCTACAGCTTTGCAAAACAATATAGAAACATTGGCTTGGGGCATTAGTCTTCAGTATATTCTGCTATCATTTGATCTCAATATGAATCTCTTATTCATGGGCTGAGGCTAACATCAGGCCTGCTGGCTTTTCTTATATTCTGACAATAGCTTTGATACTTGGATTCAGCCCTACCAAGAAATCCAGTACCTTAGTTTTAGAATCCACCAACTCTGAATTTCCTAGCCTGCCTTTCCAGACTGGTACATGAACACACAAAACTACCTTGATTTCCCAGTGCTATAGTCCCGGTGGATTCAAAACTATCATGGTTGGAACAATGTTCTCTTCATTCAGAGTCAAGAAGACCATGGTGCCAATGACTTACCAGTCCATAGCAGATCAGCCTAACACTGGGTCCCATCGGCATCACTGCTGCTAATCAAGCACGCCCGGCTTTGACTCACAGCCCCAGGACAGGTGTCCACTACTTAGGGCCCTCACCTGGGTGACAGCACAAGATCAGACCAGTGGTGCATTCAACAGGGAGGGTGCATGTGGTACTTTCGTGCTATAACATTTAGTTGGCAGTAAGAGGCCTTTTTGTTCCAGGGACCTTTTTCTTACTGACATAGAGAGCAGCAATACTCAACACAGTGATTGTGCTAGAGGGAGGACTGTGGAGACAAGAGATCTGGAGCGGAGTAGCCAGCTGACTTACAGTAGGCAGGAAACATGAAAGAGAAATCAAGTGCTACAGTTGTAAGTCTCAAGAACTCAGGAGGTTTCTTTGGCACTTTTGTGATGGATACAGGGTATTAAAATATCATCACAAGTTTATTATTAAGCAGTCCTACAAAAGCCACAAGCAAGCATTCAGTGTTATCTAGCGATCCCTCCAGTCACTTGCCCAGAATGATGTGCCCACAGGTCAGCTGGCTACTCCATTCCACATCTCCTTCCTTCAGAGCCAGCCTATACTAATTTCTGACACGGTCACGTGCACAAAGGTTGTCAAATCCCACCAAGCCCCTGGGCCAAGATGAAAACACTAGTGTACCATTTTCTTCAAAGTTTTCTCAATTCCACACATATTACCAGTGAATTTACTATGTACCTAATGATGTATTGAACTTATGAGGCAAACAGACCCATAGTATAGTTGTAAAGGTCTAATTTACAAAGTCACAGCTTGTAAAAAGTAAAATAAGGACTTGGAAGTTTCCCCCTCAATATGGCTCCTCACAAGTAAATATTAACTTCAGTCAGAAGGAAATGGGCTTTGGGATAAAAGTTCTCCAGGCAGTACCATGCTCAGGGGCTGAGTTCCTGTGCCTGCCTTGCTTGGTACTGCTCTTCTTTGACCCTAAGCTTTACTGCACTTATAGTTGAGTTCAAAATGTTATTTTTCAAATGGACTGGGCATAAATAAAGCCTTCAAGAAAAGTGTACTACTATCAATTGGACTAGACTTGTTATGATGACATGAACAAAGAAAAAATCTCTCCTAAAATGTGGGACACAAGTACATACAAACATACATAATAAAGTACTGAAGGATTTAACATCTAAACTCCAAAGTAAGTGGTTAAAATATCATGAAGATGGGATTTTAAAAGATTTAAAGACAAATAAGGGCTTAACTAAGGCTTGAAGTTTGCATAGATTTGAATCTATAGCTCTGATAGAATTCACTATGCTGGCTATGAACATTTTTGGAACTATTATTCTTAATTTCTCAATATGCCCATCTATTTCATTTTTCACTCTCCCAAAGTATTTCATTTATAAAACTATAGGGCATTCACATTTAAGTTTAAAAATAAATATGAAAGTTCACATTAAAATTATTATGAAAAATGAATAGCAATAGATAAATCTAAATTAGACTGAGTTATTTATTTTTAATCTTACTTTTCTTTTAAATTAATATGCAATAATTATATATATTTATAATGGTACAATGTAATATTTCACTACATCCATATATAAAATGTATAATGATCAAATCAAATTAATCAGCATTATCATATTGTTTCATTTCTTTACTTTGAAAGATTTCAAGGTCCTCTCTTCTGACTCTTCATGAATACTAGATAATAGATTACTGTAAACAATCACCATCCTACTGTCCTGTACAATGTGAGAGCTTCATTGTACATTGACAGCTGTGGTCAACTTATACCACCCAGCTGAAATGAATCAGCATGGTACTGGTATGGAGGGTCCACCTGAGGATTGTTGCATAAAAAGCAACATAAAAAGAAGTACTAGAGAAGAGGTGCTGTTAGGGGACTATTCATTCTCCTGAGGATCTTGTCATTCTGCCTTTCCTGATGAACAGGGTTGATCTCAATGTTGAAGGAACTCAGGACTATGTTGTCACTGAGAATGGCTGTGAATCACTTTAGGGGAGCTCTAGTCCTTATTTTAATCTTTGTTTCCTGGCTTCAGAAGGAAAGATGGTAAACTCTTCAATGTCCTAGAAAAGCTTATCATTCTGGCTTTCCCAATGTCTGTTATTCTTTTATTGCCAATATCTGACAGCCAAAATTAAGGAAAGAAAGGTTTACTTAGCTCACAATTAGTTGAGATTTCAGACCATACTCAGCTGTCTCCAAGGCAGAGTGGCATATGGCAGAGGGCAGCAGTTAACAGCACCATAAAACAGAAAGAACAAAAGGGAGAAATAGCAGCAACAAGGGCTACAGAGAGCAAGTCTATCTCCATTATGTTGCATTCTGGCTATGTGTCCCAGGCCAGGTATAGCATTCACACCCATAATCTCAGCACTGGATCATGAATTAATCATAAAGTCTAGAAGTCAGCCCTATGACTACATGAGGCTTTGAAGGGACAGCTAGACACAAACCATAACACCTAATAAGAACTCAGGTATTATAGGATCTCAGGACCTTGTTGCTGCTGAGGATGGCTGTGGTACCTTTTGTAGGAGCTCTGGTTCTCACTTTGAGCATTGCTTCCTTCTTGGCTCTAGTGCATATCCCTCAGCTTGCTAGCACAGATCCTTCATTCAGCTGGCATAGACTTTCTAGCTTCTTGCACTGACCTTGAGGCTTTCCCAATGCAGATCTGTGAAACATACTTGCATGAGACTGTCAGAGGCTTGAGGCCTCCAGTTGCATAAGGGGCCATTGTTATAGGCTCTAACCCTGCAGCTGAAATCAAGCAAGACATTGGCATTGTATACAGGCACTCAGCTGGATGCATTGGGTCTCTAATATGTGCACAGATTTCCTGTACTCTTTTATAGTAAACTCTTTGGGTAACTACTATAAAATAATCATAAATTCTGTGTCTCTTACTGTATATTTTTGCTTACAAACCATGACTACAACAAACTAAGCCTCCTTTCTAACTATATTTTACTCTTACTTGTTCTACTTCTATCCTCCTTCCCCTGAGCTCAAATAAATAACATTGTTGAACCTCAAATTCTTAGAAAAGAAAGAACAAAGCAAACCCAAAGTTCATACAAGAGGAAATTATAAAAATCAGAGCAGAAATTAATGCAATTGAGACTAAGAAAATAGTACAAACAATCAATAAAGCAATAAGTTGTTTCTCTAAAGATTAAATAAAATTGATAAATTCCTAGCCAACCTTATCAACAAGATGAAATAAATGACTCAAATTCAGGCAAGTAGGAATGAAAAGGGGGAAAACTGAAGCTAGGAAACATGACTGGGGCAAGCCATTCACTTATATGAACAAGATGGTTAAGGCAATGATCCTGAGAATCTTCAGCAGGTTTTTGAAAGTAGCAGTTAATTTTACTTTACAGTCGTAACCACGCCACCTTCAGCCTTCCCACTGGAGTTTTGCTGACCTGGCTGCTGTCCTGCTCCCTGAAGACCACCAGGGAGACATGAATACCATAGCAACCTGCAGGAGCCTTGTTGAGCACTGCCCTGCATGAATCCATCATTGAGACAGCTTTGCACAGCATAAGCCAACAGTAATCATCATTTGAAGCTTTTTGAACTGGAGCATGTCCCCCTCTCCTTAATGAGGTAGAGATCACATTGAACCGCACACAGTAGGAGCATTGGTGAGGCTACACTGCCGTTCCACTCCCTTGAGAACCTTGCTGACCTGTACCCACACCGAACTACCATCACAGCAAATATGGTAAAAGGAAGGAAAAAAAGCAGTTTCAGACCTCTAGCCCACCCAAAACAAGTCCAGGAGACAATGTTACACAAGAAATTGAAAGTCACACACCTGAAATGTCTGAGATGATAGGAACTGAGGTAAAGAAACAACTCCAAGGGCCAGCAAGTGAGCTTAGCAGTCTAAGCACCTGCCTGGCAAGTGCAGGGGCTGGGGTTCCATGCTCAACACCACATGCTGTGGCAGCCCCAACCCCAAGCATATTGATCCAGCCACCAAGACCAGGCATGGTGGCACACATATGCAATCACAGCCCTATGGAGGCTGAAAACAGGAGGATCACTAGGAGTCTGAGCTCTGTAGCGACATCCTATACCAAATTTATATTTTTACAAAGAAAGAAAAGAAACAACTCCATCAAGCTATAGAAGAAATTGAATCATAAATAACCTCCAATATAAAAGGAAATGTTAACAATCATGAAGGAATTTCTCAGCACAGCTAAGGAAGACACAGATTTAAAAACATAAGAAAATGACGGTAACATTGAATAAACAATACAAGAAAGATCTAGAATGCATGAAAAAGATTCAAACAGATATACAGGACATTAAGAATCTTATTGAAGAGACCCAGTCCTAGCCCAAGTCCTATGAGTGTGTGGAGAGCTTCCTGCTACCCTGCGCCTGCAGGACCAGTCCCAGCCCAGGCAAAGCGGGGGCCGATCCCTCCCCCGCCCCCACGGGCCGCCAACCACCACTCCACCGTACGTCCCCACCCCTCCCGCCGAGTAGGAAATTCTGCCGACTTCCTGGAACCCCCAGACCCAGTACTAGCCCAGGTCCGGTGAGTGTGTGGAGAGCTTCCTGCTACCCTGCGCCGCGGGACCAGTCCCAGCCCAGGAGCAGCGTGGGCAGGACCCTCCCCCGCCCACTCGGGCCGCCCCCCACCACTCCACCTTACCCGCCCCACACCTCCCGCAGAGTAGGAATTTCTGCCAAGTTCCAGGAACCCCCAGACCCAATCCTAGCCCAGGTCCGCAGCGGGAAGGAGCTGAGCACAGCAGCCAGACCTAAGCCAGA
>NW_004524590.1:17604602-17606812 GCF_000260255.1 Octodon degus
GTATTATTTGTTGAAACTGTACTTCCGATTTGATTTGAAACTGTCTCATTGCTATCTGTTTATCAATAAAACTTTGAAAAAAAAAAAGAATCCTATTGAAAGCTGGAAAAACCAGTTGAGTGAAACAGGAGATAGAAATTCAGACCTTGAAGATAACATTACAGCTAAGTGAACATGAAAGGAAACATCTTCTAAAAATAATGAGAAAGTAGGAAATAACAATACAGCAGCTGCAAGATGATAAAAAAACCATAATATAAAACTAACAGATATCAACAATAGAGCTGGAGAAAACACAAAATACGTAAAAATAGTGCTTGCAGAAGTAGCGGAATATTCCCCAAGCATGGGAAAAGAATCTGCTGTACAGATAACTGAAGTATATAGAACTCCACCTACCCATAATAAAATAAATCATGACCCCTAAATCATGATAATCAAGATCCCAGAAATTAAGCAAAAGAACAGAATATTAATAGCATTTACAGATAAGAAACAAATCACCTACAATGGAAAGCCCATCAGAAACATGGCAAATTTCTCAACATCAAATCAAGAAGAGGGCCAGGGAGATGGCTGGGCTGGGGAGATGGCTCAGTAGAATAAGTGCTTGCCTGACAAGTGCAAGAGCATTAGCTCAACCCCAGGTTCCACCAAAAAAAAAAATTAAGAACAGTGTGGAGTGATTTATTTGAAGTCCTGAAAGAAAACAACTTTCAACCCAGATTGATGTATCCTGCAAAACTATCTGTCAGATTTAATGTACAGATTATATACTTCCATGATAAAGAACAAATAAAGAAATTTATGACAACCAAACCAACCCTACAAAGAGTATTGACAGATATTTTAGAAAGAGAAAAGATGACCACAACTTCAACAACAACAACAAAAATAAGAACTAACAAGCAGAGCAAGTAATTAAGCAAATGGGAAAGCAGGTATCTTACAGTAGAAAAACAACATGACAATATTAAGCCAGTACATATCAATTATAACTATCAATGTAAATTGCCTCAATTCACTAATTGAAAGAAGCATGCTGCAAGACTGAACAAGAAAAAAAAAGCTGTCGGTTGCATAGAAGAAACACATTTAACTAAAAAAAAAAATTAATAGACTTATTGTCAAAGGATGGAAAACAATACTGCATGTGACAGGTACCCAGAAAAAAACAGGGGTAGCATTTTGGTTGCTCACAATGTCAACTTCAAGCTAACTATTATTACAGAGATAAAGAAGGTCTGTTGGGGGAAAACTGCAAGAGAAACAGATAACAATTATAAATACATATGCACCCACTTTAGAAACACCCAATTATATTAGACAAATTTTAACAGGCATGAAAAAATCTAATAAGCAATAATATAATTGTATTGGGATATTTAATACTTGTTGAACACAGAGATAGATCAACCATGCAAAAAATGAGGGAAAAAAAACAGGAATAAATGAAAAATTTGAAAAAAAGGACGTAGTAGACCTTTACAAAATGTTCCACCCAACCGCATCAGAATACACATTTTTCTCAGCTGCCCATGAGCCATTATCCAAAATAGATCATGTCTTCACATGTAAAACATGCTTCAGTAAGTGCAAATGAATCAAGATTACCCCATGCATATTATCTAACCATAGTGCAATGAAACTAGAAATTAATGACAAAAGAAACAGCAAAAATTATATAAAAACATGGAAATAAATAATAATACCCTCACAAATAATCAATAGGTTATGGATGAAATTTAAAAAATTAAACAACACTTATAATCTAATGAAAATGCAGATGAAATTTACAAGAACTTGTGGAATGCAATGAAAGCTGTCTTAAGAGGGAAATTTATAGAAATAACTTATCACATTAGGAAAACAGAATGAGCCCAAATAAATAATCTTATGTTGTACCTCAAACTCCTAGAAAAAAGAAGAGCTAAACAAGCCCAAAGCTCAAAGAAGTCAGAAAATTATAAAGATTAGAGCAAAACTAAATGCAAAGGAGATGAAGAAAACAATACAAAGAATTAATGAGTCAAAAGTTGGTTCTTTGAAAGATTAAATAAAATTGATAAAACGCACGCATCATCAAAAAAGGAAAGAAAAAATCTTTTTTTTAAAAGTTTTATTGATAAACAGATAGCAATGAGACAGTTTCAAATCAAATCGGAAGTACAGTTTCAACAAATAATACACTGCATATATTCTTCTTAGTG
>NW_004524590.1:17616462-17619718 GCF_000260255.1 Octodon degus
AAAGAAAAGAAAGAAAGAAATTTACAGTACTCATTAAAAGGATATCAAAGAGGATTTTAGAATATAGATATTTCTAGCTCATGGATAAAAACAACCAACATTGTGAAAATGGCCATAGTTCCAAAACTATTATATGCCTTTAATGTAATGTCAATCAAAATATCATCGATTGGTATACTTCAGATCTAGAGAAAATACTTCTAAAACTCATTGGTAGCCAGAAGAGACCTAAAATAGCAAAAACAAATCTCAGCAACAAAGGCGAGGCAAGGGCATTACAATTTCTCATTTGAAATTATACTACAAAGCTACTGTGATAAAACAGCATAGTACTGGCAAAAAACAGAAGATGAGTGGAACAGATTAGAAGATGCAGACACAACTCCAAATACACTCAGCCACCTTATCTTTCATAAAGGAGCCAAACATGCTCACTGGAAGAAAGACAGTCTCCTTAATAAATTGTGTTGTGAAAACTGACTTTCCTTGTGCCAAAGGCTAATATTCTTACTTTCAGAGTGATTGTTTTATCTTGCACATGAGAAAAAGCAGGCAGTTATTTGTCTTTCTATGTCCAACATATCTCCCTTAATATAATGTCCTCTGGTTTCAACTATTTTGCTACAATGACAGGATTCCATTTTAATATGGCTGAATAATAATATTCCATTTTATTATACATCCTACATTTTCTTTATCCAGACACTTGTCAATGGACATCTCTATTGATTCTACATATTGAACTTTGTAATACCACAGTAAGCATGCAGGAGCAGGTATCTCTTTCATATTTTGATTGAATTTCCTTTTCCCACAGAAATGGAAAGGCTGGACAAAATGGTAGATCTAGTTTTAGATTCTTAAGAGACTCATCTCAGTAATGGTTATAGTAGTCCACATTCCCAACAGCAGAATATATGAATCCCCATTCTCCACACATACTGCAGTAATTATTAACTTTTGCTTTTCATAATAGCCATTCAGATGAAGTTGAATGGGGTGAGATAAAATACTACTGTGAAAAGTGATGTTGAACATTTTTCCCTGGTGAAGAATGATATTGAACATTTTTCCTAGCTACACTGGCTATTTCCATGTCTTTTAAGAAATGTCTATTTAAATAATTAACCCAATTTTAATTTTTGTACTATCTTTTCATTTTCATTTTTAGAGAGAATAAAAAATAGTAAAAAAAAATTGGAGATGATACAGAATTTCACTAAAAAAATAAGTAAGAATTCAACAATTGGTTCTATTGCATATTGTTATCTTCAAATTAGTTGTTCAGATTACCAGACATATGCATGAAATATTGGTCCAAAAAATTAGAAAGAAAAAATATTTAATTTTTAAATTAGCTATTCCATTCAGTGGATCAATAGAAACCAGCAGTACAATTATCCAAGCTATCCTGCTATTAAATTGAAAGATGATAGATAGATAGATAGATAGATAGATAGATAGATAGATAGATAGATGATAGATAATTTTCTCCTTTCCCTCACCCCATTTTTTCTAGTTTTCTCTTTTTGTTGCTCTGGTGGTGAGTTTTTTTTTTAATTCTTTATATATTTTGGATATTAATACTTTACCAGGTGAACAATTTTCAAATACTTTCTCTCATTCTATAGATTGTTTTTCTCTCCATTTTATTAGTTCTTTCCTTTACTATATAGAAACCTCTTACTTGTTCATCCCTTGGAGTACCAAAGGATAATCAATGATGTAGAGCATTATTTTGGAGAGATAAAGCACACTATTGTTGGGAGGTATTCAATTTATCTGCTATACCCTATTTACCTTGAACAAAACCCAGAATTCTTTGAGCATCAATTCCTTGTTCAATGAAATGTAGGACTGCTCAGATTATCCCTGTACACTCTAACATCTTGATAATTCCCTGACAACTATATATTGTAGTCTTATAAGAAGATTCTTTAAGTTACACACACACACACACACACACACACACACACACACACCTTCATTTCAATTGACATGCTATTCATCCTTCTTTGGGCCAAATGAAGAGAAAAAGAATAAAAGCCAACCACAGCATGCAAATGAAAGAGTTATCAGTCATTCTTGTATATTGCAGCTGCTTGAGAAGCCGTAGGGCAAAGGCATTTATATGGAAGATAAGTTCATTGTGTTGAACAAATTAATGCTGGATTGTGAATTAAATGGCGTGTCTTCGGACAGCTAATTAGCTTTGTGCTGCTCAATTAAGTTTTGAAAGGACATGTTGTGTTTCTTGATGGAATACAGAATATACTTCAAGGCTAATGCTGCTCTGGATAATTTCAATTTTAAACTCAGTGGAAAGGACCAACAAGAAGCAGAGGTTTTATAAACTCCAAACAATTCAGACTGCCCAAAGAGCTCAACTTTCAAAATATAAATAGCAAAACACATATTTTATTTTAATTCACATCTGGAAATCTCCACCAACTAAGAAACAAGAAATTGACTATAACTGTACTTTTTGTCCCACCCACACGCCTGACAAGTGAGTGAGAACTTCTGCTGCACTCTCCCAAACACCAGATCCAGTCCTACCCCAGACCCAGTGAGTGTGTGAGAGAGATTCTGGCCACACTGTGCCCATGGGACCTGTCCGATACAAACTCAGGCACTCTGCGTAAGTAACACACTCTGCCACACCATAGGGACCCCTCCACCACTCCGCAGTGATCCCACCCCCGCCTGTCAAGTGATTGAGAACTTCTGCCACATTCTCAAGACCCCAAGATCCAGCACTAGTCCAGGCCTGGTGAGTGTGTGGGAGAGCTTTCCTTGTCCCCTACACCCTCATCTCCCCTTCAGAATCAACTCAGGTCTGACATACAGGCCTGGGGTGAAAATCTGCAACTGCAGTCCCTGCAGAGAGAGTAGGGGACAGAAAAATCCAGCTAGTCCAGGAGCAGAACATCTTGCAGGAGGGGCACAACAGGTTCACTCCCAAGGGCTGCAGCAAGAAGGAGCTGAGCACAGCAGCCAGACCCAAGCCAAGTACAACTGGATAAAATCAAACACTGTACATCTGCACCTGAATTTCAGTAATGTTAAGGTTATGATTTTTCAAAACTAAGGGGGTGGTGAATTAATGCAGGAGACAGGAAAGGGAATATTGTGGTACTGTCCTGCTACAAGACCATATATGGTTAGATTTCTGGACTTATGTGTAAACATAAGAATTATATAGATCTATATTCCTATTTTTAAAAAAAAATTTTAATTTTTTAAATGTTTTTTC
>NW_004524590.1:17619818-17620267 GCF_000260255.1 Octodon degus
AGCACCATTTGTTAAAGAGGCTGTCTTTCTTCCAGTGAGTATGTTTAGCGCCCTTGTCAAAGATAAGATGGCTGAGTGTGTTCATAGGAGATTCAGTGTCTTCTAATCTATTCCATTGATCCTCACGTGTATTTTGATTCCAATACCATGCTGATTTTATCACAGTATCCTTGTAGTATAATTTCAAGTCAGGAATAATAATGCCACCTGCCTTGTCTTCATTGCCCAGAATTCCCTTGTTTTTCTAGGTCTTTTCCGGTTCCAGATAAATTTTAGGAATGATTTCTCTATGTCTGAGAGATATGTCGGTGGTAGTCAGATAGGGATTGCATTAATTCCATCCAGCAATTTTGAGAGTATGGCCATCTTCACAATGATGGTTCTTCCTATCCAGGAGCATGGGATATCTTTCCATTTTCTGAAATCCTCTAGGATCTCTTTTTTAAGAG
>NW_004524590.1:17620367-17623884 GCF_000260255.1 Octodon degus
ACAGATAGTGAGGTTAAGCTTAACAGCCTAGGTTGTACGGTAATAACAATAAGCTTGTCTTCTGGATGGTTAACAATCTAAGTTTGCAGACCAAAAATTAGAGAAAAAGGAGGGCCACAAGGAAAGCCAACATTTTGGCTTCCAAGGTCAATTAAGGTCAGGACATATGAGAACTTGTTCTGTAACATCATGTAACTCAGGTGTGTCACAAATTTTCTGATCAAGGAGATTATGGGGCAAAAGAGGAAAGTGATCAATGCTGTAGTGTGCCTAAGGAGAGTCACATGGAGAGAAAACATTCTCTCAGGCTTTCACAGAGAGCAAATTGACCAAGCAAAGGCCATGACATAACCACATGGCGGACACTGACAAAGGATCTACAGTCTGAGGTACAAGGTCTCAGGATAAATCCTGAGGAGATTTGACTGACCTTATCAGATCCAAAAGCTACAAATCTTGTTGCATAGGTTTGCTTTCAATTGGTCTTAACCACCCAGCAGAAAAGAATAAAAATTAAGTATAAGAAGTAAAGCCATGTTGTTATGTTGAGCTGTAGGGGACTCAGGTCAACAACTTCTGACACTGCCAGTGAAGCAAAAGACCCAATAATATTATGGACTACTGGAATCTTTTGGAATATTTTGCTGAGTTCACAAACCTATAATATTCAAATGATGGAACTGGACAGAAAAGGGGATACAGATGAATGTGCATTTTGTATCTGTGTATTCAAAATGGCTAGGAAAGATATATAGTTACTTTCACTTAATGAATAGAGAGATTTGTCCTAATGGTGTTTATAAATAGGATATCATATCTGCATCTTGCATAGCAAATAACCACTAGGAGGAGAGCATGCAATGTGTTAATTATTGAAACTGTTATATCAATATGATTTGAAACTGTCTCATTGATATTTCTTTCTCAATAAAATTGTGTAAAAAATAGTAAATGCACCAAAGCTCTACAACAAAGGTCAGAAGACAATGCTATACAAAATGGCAAAGAGAAGGAGCAAAATGCAAACTCAGACCCCCAAGCCCACCCATAACAAGTGCTGAAGACACTAGCACAGAACAAATTGGGAATCACACAACTGAAATCCATGAATCAGTAGAGTCTGAAATTAAGAAACAACTGCAGAAATGTATAGAGGAACTCATATCAGAAATAAAAAACAAACGTCTGAACTAAAAACATCTGGTGTAAAGAATCAAATGCTGAAATATATAGAGGAAACCAATGCTCATGCAGAACAAGTGCAGAGGACACAAGCTCAGGTGAAATATATGAATTAATAGCATCAAAAGTAAATAAGCAACAGAAAAAAGTTATAGAGGGACTCAGAGCAGAATTAATTTCTGAAATTAAAAAGAAATCTCTGAATTCATAGCATCTGAAATAAAGAATCAAACAGAGAAACAGACCCAGTCCTAGCCCAGGCCCAGTGAGTGTGTGGGATAGCATCCAGGTACCCTGCGCCGGCGGGAGTTATTATTAGTCCCAGCCCAGGTGCAGCATGGGTGAGACCCTCTTACACCCTCTTGGGATGCCCCCCACCAGTCCGAGCACCTCCCCACCCCACCAGCCGAGTAGGAATTTCTGCCGCGTTCCGAGAACCCCTAGACCCAGTCCTAGCCCAGGCCCAGTGAGTGCGTGGGAGAGCTTCCAGCTACCCTGCACCAGTGGGACCTACTACTGGTCCCAGGATAGGTGCAGCATGGGTGAGAACCTCTCCCCCGACCTTGGAATGCCCCCCACCACTCGGCAGCACCACACCCACCCCGCCCACCGAGTAGGAAATTCTGCTGCGTTCCGGGAAACCCTAGACACAGTTCTAGAGTAGGTCTGGTGAGTGTGTGGGAGAGCTGCCTGTCCAACCTACTTCACCTTATCCTCTCCAGGCTCAGCTCAGGCCTGGCATACAAGCCTGGGGTGAAACCCTGCAGCTACAATCCCTGCAGAGAGTGCAGAGGATGGAAGCAACCAACTAGTCAAGGAGCAGAAAGTCTTGCCAGAGAGGCAACACAGGTTCACCCCGAAGGACAGCAGCAGGAAGGAGCTGAGCACAGCAGCCAGTCACAAGCCAGACACAGCTGGATAAATCCAAACTTTGTAGATCTAAGACTGAACTTCAGTAGGTGCTAAGGTTACAACTGCAACAATTATCTACAACAAAAAGGTCAGAAGATAGTGCTACACAAAATGACGAGAAGGAACAAAATGCAATCTCAGAACCCAAGAGCACCATAACAAGTGCAGAGGACACTAACACAAAACAAATTGGGGTTCACACAGCCAACAGCAATGAATCAATGGCTTCTGAAACAAAGAAATAGCTTCAGAAAGGTATAGAGGAACTCAGATTGGAAATTTTTTAAAAATGCCTCAATTAATAACATTTGCAATAAAGAATCAAATGCAGAAACATATGGAGGAAACCAAATGCCCAAACAGAATAAGTGCAGAGGACACTAGCTCGGCTCAAATGCATGAATTAATAGAATCAATAGTAAATAAGCAACAGCAGAAAGTTATAGAGGAATTCAGAGTGCATTTCTTTGTTGAAATAAAAAAAGAATTCTCAGAACTCATAGCATCTGAAGTAAAGAATCAAATACAGAAACAAAGGGAGGAAACCCAATTCTTTTACTGCAGTAAAAGAATTTATAACTGCTTCTAACGAAGACATTGATAAAAAAATACAGGAGATTAGAAAAATGACAGATTCCTTCAATGAGCAATACAGGAAAGAAATAGATTGCATGAAGCAGAGTCAAAGAGATATAGAGGAAATTAAAATCTCAATCACAAGCTTGCAAAACCATGAACAATGTGAGACTAATAGGCATCAATGAGAAAGGAGGAGACAATACAAATGACATTAAAAAAATATGGGCAGAAGTAATAGCAGAAAACTTCCCAAATATGAGGAAACAATCTGACATTCAGTAACTAAAGCATACAGAATGCCAAGTATCCTCAACCCAATGAAAAACACACCAAGACATACAATCATCAAGACCCCAGAATTTCAGCACAAGAAAAATCTACTGAAAGCCACTAGAGAAAAGAAGCAGATCAGATTCAAAGGAAAACCCATGAGAATTTTGGCTGACTTCTGTTCACAAACCATGCAGGCAAGGAAAGCATGAAGCAGAGTACTTCAAATCCTCTATGAAAACAAATTCCAGTCCTTACTACTGTACCTGCAAAACTTTCTTTCAAGTTTGATGGAGAAGTGAAATACTTTCATGACAAAGAACAGCTGAAGAATTTCTTGATGACAAAGCCAAACCTACACAGACTACTGAAAGATGATTTAGAGAGGAACCAAAATTATCAGAACTCCATGAATGAGATCAGAAGCAAACAACTAAATAGGGTAAGCAATTAAACACAGGATAAAAAGGAGTAAACGATAACAGATAAATAACATGGGAAACATAAGTCAATACATCTCAATTCTAACCAACAATGTAAATGGACTCAATTCACCAATTAAGAGAAATAGACT
>NW_004524590.1:17624342-17625666 GCF_000260255.1 Octodon degus
TCCACCCAAACACTACTGAATACACATTTTTCTCAGCTGCACATGGATCATTTTCTAAAATAGATCACATACTAGTCCATAGGTCATGTTTAAGTATTTGCAAGAAAACAGAAATTATCCCATGCACATTATCTGACCAAAGTGCAATGAAACTGGAAATACATGACAAAAGAAACCAGAAAAAAAACACTAAATACATGGAAATTAAACAAGTCCTTACTCAGCAACCAATGGGTCATAGATGAAATTAAACAAGAAATTCACAACATCTAAAATTCAATGCAAATTCAAACACAACATATCATAATTTATGGGATACTATGAAAGCAGTTCTCAGAGGGAAATGCATAGCTGTGAACTTACACATTAGGAAAACAGAAGGGAACAAATAAATATCCTAATGCTGCACCTTCAACAACTAGAAAAGGAAGAGCAAACCAAACCCAGAGCCCAAAGATGGGAGGAAATCATAAGGATTAGAGCAGAAATTAATTCAATTGAGACAAAGAAAGCAATTCAAAGAATTAAAAAAGCAAAAAGCTGGTTCTTTGAAAGATTAAAAAAAAATTGATAAGCCCCTAGCTAACCTCATCAAACAGAGGAAAGAAAAAATTCAAATACAAGCAATAAGGAGGACCTGGGTTCCTCCAGATCCTGAATAGACCCAGAGTGCAGGCCCGGGGAGTGAGTGAGATGACCTGGAGCCCTCCGGATCCTGAACAGACCCAGAGCACAAGCCCAGGTGAGTGAGTGAGACGACCGGGGCCCTCAGGATCCTGAATAGACCCAGAGCACAGGCCCAGTGAGTGAGTGAGACGACCCAGGCCTCAGGATCCTGAATAGACCCAGAGTGCAGGCCTGGCGAGTCAGTGAGACGACCTGGGGTCTTCCAGATCCTGAATAGACCCAGAGTGCAGGCCCGGCGAGTGACTGAGACGACCTGGGGTCTTCCAGATCCTGAATAGACCCAGAGCGCAGGCCCAGCAAGGAAGCCTTCAGCAGAACTCCCTGCAAAGAGGCTAGAGGCAAGACCCACCCAGCTGATTGAGGAGCAGAACATCTTGCCAGAGAGACACAAAGGGTTCAGTTCTAACGGATGCAGCAGAAAGAAGTGGAGCACAGCAGCCAGATCCAAGCAACACCCACCTGGAGGAATCTGAACTTCGTAGATCTGGACCTGGTGTTAAGGTAATAACTCTATCCAAGCTCTTCACCAAAGGTCAGAAGGCATGGGTATACAAAATGACAAAGAGAAGGAACAAAATGCAGTCTCAGGCCCCGAGTCCACCCAGGACAAACGCACAAGACACTAGCGCTGAGGAAA
>NW_004524590.1:17642920-17652145 GCF_000260255.1 Octodon degus
TTTGTAAATAGGATCACAAGTCCGCATCTTGTACAGCAATTAACCACTAAGAAGAATATATGCAGTGTATTATTTGTTGAAACTGTCCTTCCGATTTGATTTGAAACTGTCTCATTGCTGTTTGTCAATAAAACTTTGAAAAAAAAAAGAACTTAAAAAAAACCAGCAAAAGGAAAGCAGGATCTTGAGGACTAAGTAATCAAGAAAGTGAAAGGAGAAGAGCTAGGAAACATGACAATGTCAAGACATTCAGTTATATGTAGAAGATGGCCAAGGCAATGATCCTGAGAATCTCCAGAAGATTTTCGAATCTAGCAGTTAATTGGAAAAATTCTCACCCTGACTAACTATATATACTGATACCTGTGAACTAAGCAACTGCACTGAAGATGGTAATCTGTAATAATAGTTTCATGCTTGGAGTGCCTGTCATTCTGGTCTTCTGAATATGGGCTGCTTGTCATGACATGCCAGGCTCTGCTAGGATGTCTCTCGAGTAGGTGGTGGTTCAAAAGAAGGGGGTTTTGAGTGTAAGCAAGAGACAGGTAAAGGAATGATGTGGGACTGTCCTGTTTCAAGGTTGTTTATGGTGAGGTATTTTGACTTATGTGTAATCATAATAAGTATATAATTCTTTATGCTTATTTTTAAAATATATTCTAGTTTTAAATGTTATCATATTTTTTAGGGACTTAAAGTTCAACATATCAATACTTGATGAAAAATACCTGTTCCATATTATGTGTAAGATGTTTGATGTGCAGACAGATAGTGAGGTTAAGCTTAACATCCTGAGTTGTATGGTAATAACAATAAGCTTGTCTTCTGGATGGTTAACAACCTAAGTTTGCAGATCAAAATTAGAGAAAAAAGAGGGCTGCAAGGAAAGCCAAAATTTTGGCCCTAGCCTTCCAAGGTCAATTAAGAATCAGGGTATATGAGAACTTGTACTGTAACATCATGTAACTCGGTAGTGTCCCACATTTTCTGATCAAGGAGATTATGGGGCCAAAGAGGAAAGTGATCGATGATGTAGAATGTGCCACAAGGAGAGTCACATGGAGAGAAAGCATTCTCTCAGGATTTCACAGAGAGCACATTGGCCAAGCAATGGCCGTGACTTATCCACATGGCTGACACTGACATACAATCTGAGGTACAGGATCTCAAGATAAATCCTGAGGGGATTTCACTGACCTTATCAAATCAAGAGATACAACTCTTGTTGCATAGGTCCTCCTTTACCTTGGTCTTAACCATCCAGCAGAAAAGTATAAAAATGAAATATAAGAAGTAAATCCATGCTGTTATGTTGAGTTGTAGGGGCCTCAGGTCAACAATTTCTGACATTGCCAGTGAAACGGAAGACCCAATACTATTAGGGAGTAATGAACTCTTTTGGATTATTTTGCTGAGTAACACACCTATAATATTCAAATAACGGAGCTTAACAAAAAAAAGCGTATACAGATGAATGTCCATTTTGTATCTGTGTATTCAAGGTGGTTGGGATAGATATATAGTTACATTCTCTTAATGAATGGAGTGATTTGTTCTAATGGTGTTTGTAGATATGATATCATGTCCGCATCTTGTACAGTATTAACCACTGTGAGGAATGTATGCAATGTGTTGAATATTGAAACTGTCCTACCAATATGATTTGAAACTGTCTCATTGCTATTTGTTTATCAATTAAATTACGGGAAAAAATACCAAAATAATACAGAAACATATGGAAGAACCCCAATCTGAAAAAAAAATTCTGCAGTAAATAACTGCTTCCAAAGAAGACATTGATAAAAAAAAATACAGGAGATTAGAAAATTAATGGATTCCTTGAATGAGCAATACAGGACAGGAATAGATTGCATGAGGCAGAGTCAAAGAGATATAGAGAAACGTAAAATCTCAATCAAAGGCTTGCAAAACCAATTGAGTGAAAGGGAAGATAGAGTTTTAGATCTTGAAGACACTGGTGAAGCTAGTGAAAAGGTAAGAAAAGATCTCTAGAAAACAAAAGGATGGGTGAGTGTGGAGGAGAGCTTCTTCTCTGTCCTGCGCCCACCCGCTGGGCCAAGCCCAGGCCCACTGCATGAGAGAGGCCTTTCCCCACCTTCCCCAGACCTCCCCCACCTGGCCAGACCCAGCACAGCCTGCCCTCTGAGAAAGAACTTCTTCCGTGCTCTTTTGAGTCCTGCAGACCCACCAAAGCACAGACCTGGTGAGTGTGTGGGAGAGTTTCTGCGCTGTCTTTCCCCCACTCTTCGTAACCCTCCAGACCCAGCCCAGATCTGGCATACAGGCTTGATGTAAAACCCTGCAGCTAAAGTCCCTGCAGTGAGACTAGGGTCAAAACCACACAGCCAATCCAGTAGCAGAACATCTTAACAGAGGGGTACAGCAGGCCCACCTCTAAGGGCAACAATAATAAGGAACTGAGCACATTAGCCAGACCCAAGCCAGGCACAACTGCATGAACTAGAACTTTGTATATCAGTACCCAAATTTCATTAAGTGATAAAGATATAATTGCAACAAAGCTCTATACCAAAGGTCAGTGGTCAGTGCTAAAACGAATGATAAAACAAGGAGAAAAATGCAATCTCAGGCCTTGAGCCCAACCATAACAAGTGCAGAGGACACTAGTTCAGCTGAAATAATTGTATCAATAGTGTCAGAAGTAAGTAAACAACAGAAACATATAGAGGAACTCAGAGCAGAATTAATTTCTGGAGCAAAAAAAAAAAAAAAAAGAATTCATAGCATCTGAACTTAAGAACCAAAAGCAGAAACATATGGAGGAAACACAATACCCACCCAGAACAAAAGCAGTGGTCACTAGCTTAGGTGAAATATATGAATTAGTAGAGTTGGAAGTAAATAAGCAACTGCAGAAAGGTTTAGAGGAACTCAAAGCAGAATTGGTGGCTGAAATGAAAAAAGAAATCCCTGAATTCATAGCACCTGAACTAAAGAATAAAATACAGAAACATATAGAGGAAACCCAACCTGTAAAATACTATGCATTAAAAGAATTAATAACTGCTTCTAAATAAGACAGTGATAAAAAAATACAGGAGATTGAAATAATGCTGGATTCCTTGAATGAGCAATACAGGAAATAGATTACATGAAACAGAGTCAAAGAGATACAGAGGAACTTAAAATCTCAATCACAAGCCTTCAAAACCGCTTGAATGAAAGTGTAGATAGTTTCAGATCTTGAAGACGCTGGTTCAGTAATGAAAAGGAAAGAAAAGATCTTTTAAAAACAACTAGGATTCAGCAAAAAATAATTCATCACCTGCAAGACGATGCAAAGATGAACAATGTAAGACTAATACGCATCAATGAGAAAGGACTCAATACAAATAATATAAAAAGAATATGGTCAGAAGTAATAGCAGAAAATGTCCCAAATATGAAGAAACAATCTAACATTCAGGTAACTGAACCATACAAAATGCCAAGAAACCTCAACCCAATTAAAAAACACCAAGATATATAATAGTCAAGATCCCAGAAATCCAACACAAGAATATCTTACTGAAAGCTGCTAGAGAAAAGAAACAGATAACATTCAAAGGAAAACCCATCAGAATTAAGGCTGACTTCTCTTCACAAATCATAAAGGTGAGAAGAGCATGGAGCAGAGTACTTCAAGTACTCTACGAGAAGAAATTCAAACCCAGACTACTATACCCTGAAAAACTCTGCTTCAAGTTTGATAAACAAGAGAAATACATTCATGACAAAGAACAATGAAAAAATATCATGATGGCAAGGCCAACCCTCCACAGACTACTGAAAGATGTTCTAGACAAAGACCAAAATGACCAGAACTCCACCAAAGATAACAGAAGGAACCCAATAAATAGGACAAACAATTAAACACATGAGAAAAAAGAGTTTTTAAAAAAACACCATTTAAATAGCATGTTAATAGTAGGTCAACTCATTTTAATTATAACCATCAATGTAAATGGACTCAATTCACCAATTAAGATAAATAGATTGGCACAGTGGATTAGGAAAAAAAATCCAACAATATGTTGTATACAAGAAACACATTTAACTCATAAAGAAACACATAGGCTGAAAGTCAAAGGATGGAAAACAAGACTACATGCCCCAGCACTTCAGAAAAAAGCAGGGGTAGCAATCTTGTTCTCAGACAATCTCAACTTCAAACCAAGAACGATCAAATGAAATAAAGAAGGCCACTATATAATGGTTAGGAGAAAAATTCAAGAGGAAGAAATAACACTCATAAATCTGTATGCACCAAACACAGGAGCACCCAACAGTATAAGACAAACCTTCATAGACATGAAAAATCTCATATCCAATACAACCATCTTAACAGGAGACCTTAACACACCCATATCCCAAAAAGATAAATCAACCAGACAAAAAAATTAGCAAATAAATAGCAGAACTGAATGAGAGCTTGAAACAAATGGACTTGGTAGACATATACAGACTGTTCCACCAACCACAGTGGAATAAACATTTTTTTCAGCTGCACATGGATCATTTTCTACAATAGACCACATACTAGTGCATAGGTCATGCTTAAGTACATGCAAGAAAACAGAAATTATCCCAAGTATATTATCTGACCACAGTGTAATAAAACTGGAAATAAATGACAAAAGAAACAAGAAAAACCCCCTAAATACATGGAAATTAAATAGGGCCCTACTCAGCAATCAATGTATTACAGATGAAATTAAACAAGAAATTCAACAACACCTACAATTCAATGAAAATTCATCCACAACTTGTCGGAATTTATGGGTTGAGGATGAAAGCAGTTCTCAGAGGGAAATTCATAGCTGTGAACTCACACATTAGTAAAACAAAAGGGGAACAAACAAACACCATAATGCTGCACATACAACATTTAGAAAAGGAAAAGCAAACCGAACACAGAGTCCAAAGACGGGAAGAAATCATAAAGATTACAGCAGGAAATAATTCAGTTAAGATGAAGATAGAAAGTCAAAGAATTAACAAAACAAAAAGCTGGTTCTTTGAAAGATTAAATAAAGTGATAAGCCTTAAGATATCTTCATCAAAAAGAGGAAAGAAAAAATTCAAATACAAGCAATAAGGAATGAAAAGGGTGTAACTACAACAGACCCAGTGGAAATTAAGAAGATTATCAATAGATACTATAAGAACCTTTATGCTCACAGAATAGAAGCCACAGACGAAATGGACAGATTCCTAGAAAGGTACAAACTGCCACAAATGAATCAAGAAGATGTAACAACTCTCAATAACCCAATAACAGCCAACGAAAAACGAAATGTAATAAAGAGCCTGCCAACAAAGAAAAGTCCAGGTCCTGATGGATTCACAGCGGAATTCTACAAGAAATTCACAGAAAATATAACCCCTACACTCCTCAAACTCTTCAATGGAATTGAAAAGGAAGGACTTCTCCTAAAATCATTCCTGGAGGCAAGTATTATACTGATACCAAACCAGGGAACGACATAACTAAGAAAGAGAACTACAGGCCAATCTCCCTCATGAACATAGATGCCAAAATCACCAATAAAATCCTAGCAAATAGAATACAGCAAATCATCAAGAAGATCATCCAACATGACCACGTAGGATTCATTCCAGGGATGCAAGGATGGTTCAATATTCGAAAATAAATAAATGTAATACACTATATCAATGGAGCGAAAACTAAAAAACAAATTATCATCTCAATTGATGCAGAAGAGGCTTTTGACAAAGTCAAACACTCATTCATGTTCAAAGTTCTACAGAAAATTGGAATAAAAGCCTCTAATTCAATCTGATAAAAAAATCTATGACAACTCAATGACTAATATAATTCTCAATGGGAAAAAACTGAAATCTTTATTCTCAAATCAGGTACAAGACAAGGATGTCCTCTATCACCCCTGCTATTCAATACAGTTCTAGAATCATTAGCTAGAGCCATTAGACAAGATGGAGAAACAAAAGGATTAAGAATAGGTAGAGAAGAGGTGAAACTATCATTATTTGCAGATGACATAGTACTTTATTTGAAAGCCCCAAAATAATCCACCAAGAAGTTACTAGAATTGGTAGACAAATTCAGTAGCATAGTAGGATACAAAGTCAATACCCAAAAGTAAATAGCCTTTCTCTACACAAATAACAAACACACGGAGAGGGAAATTAGAGAATCAATACATTTTACAATAGCCCCGCGAAAAATGAAATACCTTGGAATTCATTTAATTAAAGATATCAAGATTTTCTCAAGGAAAATTACACTACTTTGAAAAAAGAGATTGTAGAGGAATTCAGAAGATGGAAAGATATTCCATGCTCCTGGATAGAAAGAACCAACATTGTGAAGATGGCCATACTCCCAAAATTGTTGTATAGATTTAATGTAATCCCTATCAGACTAACACCAACATACCACACAGACCTAGAGAAATCATTCCTAAAATTTATTTGGAACCAAAAAGGACCTAGAATAGCTAAGGACATCCTGGCCAACAAATACAAGGCAAGAGGCATAACAATTCCTGACTTGAAATTATACTACAAGGCTACTGTGATAAAATCACCATGGTATTGGAAACAAAATACACCTGAGGATAAATGCAATAGATTAGTAGAAGCAGAGGCCTCTAGGAATGCACTCAGCGAACTGATAATTGACAAAAGGGCCAAACACGCTTACAAGAAGAAAGACAGCCTCTTTTCAAATGGTGCTGGAAAATTTGGCTCTCTACATACCAAAAACTAAAACTTGACACAGGTCTATCACCATGCATTAAACTAAAATCAAAATGGATTAAAGAACTGAAAATTAAGACAGAAACACTAACTGTCCTATGAGACAAAGTAGGATGATCTCTTGAAGACAAAGGGGTAGACAAAGAGTTCATGAACAAAAATAAAATTGCAAGGGAAATGCTTGAAAAAATTAACAACTGGAACCTCCTCTTACTCAGAAGTTTATGCAAGTCAAAAGATATTACCAATAAAGTGAAAACACAACTCACAAACTTTGAAAAATTCTTAAATAATAAGCACTTAGACAAAGGTCTGATTTCTAGAATTTATTAAGAAATAAAGAACAATAGGGTCGCTAAATTTAAAGACCCAATCCAGAAATGGACATCCGACATGAACACACACTTCTCAGAGGATGAAATTAAAGAAGTGAATAAATATATGAAAAATGCTTCTCATCATTAGCCATCCGTGAAATGCAAAGTAAAACAGCACTGAGATACCATCTCACCACACAAAGAATGGCTATCATAAAGAAATCACCCAACAACAAATGTTGGACAGGCTATGGGGGAAAAAAAAAACATTCTCCACTGCTGGTGGGAATATAGACTGGTGCAACCATTATGGAAATCAGTGGGGAGACTCCTTAGAAAACTAGCACTGGAAATCCCATTTAAACCAGCTATTCCTCTATGGGGAATTTTCCCAGAGAATCTGAAAACATCATATCATAGGGATATATGTATGCCTATGTTTATAGCAGCACAATTTGTGATAGCCAAATATTGGAAACAACCAAGATGCCCATTGCCTGAGGAATCGTTGAAAAAGATGTGGTATTTTTACACAATGGAGTATTACTCAGCTATTAAGAATGACAAACCTGAAGCCTTTATATTGAACTGGATGCCACTTGAACATATATTCATAAGTGAAGTAAACAAGACACACATTTGGAAATATCATATAATTTCTCTAGTATATGAACTCAGAAGAAGAAATACAAATAGAAATGTATGATAGAATTAAAAGGAAAGCAGGAGCTCAAGGACTAACTAATTAAGAGCAAGAAAGGAGAAGAGCTAGGAAACATGACAGTGACAAGCCATACAGTTATATATAGAAGATGGGCAAGGCAATGATCCTGAGAAGCCTCAGAAGATTTTTGAACCTAGCATTTAATTGGAAAGATTCTCACCCTGACTGACTATATATACTGATACCTGTGAACTAAGCAACTGCACTGAAGATGGTAATCTGTAATAGTAGATTCATGCTTGGAGTGCCTGTCATTCTGGTCTTCTGAATATGGGCTGCTTGTCATGACATGCCAGTTGCTGTTGTGCTGTCTTTCAGGTAGATGATTGTTCAAAAAGAAAGGGGTGGTGAATGAAGGCAACAGACAGGAAAATGAATGTTGTGGGACTGTCCTGCTTCAAGGTTAGATTTTTGGACTTATGTGTAAACATAAGAATTATATAATTCTTTTTGCCTTTTTTCAAAATATATTCCAATTTTTAAATGTTTTTTTCATCATATTCTATAGGGACTTATATTCAATATATCAATACTTGATGAAAAGTACCTGCTCCACGTTGTGCCTATGATATTTGATATTCAGACAGATAGTGAGGTTAAGCTTAACAGCCTAGGTTGTATGGTAATAACAATAACCTTCTCATCTGGAGGGTTAGCAACCTAAGATTCAGACCAAAATTAGAGAAAAAGGAGGGCTGCAAGGAAAGTCAATATTTTGGCCTTAGCCTTTCAAGGTCAATTAAGACTCAGGACATATGAGAACTTGTACTGCTACATCATGTAACTCTGCAGTGTCCCAAATTTTCTCATCAAGAAGATTATGGGGCCAAAGACGATAGTGATCGATGATAAAGAATGTGCCAAAAGGAGAGTCACATGGAGAGAAAACATTCTCTCAGGCTTTCACAGAGAGCACACAGGGCAAGCAATGGCTGTGACTCATCCACATGGCTGACACTGACAAAGGGTCTATAATCTGAGGTACAGGATCTCAAGATAAATCCTGAGGGGATTTTACTGACCTTATCAGACTCAAAAGCAACAACTCTTGTTCTGTATGTCCTGCTTTACCTTGTTGTTAACCATCCAGCAGAAAAGCATAAAAACAAAGTATAAGAAGTAAAGCCATGCTATTATGTGGAGCTGTAGGTTACTCAGGTCAACAATTTCTGACATTGCCAGTGAAGTGGAAGACCCAATACCATTATGGACTACTGGACTCTTTTGGAATATTTTGCTGAGTTAACACATCTATAATATTCAAATAACGGAACTAAAAAGGAAAAGGGTATACGAATGAATGTCTATTTTGTATCTGTGTATTCAGAATGGTTAGGATAGATATATAGTTACATTCTCTTAAGGAATACAGAGATTTGTTCTAATAGTGGTTGTAAATAGGATATCATGTCCGCATCT
>NW_004524590.1:17664529-17666969 GCF_000260255.1 Octodon degus
TGTTTATAGCAGCACAATTTGTGATAGCCAAATCTTGGAAACAACCAAGATGCCCATCACCTGAGGAATGGTTGAAAAAGTTGTGGTTATTTTACACAATGGAGTATGCTTCAGCTATTAAGAATGATAAACTCAAAGTCTTTATATTAAAGTGGATGATACTTGAACATATACTTATAAGTGAAATAAACCAGACATACATGTGTAAACACCATATAGTTTCCCTAGTATAAGAACTCAAAAGAAGAAATGCAAATAGAAAGGTATAATACAAGTAAAAGGGAAGCAAGTTCTCAAGGACTAACTAATCAAGAGAGGGAAAAGAGAAGAGTTATGAAACATGACAATGTCAAGACATACAGTTATATGTAGAAGATGGGCAAGGCAATTTTCCTGAGAATCTCCAGAAGATTTTTTTAATCTAGCAGTTAATTGGAAAGATTCTCACCCTGACTAACTATATATACTGATACCTGTGAACTAAGCAACTGCACTGAAGATGGTAATCTGTAATAGTAGTTTCATGCTTGGAGTGCCTGTCATTCTGGTCTTCTGAATATGGGCTGCTTGTCATGACATGCCAGTTGCTGCTATGAAGTCTCTCAAGTAGATGGTTGTTCAAAAAGAAGGGGTGATGAATGAAAGCAAGAGACAGAAAAAGGAATATTGTGGGACTGGCCTGCTTCAAGGTTGTATATGGTGAGATTTTTGAACTTGTGTGCAACCATGAGAAGCATATAATTCTTTATGCCTATTTTTAAAATATATTCTAACTTTTAAATGTTTTTATCATATTCTGTAGGGACTTAAATTTCAACATATCAATACTTGATGAAAAATACCTGTTCCATATTATGCCTAAGATGTTTGATATGCAGACAGATAGTGAGTTTAAGCTTAACAGCCTAAGTTGTAAGGTAATAACAATGAGCTCGTCTTCTGGATCGTTAACAACTTACATTTGCAGACCAAAATTAGATGAAAAAGAGGGCTGCAAGGAAAGCCAACATTTTGGCCCTAGCCTTCCAATGTCAATTAAGACTCAGGACATATGAGAACTTGTACTGTAATGTCATGTAACTCGGTAGTGTCCCAAATTTTCTGATCAAGAAGATTATGGAGCCAAAGAGGAAAGTGATCAATGTTGTAGAGTGTGCTTAAGGAGAGTCACATAGAGAGAAAACATTCTCTCAGGCTTTCACAGAGATCACATTGGCCAATCAATGGCCATGGCTCATCCACATGGCTGACACTGACAATTGTTCTACAATCTGAGGTACAGAATCTCTGGATAAATCCTGAGGGGATTTCACTGACCTTATCAGACCCAAAAGCCACAACTCTTGTTGCATAGGTCCTGCTTTACCTTGGTCTTAACCACCCAGCAGAAAAGTATAAAAATGAAATATCAGAAGTAAAGCCATGCTGTTATGTTGAGCTTTAGGGGACTCAGGTCAACAATTTCTGACACTGCCAGTCAAGCAGAAGTCCCAATACTATAATGGACTACTGAACTCTTTTAGATTATTATGCTGAGTTAACACACCTATAATATTCAAATAATGGAACTTAACAAAAAAAAAGATTATACAGATGAATGTCCATTTTGTATCTGTGTATTCAAAGTGGTTGGGATAGATATATAGTTACCTTCTCTTAATGAATAGAGTGATTTGTTCTAATGGTGTTTGTAGATAGGATATCATGTCTGCATCTTGTACAGCAATTAACCACTGTGAGGAATGTATGCAATGTGTTAATTATTGAAACTGTCCTACCAATTTGATTTGAAACTGTCTCATTGCTATTTGTTTATCAATGAAATTATGGGAAAAAATTAAAAATAAAATAAAATGCCTTCATGGAAGAGATCAAACTCACTTGCCTGTAATAGATGTCTACTTTCCAAAAAGAAAAGGTCAGCGGTTATGTTGGAGTCACGTGCCGGACTATATTCTATGTTTGCACATTTCTAAAGGTCTCACCACAGTTTCTGCCTTCCTTCAGTGCTCACCCAACAGTGCGTGGGTTGAGATGATAACTTATTTAATGACAACAGAACACAGTGACAGCCACATTGAAATACTTAAAAGATCTGTGGGGGTCATGATGAGGCCTCCTCTAACCTTCCTTCTGTGTCCACTAACATGCGGGAAGTGGTGTGTATTACATCAATTGATTAACTATAAAGATTAAAATAAGTGTGACATTTAAAACTGTCCATTGGCAATCTTCCCAGTATAGGAGAGGAGAGGCATATAGAGTGTGGAAGTTGTTTATCTTATCCAGAAAATCATGATTTTGTGTGCTACCTTAAAGCTAAAAAACAAACAAAGCAAAAAAAGTGGGCTAGACATTTAAAACTCTTCAGAGACCCAACGCTTCTCAATTCGTTCTGTCAGAGCTAAAACTAAATATTTTGATGCTATCATCTTACTTT
>NW_004524590.1:17667069-17682478 GCF_000260255.1 Octodon degus
CCCTTGAAGATATACTTATTAGTGAAATAAACCAGCCCCACATCTGTAAATATCATATTGTCTCTCTAATATAAGAACTTACAATTCCATACATGGTTAGGTTTCTAAATTTCTTTGTAAAAATATGTAAATGCTTATTTTTACTTTTATATAATTATGTTTCCTTCATGTTCTGTAAGGACTTAAAGTTCAACATATCAATATCTGATGGAAAATGCCTGTTCAATGATATGTCAAAATGTTTGATATTTCGAAAGATAGGGTAAACCGAACTGCATATATTGCAGGCTAATAATTAGCTTCTCTTCTGGAGGGTTAACAACGTAACTTAGCAGATCAAAATTGGAGAAATGGAAGGGCTGCATGGTTAGCCAACGTTTTGGCCCTAGCCTTTTAAGGTCAGTGAAGACTTGGGACATAGGAGAACCTATACTGTAACAACATGTAACTCAGTTGTGCTCCAAATTTTCTGATCAAGAAGATTATGGAGCCACAGAGGAATGTGTTTGATGATCTAAAGTGAGCCTGGGGAGAGTCACATGGAGATAAAAATCATTCTCCCAAGCTTTCACAGAGAGCAAATTGGTCAAGCAATGACCGTGTCTCATCCTCCTGTCAGACACTGACAAAAGGATGTACAAAGGGCGGTACAGGGCTACAAGATAAATCCTGAGAGTACTTGGCTGACCTTATCAGATACAAAAGTTACATTTGCTGTTATATAGGTCTTGCTATATCTTGGTCTTAACCATCCAACAGAAAAGTACAAAAATGAGGTATATAAAGTAAATCCATATTAATATGATGAGCTATAAAAGGCTCAAGTCAATAACTTCTGAGGGCAACCCACTAATATTATAGACTGCTAGACAGTGTTAGGTTGTTTAGCTGAATTCAAACACCTATAATATTTAGAGGCCAATAGAATGTTCACCTCTGACAGGATAAAAAAAGGATACAAATGAAAGATCATTTTGTATTTATATATACAAAATACGATAAATTTACAGCTACTTTCACTTAATTCAATGAGAAGAAAGAGGTGTAATAACAGTGTTTGGACAGAATATCCTGTCTGCTTCTTGTACTATGGATAACCACTAAGAAGATAACAATGTACAGTGTATTTACTATCAAAACTCTCCTATTAATCAGATGTGAAACTGTCTCATTCATATTATTTCTCAATAAAAAAATAAATTAAAAAAAAACAGTGCTCTGAAAGCAGGATCTGCCCTTCTCCATCTATCTCCTTATCAAGATAGATGATGGAGTGAAGAAGGAGGGAGATGCCAGGGAAGAAGGAGAGCAAACAGGCAGAATCCAGACCTAGACCACTGCTCATGTTTTCAGATAGACAGACAGACACACAGTCAGTTACACAGACAGACATACAGACAAAGTCCTCACTACCATCCTAGCACAGTCTCCACCACTATCACAATGTGTCTGATCATAGTCTAGATATTTCTTGCTAGACCTCAAGCCATGAACTCTTCTCTCCTATATTTTCTCAAATGCTCATTTTCTGCACTAAGCCTGAACCCACACAATGTATCTTACATCTGAACCCATAGAGTATATTTTACCCGAAATATCTCATTGTCATTACACCATCCACTTCAAGAACTCAGAACTGAATATTTGCCTTGCCCCACACATCAAATTCTTGTTTCTTTTTTCTCCTAACTGGTCACATATAAAACAGGAATTTCCTTTGGGGACTTTCTCCCAAGAGGTATGAAGCCCACTTTGTTTCCACTTAGGCAGTCTTTCTTTTTCAGAGATCTTCAACAAATGATGTGTTATGTTGGGCTTGCCAATCACATTACCAGAATACTAATGACCTCTCCACTGAAAAATAATGACTTCTAGCAGGTCACAGTCAAATGAAGCTCTCCAGTTTCTCTACTACTGCTGGTAACAATAGCAACTTTTCAAACAGGTGCAGAAGTTGACTCTGGGGGATGGATTCCTGATAAGATTTCTTCAGATATTAATTAACAAATGCAGTTCAGCACCTTACACTACATGGAAAATAATATAATGGTGTTAAGTTTTTTTAAATCATACTCACACTGTGACTTTGGAGATTTATATAATTCATCTGAAGCATGGAAATGTAAAAAGACAGAGTGGGACATTGCATGCACTCATACAAACAGTTGAAAAACAGCAATGAATTTTCTTAAAAAGAAAAAAAATACCATGATCCAATTGAGTCCATTTGTTTCTCACTTTAGCAGCAAGGTCCCCAGAGGGAGGCACAGCCCACTTCAAAGAGCACCCAAACCAGTGCTCACAGAGTCCCAGATTATGTTCCCAGGGACACAAAAGTTGTTTTTGCAATATCACAAGCCTGTGTAATCTAGCTAAATATATTATACAGAATATATTATAATATAAATATGTTATATTGAACCTTCACTGTCATCTATTTCCTCAAGGACAAGCTAATGGGCTAGTTAATTTTAAGTTTTGTGAAGGAGGGAAGAAAGTAAGTATAATATTTTGTAAATATAAAATGTTACTTTAGTGGAAAGTGTATTTGCATTTTCATAACCAATTCTTCTCTTTGAACTAAGCCATCACAGTTGGAACTTCAGACATGGTAGCAGAACAATCAAAAGGCTATTTCTTGATTGGTATGAAAAGAGACTTTTCTCTGCCCTTCCAATCAGACACCATGATTGGTTTCTATACCCACATAAAGGAATGGTTCTGCTTCCAAAGGATGAATAATTGTGAAGAATAAAATACTTTCCTTACAAGAAATAACAAAAATAACCAGTTTTGCCCTCACATCATTTCCCTTCCTTCACTCCACTATAATTTATAAAAATGATTTAAAACTTTGGGCTTCAATGAATACTGTAAAATCCGGTCTGCAATTAGCTCTGTATGTTTAAGGTTTCCTTCATCACAGCACATCATAATTCTTTGGAAAGTAAGTTAAGCCTAGAAAAAGATGTGAATCTGCAAGCTTCCATTTTTAGAGAAATTGATTTATAAAAGAAAAGGACTTTAGTGTGATTTCCTAAGTTGAAAACTCTGCATTATAAACCTTGAGGAGATTGGCACAGGAAGCTCCAGTCAGACTCAAGTTCTCAATACTTGAGATCAACTTTTATTACTACCAAATGCCAGGCACTGTCCAGATGCTTTCACAGTCCTTAGACCAGCTGTCTTGGAAGACTAATTTTGCATAATCTAAGCTGTAACATAAATGAGGAGGGGCCAGGGAGATAGCTCAGTGGAATAAGTGCTTGCCTGGCAAGCACAAGGGCCTAAGTTCAACCCTTAGTTCTACCAAAATAATAATAATAATAATAATAATAATAATAATAATAACAATTATAACAATTAATATAAAGAACTGAGGATATAACACAAGACTGTTCTGAAGTTTGGGTCTACAAAATAATCCTTAATAACTGACTTCAAAAGTCACTATGTCTCTCTTCTTCTGACTTCACCATCCTTTGCCTAGCACATTGCTTGCCACTTAACGGTTCACATCAAACATTCATGGGACTAACTGAACAAACCCATATAACCCTGAAGTGTGCTACTCCAGCATCTTGTCCAGCCCTTTAGAGATTTATTAGAAAACCATCTGTCCTCTCCCACAACATTCTGTTTTGGTGATTGATGATATGAGTGAAAGATGATTAAACATTCTCAAACCTGGAGACTTTAATACACTGGTAGTAATCTTTTCAAATAAATCACATATGTATAATAAGTTAAGGGTGTTCTCAAAATTACAAAGGAAGTCAAAGTCTATTTAACAGTACTCATCAAAACTGATTTATCCTGATTATCAGAACAGAAGGGTGGGTGACATGCAGAGCCTGCTTCTTGAGTGACTTTTGTTTTGTGTTGATGATTGGTCTATCTCAATGAACATAACCATAATGGGTGAGAAAATAGCTAAATCTGATTTCAAGACATAAGTTTCATTCTGAGTTATTATATTGGCTTTCATATTCACATGTGAAAGGACAAAGAAACAAAAAAGTCAGTTTGGGAGACAAAGGGCAGCAAACAGCCCCTGAGCAAGTCTAATTGACTGTGAGTATTTTCCTGGTTTGTGAGACAAATTGAACAACATCTAAACTAGATCATTTGCTTTTATAGAGAAAGACTTTTCTGCCCAAATTCCAAGCTGTTTTAATAAAAGAAATTGAGGAAGTACAATGTTGGTAATACTCCCTAATATAGTATGGAGATTCACAGTTAGAAAACAGAACTGCTGCTCACTTGAAGCAGATAAGCAGACATGGACAGATAGAACAGTTGTCTCATAAATTTTCTCAAGGTCCCTGTAGGGACCATGCCTCTGAGAAAATTTCTCTAGTCCCATCTTAGAGTGATATTTTACCATTCCTGATTTACTTTTTTTTACTCTTTTTTTTGTTTCTTTGTTTATTTTACATATTTTAGAGAGCCAGGCCATGGGAACATCACACTGACACAAACTAGATGATGTTCATTAGATCTGGGCATCAATGGTTTAATGTGGGACAGAATTGAACCAACAGTCCAAATTATAGAACTGCTGCAAAAGGTGTAACAAGGCACATCCTCAACTGGGAATTTTGGTGACAGCATAACAAGGTAAGGACGAGACTCCAAGGAGAAATAATCACTCACTGTAGAAATCGAATAGGTAAGGAATGCTCCCTGCAGAAAGAACCTGAGCTGCACAGGTCCTGCTTCTGGAAGAACCATGATGACTGCAGGGAAGAAAAGAGGACTGGTTTGTGGCTGCAGCACAGTTTGGGAGGGAGATGGTACAAGATGAGCTAGAGAAGAGGCAGGAACAAGAGTGGACTCACTTTGCCAATCAGTTTAAGAGTTGGTCTTCATACTATAAGCAATAGAAGGCACTAAAGTTTGCCGAGAAGTGAGCATCATGATCTGCCTTTGGTTGTTTAAAGATGAGTGTAGGGAAAAGGAGAGATTGGAAGAGGAACAGAGTGGTGGTTAGTGGATCAGTGAGGGGATTATAGTCCAGGCAGAAGATGATAGTAACTTGGATGAGAGAACGTAGTGAGGGAATGGATAGCTCTGAGGAAATTTCTTTTATCTGTTTCCATTGGCCATCCTGTGCCCTCCATTTGAAATAGCTTCCCTTTCCTCCACGTTGATTTTTGTGCCAGTTTAATGCTTTCATCTGCAATAGGACCAGCTTTTATTGTTATGGTTTATGGTACGGATTCAGTGTACATTTGTGTTACGAATGACTAGTTTCAACTTCCATTATGTTCTTCCCTGCACCATAAAATTTCTGTGGTTCAATCTGTCCTACAGTGGACCATGTGTGTTGTACACAGACAGAGGTCACAGAATGAGGCTCAAAGACCCCCAAAGCAAAACTAAAAATTGCTTAGGGAGTCTCCCCCCTCCCCCATTTCTAAGCCCAATTTTAAATCCAGGTGCTAACAGAGCTATTCTGGAAATAAGTAGTTGGAACAAGGGGAGAACTTGAGGAGAGGATTTCATCTCTGACAATGATTTTCTCTGTAAAACTTTCTGCTTTGCTGCTGAAAGTTCCCCTCTCCTAAATGAGCTTTGAGTTCATTCATGCTTCTTTTCTAAACCTTCTCTAAGTTTTACAGATATTTAACATACTAAGAATAACTTTCTAGACTGTATAAAATGAGATAACTCATAACCTCATAATAATAATGTAAATACAAAATATTTTAAAGAATTTGTAACTGTATTACTTTTTATCAAGGAGAATCAAATATAGTAAAAACAGAAATAATGCAGAATTTAACTAGATAAAAATCAAAGGAATTCAACACTGGTTGCTATATTAATATTGTTAAGTTCAAATTAGTTGTTCAGATTACTAGATATAAGCATGCAAAATTGGTCAAAAAATGTAAAAAGAAGAGAGAAGAAAATGAGCATTAACTGTTCCTTTCAATAGAACAGTGGAAATCAGCAGTACAATTATCTAAAATATCCTGTATATGTACATATGTATTTCTTTATCCCTTCCTTCTTTCTTTTTGTCCTGTTCTTCATCCAAATTGTTCCTTGCCCTTGAACAGTCTCTTACCCTTTCACAGTATCTGTTGTCCTTTTCAGATTTTATTTACTCTTTATGCTTCTTACACTAGGGAGATAATATGATGTTTACATATGTGGGTCTGATTTATTTCACTTATGAGTATGGGCTCTAGTTACATCCATTTACCTACAAAAGTCTCTTTTTGTAGCTGAGTAATAGTCCATGGTATAAAAATATCACATCATTTCCTGCATTCCTCAGTTTATAGGCATTGGGGTTGTTTCCAAGATATAGTTCTGAAAAATTGTGCCACTATAAACATGCATGAACATATATTGCTGTAGTATGCTTTCAGTTCTTCTGCAAAAATACCCAAGAGGGGAACAGCTAGGTTGAATGAGACCTCTAATCTTAGATTCTAAAGATGCTCATACTGATTTCCACAGTGGTTGTACCCATCTACATTCACCAACAGCAGAGAAGTGTTCCTCTTTCCCACAATCCCTCCAGAATTTGTTACTGATTGACTTCTTGATGATAGCCATTCTTTCTGAGGTGAGTTGGAATCTCAGTGTTCTTTTAATTTTCATTTCTCAAATGACCAATGATGTTGACTATTTTTTCATATATTTACTTGCAGTTTGTATTGCTTCATCAGAGAAGTGTGAATTCATTGCAGATGCCCATTTTTGAATTGAGTCTTCGAATTTCGAGGGCCTGATTTTATTTTTAATTTTCATATGTTCTAAACAGAAGTCCTTTGTCTGAGGGACAGTTGGCTAAAACTTTTTCCAATTCATGGATTTTCCTTTTACTTTCTGGGTTATTTCATTTGATGTAAAGAAACTTCAAAAAGATGAGATCCCCATTATTGATACTTTGAAGTATTTCCCATGCAGTTTGATTTCTTTATGAGCTCTCTGCCTACCCTTATGTCTTCAAAATTTTTATCTAATTTCTCATCCAGTAGCTTTACTGTTTCTATTTTAATATTTAAATCTTTGATCCATTTTGACTTTAGCTTATGATGATAGACATTGGTCTAATTTTAGGATTTGGCATGTGGAGAGCCAGTTTTTCCAGCACCATTTATTGAACAGGCTATCCTTCTTTCAGTAAATATGTTTGGACCCTTCACCAAAGATAAGGTGGCTGACTGTATTTGTGTCTGAATCTTCTAATCTGTTCCACTGATCCTCAGGTTTTGATTTCTTTTTCCAGTATCATGCTAATTTTATCACAGTAGTTTTATAGTATAATTTAAAGTCAAGGATTGTGATGCCTTCAGCCTTTCCTTTGTTGCCAGAGACTGTTTTGTTATTCTAGGTCTCTTGTGGTTCAAGATGAATTTAAGAATGTTTTCTCCATATATTTGAGGAATGCTAATGGTATTTGATTGGGATTACATTAAATCTGTATAGCAATTTTGGTAGTATCACATTTTCAAATGTTGATTCTTCTTATCTCTGAGCAAAGAAAGTTTTTATTTTCTGAAATCCTCTTTGATCTCTTCTTTAAGGTCTGTGATTTTCACCATTTAGATCCTTTACTTCCTTTGTTAGACTGATTCCTAATTATTTTTTAATGTTATTGTGAAAGGCTTGGTTTCCTTACTTCCTTTCTTGGTGTGTTTGTTGCTTGTGTACAGAAAAACTATTGATTTTTGAGTGTTGACTTTGTATCCAGCTATGCAAACAAATTTGGCTATTAGATCTACAAGTCTTTTGGTGGAGCTTCTGGGATCTTCTCTGTAGAGCATCATGCTATCTGTGAATAATGATAATTTCACTACTTCCTTTCCAATCATTATTCATTTTATTTCTCTTTTTTGTTTAATTAATCTGGCCATTGTTTCCAGAACTATATTGAATAGGAGTGGACAGTGGACATCCTTGTCTTGTTCCTGATATTGAAATGAAGGCTTTCAGTTTCTGATCATTTAGTATGATGTTGGTTGTTGTTTTGTCATAGATGATTTTTATCAGATTGAGGTAAAAACCATGTATTCCAATTTTCCATTGAACTTTTATCAGGAATAAGTTTTGTACCTTGTTGAAAATTTTTTCTGCATCTACTGAAATCATGTTATTTTTGTCTTTGGCTTTCTTGATATGGTGTATTGCATTTATTGATTTGCATGTATTAAACCAACCATGAATTCCTGGGGTGAATACTTTGGTCATGGTATATAATATTTTTGATGATTTACTGCATTCAGTTTGCTAGTATTTTCCTGCGGGTTTTTGCATCTACATGCATGAGGGAGTTTGACTTGTGGTGCGCTTTTTTGGCTGTGTCTTTCTCTAGTTTTGGTGTCAGGGAAATACTTGCCTCCAGGAGTGATTTGGGGAGAATTACTTCCCTTTCAATTTTATTGGAGTGTTTGAGAAAAAAGTGGTGTTAAATCTTTTCTAAATTTCTTGTAAAATTTATCTGTGAATTCATCAGCATGAGGGCTTTGCTTTTTTATTACATTTTTAATTATATTACCAATTACATTGATTGTTATTAGGCTATTTCAGAATTTCTATGTCTTCTTCATTCAGCTTTGGTAATTCGTATATATCTTGAAATTTGTGCATTTTTTCTGTGTTTTCCATCCTGTGAGAGTAAAGATTTCCAAAGTATGCATTACTTTTTCTTACACTTATATTAATTCTGTGAGGTAACTAAGACAAAGGCTGATATTCTAGAAGTGCTTTGAGAATAAAAAAAACTCTTTCAAGCAATAATAAAATGAAGCAATTATTGTGGGGCTACTGAGGAAGATGTAATAGGACCTTCTAAAGAACTGTAATCTGACCAAGTCCAACTCTCAGACTTCTGCTGTGCCAGCCCTGCCCCCAGGACAAGCTGAGACTAGGATTGAGACTGGGTGTGGTGGCATGGCCTGTCATCCCAGCACTTGGGAGGCTATCAGCAGGAGAATCACTATGAGTCTTATCTAGTAGTGAGGCCCTGAATACCCTGTAGACCCTTCCCTAAACAAAACACACACACAAAAAAAAAAAACCTCTCAGACTTGAACTGCATCCCATTCCTCTCATAAATTCTCATTCACGGGGCCAGGGAGATGGCTCAGTGGAATAGGCGCTTCCCTGGCAAGTGCAAGGGCCTGAGTTCAATCCCTGGTTCCACCAAAAAGAAAAAAAATTCTCCTTCACAAGGATGTTAGGTTTCAGATTTATTTCAGAAGGCAATGTATCCATTTCCATTTGAAAATTATGTGAAAATAGCAATAGCATTTAAAGGTTTCAGGTATGCCCAGCTGCTCCTAATGTCCAGAAATTATGTTCACTGTATTTCCCTATGTGGCTGCTTACCACAAGGAAGGCATTTTCTTCCATTAATTATAGACACAAATGTGGATGATGGTGCTATAAAGCTGGATTTGACACTTTCCATGGTTACTCTGACTAGTAAAGTTGATCACAGAAACACAAAATTTTAGAATTAGAAAACCCTAGGGCCGGCGAGATAAGTCAGTGGACTAAATACCTGCTTTGACAAGCTCGGGGAAGGGGGTTTGATCCCCAGTCCAGCAAGCTGTGCTGGCCCCGCCCCAGTGGCATGCTGAGCCTATGACCAAATCCCAGCCTGGTGGTCCACACCTGTAATTCCAGCACTGGGGAGGCTGAAAACAGGAGGATCACTACGAGTCTGAGCTGCATAGTGAGACCCTGTACCAGTACATTAAAAAATGTAAAAAAGAAAGAAAGAGAAAACTAATAGTGAGCTTCCAGTTAACACTTGACTCCTTTGCCAATATAAGTGAATATTCTCACACATATCTGTGTGTCCAGAAATGTTATATAAGTCAACCATTTGGAAAGTAAATGTTTATACAGTTAAGCTGCTTTTGCTCAAAACAATTGCTCTTTACAGTCCATTTATACAGTAAAGGAAAAAAATGTAGTGAGTTGACCTTGAAGCTATAGCTCATTTTGACCCAGAACAACTTCAGAGAGTGTGGTCCTACTGACAGATAGCATTTGTCAAAGAGCAAATTGACAATCACAGAATATAGATTTGCTGCCACTGAGAGGTGTCAATGAAATGTGTCAAAACAGATGCTCAAAAAAGGGTCAAACACTGGAGAAAGGACAGTCTCATCAACAAATGGCTGTTTGAAAACTGAAATCACATGTAGGAAATTGAAATTAGAAATTTAACACCCACCCTATACAAAAGCTGAGTTACAGTGGATCATATACCTGAATATAAAACCTCAAACTTTGAAACAACTAGGAGAAAACAATCCAAGATATTGACACAGATAATGATTTCCTGGGTGAGACTCCAATCGTTCATGAAACAAAAACAAGAATTGACATATGGGATTCCAAAAATGTGAAAGCTGTGGCCCAGCAAAGGAAACTATCAGCAGAGTAGAGATAACCTCACAATGGGGGAAATATTTGCCAACTATTCAAGGATTAATAGAATATATTAAGAACTTAAAAATTTAACAAAACAAGTAATCTTATCAATAAATGGGAAATGATCTAAACAAACACTTCTCAAAAGAATAAATACAAATATCCAACAATTGTATGAAAAATTTCCCTGAATGTTTTTAATCCTCAGGGAAATGTAAATCAAAACTACAATGAGATTCCATCTCATGTCAATCAGAATGGCTACTATTGATAATAATGATGATAGCAATACCAACAAATGCTGGCAAGAGCTTGGGGAAAGCAATTACTTATTACATGCTATTGGTAAGAATCTAAACTATAGTTAAGCCTAAGTATAGCACTATACACTGTACTATACACTGTTGATAAGAATATAAATTATAGTGAAATCTATGGTAGAACTAATAGGAAAACAGTGCTAAAATTCCTCAAAAAGATAAAAATAGAACTACTGTATGAGTCAGCTATATCATTCCTTGATATATCTTCATTCAAAGGAAAGGAACTAAGTATAAAAATAGCAACTTCCATACTCATATATTTATTGTGGTGCGATTCACAATAGGTAATATATGGAATAAGCCTAGGTTCCTATCAACAGATGATCAATGGGTAAAGCAGATGTGATACATAGAGGTAGAAATAAAGATAGAGATAGAGATGATACAGATAGAGATGGAAGTACAGATAAATAACTATATATATATATATATATACATATATATATATATATATATATATAGAGAGAGAGAGAGAGAGAGAGAGAGAGAAATGATAGAGGTAGAGTTAGAGATAGAGATAGAGACAGAGACAGAAATACATATATTATTCAGCCATGAAGAATAAGAATCATTTGCAAGAAAATGAATGGAGGTGGAAGACACTTTCTTAAGTAAAACAGGCCAGACACAGACAGATAATAACAACATGGTGTCTCTCGTATGCAGAAACAAAGAGAGAATCACTTGAAGTAGAAGAGAATTCTCAAGTAAGAGGAAAAGAGGGTTGAGAAGGAGAAATAAAAGAGAAGGTAAGAAAGACCATAGGGAAGGTAGATCAAGTCACAAAGCCTGTATGTATGTAAACAGTACCAAAAAGCTAGTGCGTGAAATTAGTTTGTGTTAATAAATATAACAATTTTTAACTTTTTAAGAACATGATTATAGGCATTGTATGCCAGCAGCTTCCTCCAAAAATGAAGCAGCACCTTCACCCTCACAGCTCTGCTCTCTAAAATGCTTTCATGGGGACCCAGTCCTAGCCCAGGTCTGGTGAGTGTGCAGGAGAGCTTCCTGCTATCCTGCAGCAGCAGGACCTACTACTGGTCCCAGCTCAGGTGCAGCATGGGTGAGACCCTCTTCCACCCACTTGGGACGCCCCCCACCACTCCGCAGACCTCCCCCACCTCACCAGCCAAGTAGGGATTTCTGCTGTGTCCCAGGAAACACCAGACCCAGCCCTAGCCCAGGTCCAGTGAGTGAGTGGGAGAGCTTCCAGCTACCCTGCGCCGGTGGGACATACTACTAGTCTGACCACAGGCTCAGCATGGGTAAGACCCTCTTCCAACACCTTGGGATGCCCCACAACATTGCACAGCACCTCCCCACACCACCTGCCAAGTAGAAATTTCTGCTGCCTTCCTGGAACCCCCAAACCCAGTCCTACCCCAGGCCCACCAAGTGAGTGAGAGAGCTGCCTCTCCCTCCCACTCCACCTTGTCCCTCCAGTCTCAACTCAGGCCTGGCATACAGGCCAGGGGTGAAACCCTGCAGCAGCAATCCCTGCAGAAAGTGTAGAGGATAGAAATACACAGCTAGTCCAGGAGCAGAACATCTTGACAGAGAGGAACAACAGGTTCACCACCAAGGGCAGCAGCAGGAAGGAAATGAACACAGCAGCCAGACCCAAGCTATGCACAGCTGGATAAATCCAAACTTTGTAGATCTAAAACTGAACCTCAGTAAGTGCTAAGGTTATAGCTGCAACAAAGATCTACAACAAATGTCAGAAGATAGTGCTACACAAAATGATGAGAAGGATCAAAATGCAATCTCAGAACTCAAGCCCACCCATAACAAGTGCAGAGGACACTAACAAGAACAAATTGAGAATCATGCAGCTGAAAGCACTGAAGCAATGGCTTTTGAAACAAAGAAAAAGCTGCAGAAAGGTATAGAGGAACTCAGATTGGAAATAAAAAAAGAAATCCCTGAATTAATAACAACTGCACTAAAGAATCAAATGCAGAAATATATGGAGGAAACTCAATGCCCACACAGAACGAGTGCAGAGGATACTAGCTCGGCTCAAATGCATGAATTAATAGCATCAACAGTAAATAAGCAACAGCAGAAAGTTATAGAGGAACTCAGAGCACAATTTTTTTTTCTGAAATAAAAAAAGAACTGTCAGAACTCACAGTATCTGAAGTAAAGAAGCAACTACAGAAACATAGGGAGAAACCCCAATCTGAAAAAAACTGCCACTAAAAGAATTTATACCTGCTACTAACGAAGACATTGATTAAAAAAAAATAGAGGAGATTAGAAAAATGACAGATACCTTGAATGAGCAATACAGGAAAGAAATAGATCACATGAAGCAGAGTCAAAGAGCTATAGAGGAAATTAAAATCTCAGTCACGAGCTTGCAAAATCGTTTAAGTGAAAAAGAAGACAGAGTTTCAGATCTTGAAGATGCTGGTGCAGCTAGTGAAAAGGTAAGAAAGGAACTCTTAAAAACTATGAGGATGCAGAAAAGAATAATCCATCACCTACAAGATGATGCAAAAATGAACAATGTGAGACTAATAGGCATCAATGAGAAAGAAGGAGTCAATACAAATGATATTTAAAAAATATGGGCAGAAGCAATAGCAGAAAATTTCCCAAATATGAGGAAACAATCTGACATTCAGGTAACTGAAGCATACAGAACACCAAGTAACCTCAACCCAATGAAAAACACACCGAGACATATCATAGTCAAGATCCCAGAAATTCAGCACAAGAATAATATATGCAAAGCCGCTAGAGAAAAGAAGCAGATTACATTCAAAGGAAAACCTATCAGAATTGCAGCCAACATCTCTTCATAAACCATGAAGGCAAGAAGAGCATGGAGCAGAGTACTTCAAGTCCTCTATGAAAACAAATACCAACACAGACTACGATACGCTGAAAAACTCTCTTTCAAGTTTGATGGAGAAGTGAAATACTTTCATGAGAAAGAACAGCTAAAGAATTTCGTGATGACAAAGCCACACCTACACAAGCTACTGAAAGATGTTCTAGAGAGGGACCAAAATGATCAGAACTCCACGAATGAGATCAGAAGCAACCAACTAAATAGAGCAAGCAATTAAAAACAGGAGAAAAAGAAGTAAATGACAACAGGTAAATAATATGTCAATTGTAAGTCAATACACCTCAATTCTAACCATCAATATAAATGGACTCAATTCATCAATTAAGAGAAATAGACTGGAACAGTGGATTTGGAAACAAAATTCAGCAATATTCTGTATACAAATAAAAACACATTTAACTCATAAACATATTCATTGGCTGAAAGACAAAGGATGGAACACAATACTACATGCCCTAGCACCTCAGAAAAAAGCAGGGGTAGAAATCCTATTCTCAGACAGTCTCAACTTCAAACCAACAAAGATCAAGCGAAATAAAGAAGGCAACTATATACTGGTTAGGGGAAAAATTCAAGAGGAAGGAGCAACACTCATAAATATGCATGCACCAAACACAGGAGCACACAACTATATAAAGAAATCTTAATGGACATGAAAAATCTAATATCCAATACCACCATTTTAACAGGAAACCTTAACGTCCCCTTATCTCCAAAAGATACGTCAACCAGACAAAAACTTAGCAAAGAAATGACAGAACTGAACCAGAGCTTGAAACAAATGGACTTGGTGGACATATACAGAGTGCTCCACCCAAATGCAGCTGAATATACATTGTCCTCAGCTGCACATGGGTCATTTTCTAAAATAGACCACACACTGGTCCATAGGTCATGGTTCAGTATATGTAAGAAAACATAAATTATCTCATGCAAATTACCAGACCACAGTGCAATGAAACTGGAAATAAATGACAAAGGAAACCAGAAAAAAAACTTAAATACATGGAAATTAAATGACATCCTACTCAACAACCAATGGGTCACAGATGAAATCAAACAAGAAATTCATCAATATCTACAATTCAATGAAAACTCAAGTACAACTTATCGTGATTTATGGGATATGATGAAAGCAGTTCTCAGGGAAATTCATAGCTCTGAACTCACATATTAGGAAAACAGAAAGGGAACAAATAAATACCCTAATGCTGCACCTTCAAAAACTAGAAAAGGAAGAGCAAACCAAACCCAGAGCCCAAAGACGGGAAGAAATCATAAAGATAAGAGCAGAAATTAATTCAATTGAGAGGAAGAAAACAATTTAAAGAATTAAAAAATCAAAAAGCTGGTTCTTTGAAAGATTAAATAAAATTGATAAGCCTCTAGCTAACCTCACCAAAAAGAGGATAGAAAAAATTCAAATACAAGCAATAAGAAATGAAAAGGGTGTAATTACCAGAGACATACTGAAAATCCAGAAGATTATCAATAGCTACTTTGAGAATCTTTACTCTCACAGAATAGAAGACACAGAAGAAATGGACAGAGTCCTAGACAGGTACAAATTACCACAACTGAATCGACAAGATATAAACACTCTCAATAGCCCAGTAACAGCCAATGAAATGCAAAATGTAATTAAAAACCTACTGGCAAAGAAAAGTCCAGGTCTGGATGGATTCATGCCTGAATTCTACAAGACATTTACAGAAAATGTAGTCCCTATACTCCTCAAACTCTTCCATGAAATTGAAAAGGAAGCAATCCTCCCAAAATCATTCCTGGACACAAATATTATACTGATAGCAAA
>NW_004524590.1:17683309-17683855 GCF_000260255.1 Octodon degus
TAGAGGATTTCAGAAAATGGAAAGATATTCCATGCTCCTGGATACGAAGAATCAACATTGTGAAGATAGTCATACTCCCAAAATTGCTGTACGGATTTACTGCAATCCCTATCTGACTACCACTGACATACCTAACAGACATAGAGAAATCGTTCCTAAAATTTATCTCAAACCAAAAAGACCTAGACTGGCAAATGCAATAGTTGGCAATAAGACAAGGCAGGAGGCATTACAATTCCTGACTTGAAATTATACTACAAGGCTACTGTGATAAAATCAGCATGATACTGGCCACAAAATAGACCTGAGGATCAATGGAATAGATTAGAAGACATTGAAGCCCCTACGAACACACTCAGCTACCTTATCTTTGACAAAGGGGCTAAACATGCTCACTGGAGGAAAGATAGCCTCTTTGACAAATGGTGCTTGAAAAACTGGCTCTCTACAAGCCAAAAACTCAAACTTGACCCGAGTCTATCACCATGCACTAAACTAAAGTCAAAATGGATTAAAGATCTAAACATTAAAGCAGAGACACTAAAT
>NW_004524590.1:17683955-17703487 GCF_000260255.1 Octodon degus
TATATATATATATTGGAAGGGTTCTAAGAATTAAACTCAGGACCTTGTGCTTGCCTGGTAGGCACTGTGCCGCTGAGCTATAGCCCTGGGTCATAGCAGAAATATTTATGAGTGAAAAAATAAAAATACCAATCCAAATCAAGAGTCTGAGTAATAAGCCACTGTACATATGCAGGTATAATACTATGCCTTCACCAGAAATCAAAATAATAAAGATGAAATACCATCCTCATCCCAGGACACTCAGGGAGTCGATGCTCCAAGACTCAAGCTCTTTCTTTTCCTAGGGGAATCATCTTCTTCAGATGCAATGTCTATTTCAAAATGTGAGACTCTTATAAACAGGGCTGAGCAAGAGAACCTAATGCCACCAAAAGGCTTTTATTACAGTTATGCAACACATGACACTTCAGTCAACAACAGACTCTGTATGCAGTGGAAGTTCCTTAAGATTATGTTGCCTTAAGATGGAAAGACAGAAACAAAAGTTAGAAAGCTTTAAAGACAGACTTTCTGAAGATTGTGATGGCACATTTCACAGTTACCAACCATCATTAGAAAAGCTGATAATCTTGGTAGTGTACAACTGTGGAAAGTTATCAAGGAAGATCTTAGAATTTGTTGGAGTGTCTTGCATTTTACTTCCATCACCACTTACAAAGAATGTGTGGATCCAAAACCCATTTCTCTCAACAAAAGATAATTTGAATTTAACTGAAACCCCACAGGTTAAGCTGGGGGAGTTTCTAAGAAAGGGCAAAACTAAGATTTAAACATACAGAATTCCTTCCTTCATTTTTTTTTTTTTTTTGTATTTTTTAGAGAATGGTCTACAGGGTGTTCAAGATCTCACTACTAGATTGGCCTCATCGTGATTCAGCCACCTGTTTACAGCCTCCCATGAGCTGAGATTACAGGCACACGCCACCACGCCCAGTCTCAATTGCCATCTCAGCGCACCCTGGGGACAGGCCTGACACAGCAGGCCCAGGGAATGAGCCCCCGGCTCCTATGCCTGCTTGTAGGTGCTTTAACTCACTGAGCTATTTGGCCGACCCTTCTTGCTTCGTTTTGGATAAAAGTTAAAACTATGTATCCTGAGTTCGCTGGGACTGCTTCAAAATCTCTTGTTTCATTCCCTTCAACGTGCCTGTGTGTGACAGGGTTCTCTACTTTAAGTAGTATTGAAACAAAGCACAGAAATAGTTTAAATATACATTATACTCTGAGAGAAACATTGTCATCGATCCAAACAAGATTAAACAAACTAATGAGCAATATGCAAGCTCATTTATCACATTAAAAACTTTATTGGTACTTACAGTGGCCATGGACTATATGCATTTAGGCATTTGGTGTGAGGAATTTCCCTTCAGGCTTTCCACTCAATTTCGTTAGTGGAAATATGAAAAGTTATGAGTAATATAGCAATTCTCTATGAATTGCCTTTTTATAAACATTCAGTGAGGAATCTGTACAATTTTTATAATTTTCCTGTTATATTTATTGAAGTATGTTTTTATCTGTTGACTAATATTAAAAACGTCATTGTTCAAAAATAATTTTGTTGCCTTGTGGTATCTTACCCATCTCGATGTATACAAGTAACCTCTATGATGCCCACACAACAGTGAAATCTTCTACCAATGCATTTCTCAGAAGAAATCGCTGACTGTTAAGGAAGATAAGACTTCTACTTATGAAGAGGAAGAGGCTACACTACATCACACAATGCTATCAAGAAGGACCACATTTGGTCAGTGAGCCAAGGAGAGATGGGGAAAACAGTCCAGCACACACTCTGTTTCCCCCCACATGGTAGGGCAGAGGAAACAGTGCAGAGCTCATTCATATGAAGCATGTAAGTGCACTCACAGCCATCAGGGATATCTTTGGTTGGTTGTGAAGCAACTTGCAGAACTGCTGATGATGGAGCTATATTTCCTCAGGGGCATAAGAACCACATAGAAGCTATTCTTGGCCTCCCCTCCAAGTTCTGCACTTGCGGGTGGGACTTTTATTGGGTCATGGGTGTGACACTCATAACTGGATCAGCCCCTGATGGATTATGGCTGGTGTGATGTTAAGAGGTGAAGCTTGGGGAATAGAGGTGGGTCACTGAACATGGTCTGGACCAGTTCATGCTCTTCCCATTCCCTTAACAGTGTCTTGCTTCTTGATGACATGCCATGAGCTCTTTGTCCTCTGCCATGACCTTCTGCCATGACACCCTGCCTTACAGCCAGCCAACTGCAGACTGAAACCTTACCATCTGAGACAGAATAAACCTTTCCTCTTTTAATTTGTGGGTGTTAAGTATTTTGTCATAGCAACAAGAAAGTAACTAAGACAGAGATTGCTTAGTGTTGGGTCCAGATCAGTTGGTTTTGCATAGAGGAGACATGCTCCAGGGTGAGGCCTTTGTTCTAAGAATTGGCTATCTCTAAAGAGACAACCTTTCCCAAGTTGGCAAGGACATATATGTTGGAGTGTCAACAATAAGGACCTTAATTAAAGATAACTAACACAATCTCAATGAAGAAGTAGATCCCCAGCACCTGTAGACCGCTGAACACAGCATTCCTTTATCCTGCTTATGTTTGTCTCCTTTCTCTAAGAAGCTGTCAGGCGATCCCCAATGACCTCCTTTAAGTCATTCTGTCCTCGTCTGCCAACCTCTAATGCAATATGGACCTTCTTCTTTACTACTTTCTGTGCTCAGATTGAGAGTAGGATCATCATTTTATTCATCTTTGCATCTATTTTATTTATGTTTCATAGAATGAGTACATTTTCAAAGAGGACAATTTTAACCACAGTTGTTCCCACTGAGAGCAGATTGGTGAGAACACTTTGAAATACAGTGGGCACCAAGGGGATTCATCGAATCCCCAAAACTGTTAAGCCTTTTTGGACATATATCAATAGAAAAGGGCACATTATTTCAATCTGACCTTCCAAAATTTTCAATATACTCTATCGCCTCAAATACAGGTAAAACCTGTGCTTAAAATAATTTTGCCAAGCTGCTGGATACCTCAAAAGAATTTTAGGAAGTGGGTTAATGGGAAGATTACAAAGTAAGGGACAACAGGAAGGGTGGATTTGCTGAATAAAACTGCACTGGGGCACATGTCTGTGATACAGTTCAATATTGTTATATTGTAAGTTTTTCTTTTTCTTTGGTAAACACCAAGGAGTCTGATGTTGGGCTGTAGCATCTGCCTATGTTTAATTTTGTACCATGTTACCTATGTTCCTTTTCAAAGCACCCACTCTGTTTTGTTGTCCCACTAGCAATAAATGAATGTGCCCATGGGGGGGAAAAAAAAAAAAACTGCACTGGGGAATTGGAGGAAGGAGGATTTTTTTTTCTTCTGGCTGCCTCAGGATGCCTTAAGGGCAAGTCTGAAAAGGCAGGAGGATCTGGGGATGGAACCAGAATATCCTGAGCCTGACTGCCTTTGCTTAAGCATGCGGAGGAAGGAGATAATGACCCCTTTCAAATGCCATAACCAATCCAAGGCTCTAGATACCGTTTGTGAGAGTTCCAGCTGCTTTGTGGGAACAGAGGAGAAAGGTGAACGCCTTGCAGGATTAAGCCAATGCAGGGCCATTCGCATTTGGAATCCTGTTAGCAATTTCACATTCCTCCAGAGGTAAGCCAGCTGATAGGCTGTGACATCAGATAATTGGTCTACTGATGTGTGAAGGTCCCATCAGATATGACAGGCAGACTCTGAAAGTAGGAATCCCAGGTCTCTGCATGCACACAGATAGCACAAGTGCATGTAATGACATGGTGCCCACTTACAGAGTGACAGCCTATTTCTCTGAGATGACAGTAACAAGAATCTCCCCAAAACGTTGCTCTCCATGATTTGTAATGTAAAGAAACAAAGCTACATTTTCTCTCTGGTTGTTAATGATAGGTGGAGTGTCTTACAGTTTTTCTGCTTTGGGAGCAGTAAATCCTTGGTGGTGAATTATCTCTTAGTAAATTTATTTGTAGACTTTTTGGAATTTTTTTTAATCTTTTACTCATTTATTTATTTGGCATAGGGTCTCAGTATACAGCTCTAACTCATAATGCTCCTTCTGTCTCAGCCTCCCCACCACTGGAATTACAGGCATGTGTCACCTTGCCTGATTTCCGTGGCCAGCACAGTGCTCCTGGGGGCTCCAGGGCTGGCATGACATGCAGTACCAGGGATTGAACCTGGGTCCTTGCACTTGCCAAGCAGGTGCTTAGAATGCTGAGCTATCTCCCCAGCCCTAAATGTTTTTAAAGACAATAAAAACAGAAAAAAAAACTAAAAAGTGTTAGAAATGATACAGAGTTTACTAAACAAAATGATAGAAGTTCAACAATGGTTGTTATATTGCACATTGTTGTCTTCAAATTAGTTCTTCAGATTCCCAGATACAAGCATGAAAAATGGGTCAGAAAATTGGTCAGAAATATTTAAGCATTAATTGCTCCTTTCAATAGACCTATAGATATCAGCAGTACAATTATCCAAGCTACCCTGTGTATGTACATATTTTTCCCTTCCTTCCTTCCTTCCTTCCTTCCTTCCTTCCTTCCTTCCTTCCTTCCTTCCTTCCTTCCTTCTTTCCTTTTTCTTCTTTCTTACTTTCTTTCTTTCCTCCTTCCCATCATCCCAGTTGCTGCTTGCCTTTGAAGTTTCTTTTTCTTTCCCAGTATTTATTGTCCCTTTCAGATTTTATTTACTTTCAGGTTTTTACACTAGTGAAGTGTAACCATACAATGTGTATGTATGTGGCTTTGATTTATTCATATATGAGAATGGTCTAGAGTCATATCCATTTACTAGATGATAAATTAAAATGCACTTTTTTAAAAAAAATGACTTTCAAGAACATGATGAAGTGCACTGGGTAGCATGAGAAATGCTAATAACTGTCTTCCTTATGCTCCTAGTTGCCTCTCTCTCTCTCTCTCTCTCTCTCTCTCTCTCTCTCTCTCTCTCTCTCTCCCCCCCACTATGTCAAGCCAGGTGCAGCCTGAGAAGATGCCACTCAGCAACCATCAGCTCAGCTGGCTCACTCCTTGCCCACCTCAGTCTAGATTCTCAGAATCTGCTTGAACCAAGTTCAACAGTGGCCTCCTCACTGCCAAATACAATTCACATGTTGGTCCTATTTGGTACTCAGCTGCATTTACAGTATTTTATTAACATGATTCTTGCTCTTGAGAACTTGACCACCTAATGAAGAATTTTAGCAGGTAATCAGAAATTTATATTAGCCTTGTGGAAGGCAAGGGGTAAAAAAGCAAAAAACGACTTTCAGGTTTAGGAGGAATCCTATTGGGAGGTTAGAAGAGTTGAGTACAATCTTGTAAAGCAAGATCTCTCTGGAGGCATTGATCAGGGGGCAAGTATTATGAGTTTCCAGATAGAACAAAATAATCATGAATCAGAATTGTTAACTGCTGCAAGTTTGCATATATCTTCATATTTTCTTTAGAATACTTTTACTCCTTCTATGCAAATGAAGCAAAGTCCAGTGAAGGCATCTGCAAGAGGCCAGTTCAAGGACTGAGTTATCTATTATATAAATCAACCAAAGTCTAGGTGTGGCAGATTGCCAACTGATAGTCAATTTGTTACACCCAGCTGAACTGAACCTGCCTCATGCTGGACGTGTGAGGGCCCCCCAGGGACTGTTGCTAGCAGCATAAAAGGCAGAACTGGGGAAGAAGTAAGAGTATTAGGATGCTATTTGGAGAGGCTATTGGGGAGACACTAGGGAGCTGCTGGTACTCTTGGGCTATTCTGCTGGAGGACCTTGTCATGCTGGCTTTCCTGATGAACTCAGCTGTTCTCACTGGAGGAGGCACTCAGGACCTCATTGCCACTGAGAATGGCTACAGTACTTATGGCGGGAGCTCTGTTTCTCATCTTGAGTATCCCTTCCTGGCTCTGGAGGGAAGATGGTGCACAGTTCAGTCTCCTGGAGAAGCTTGTCACATTGGCACTCCTGATGGAAACTCAGCTTTCCTTGTGGCTGGAGGGGCTCAGGACCCCATTGTTGCTGAGAATGGCTGTGGTGCTTTTGAGAGGAGCTCTGATTCTTAACTCAAGCATTGCTTCCTGGATCCAGTATAGATTCCACAGCCTGCTAACACAGATCCTTCATCCTGCTGGCATAGACTTTCTAGCTTCCTCCATTGACCTTTGGGCTTTCCCAGTGCAGATCTGTGAAGCTGGCCTGCATGAGACATTGTCATGGGCTCTAGGTGCTCAGCTGGACTCATGCAGGACCTTATCATTGGATCCAGGCCCTTAGCTGGATTCTTCGGTCTTTAGTGTGGGGACAGATTCCTTGCACTGTTTGCATATGACTCTTTGGGTGATTCATTATAAAATAATCTTATAATTAAGTGTCCTAATTGTATTGTTCCACATGCAAAAACCCCAAACCACTATACTAGGCTTGTATTTTTGAAATCTGAGTATGTCTTGAGACACTTAGTGCTATCTTCTGCCATGTACCTGTCTCTGAACATGCAGTCACCTCTCTTCCTCTTTTCCCCCTTCCTTTGGATACTGCTACTTCTCCCCTTAAGAACTCTTCCTGCTTCACCCACTAAGGCTTGACTCCATAGCCACCATCTTCCCTTGTCCCCAAAACTGCCCAGAGTTTAGAAGGGATCTTTAGGACAGGTTGAGCTAAGTCTGTCTTGCTGAGCAGATTTCAAATCACTGACAATGAGTGTGATATATATTCTTCATCTCAAAGTCTAGCAAAGAGTAACATCCCAATATATTTTTGAAGAGAGTAATATTATTACTCACCTATTATAGCATTGATTCAAGCTCATAAGTAGCCTAAAACAACAACAAAATGATGAACCATTGAATGAATTCACTGAAATATACAAGTGAAATAACTGAGCTATGATCAGGAGCCAAAGCAATTAATAATATCCATTTAGGACATGCTAAACACAGGAAAACTGCAAGTTGTAGAATCAGTTTAATGCCACTGGTGCTGATACCACAGATATGCAATGTCTTCATTTCAGTTTGTAGCAGTAGATTACAAGAACACTATTTGAAAGAGTGTCATATTCTTTTATTGAATACTCAATAAAGTAGTAATAAAAATGAAATGCCAGCACCCATAAGAAGCATTATGCAGTCCTGTCATTTGTTCCAACTTAGAGTACAATTCTTTTTCTAACAATGCTCAGTGCTATGAGATACAGACCCCTCGATTCCTCTGGAAAATGAACATTCTTCCTTGGCAATGTGAGAAATTCCATACTTCATAAAAACCACTCCCTGCCAGACATAAGACAACTAAGTAATGTATATGTTCTGGAGAAAACACTGTGTCTTGGCCTTGGGGAACAGAGGAGCATGGACCCAGAAATATGTACCCTTGAATAATAGACAAGCAGATGCATAGGACCATGACAATCACTGAGCTCTTCAGCACCTCTAATGGAGCTCACTCCTCATACCCTCCCCCAACCTAGTGAGTCTGAAACCAGTGGAAAGAGTTATCTGATGTCTCTTATTACTCCAAGACTTTTTTTTTCAGAACCTGGGATTGAACTCAGGACCTTGTGCTTCCCAGGCAAGCACTTATTTTACTGAGCTATCTCCTCAGCCCTCTCCAAGATTTTCAACACTATCTCCAAAATCATTTTCCCTTTCCTGCTTCCTCTTCTGCACACCTCATAGGTTCTGAAAAAATTCACTTTTGAAAGAGACAAGCAAAGAAGGATTAACATGGTCCTACTTTCTGTCCTAGCATGCAGTTTTCCTGAATCAATTAATTACTAAGCCAGTTATCAGGCAGAGGCGGGGGGAAGGAGAAAGGGGAAGATAGGGAAGTGAGAGGAGGAGAAAGAGGGAGGAGAATATACCAATTAATATCTCAATCTGCTCCAGAAACCATGCACATCAGTGCACAGAAATAGAGGTCTGCATGTCTTGTACATTACAGAGAAACAACATGATCTAGACCCTTGGCTGTGATAGCTGAAGAATTCATAATAGTAGAAAAGATGCTCTCTGTGTTTCTGAAGACCAGCTCAATGCAGAAATGCTGCCAGACTTCAAGGTGGGCACAGAGAATCCTAACCTAGCATCCTTACTCTGGGCTTCTGCTGAGCAGATCGGACAACGAGGACGTCCGGTCAGCACGACAAGGACAAAGCACTCACCCAGTCTGCAGACAGCAATCAATCCAACTTACTCGCCTCGCGAAATTATCTGCCCTTGCCACTCCTTCTCAGGGCTGCAAATGAAGCCCCCTTGTGAGTTGCAGGCATGATGGATTCTTTAATAAAGAACAGTGACAGGAACCAGGCTAATAGCAGGGCATAAACAAGAACCAAGCTGCTGGGGCCCAGAGAGATAGCTCAGTGGAATAATCACTTGCCTGGCAAGCACAGAGGCCTGAGTTCAATCCCCAGTTCCTCCAAGAAAAAAGAAAAGAAGGAAAGAACCAAGCTGCTGGAATCAGAGCCCAGCATCACCAGTCTTTTTGGAGAATAAGATAGCCAAATCCAACGGACTCATCTTGATTTTTTAAAAGGAAATGTTAATCACAGGGGACAGTGGTGTTTAAATCCATCTTCTTTTTCTTTTCAAACTAGCAGATGATTTAATCAACTTCCTTAACAAGATGTGAAGAGCTGACCTCTAGGAAGCCTCCAGCAACCAGGAATATTGAAAAGCAGAGGCTTTCTAAGAGTCAACAAAACTAAATGTTATTCATTCATGTCCTCCAGCCTATGGAATTTACTATAGTCTTGAGGCCTATGTCTGAATGAAGGCCTCAGGAGGGGCCTCCTGTAACGTCTGCTCTCTGGTTGTTGGAGTTGCATTCTCCCAGGCAGAGCCATTATTCGCACTTGAGAAATGAATCATCTGAGGCTCAGAGAAGTTAAATAGATTTGCCAGGATAAAACAGCTTTTGAGTTCCCATAGGCAGAAGTGACATATGTCTGCAATTCTCATGGCTCCTGGCTTAACGCAGCCAGCAGACTTATATGAAAGCATCCAACACACATTTTCCTTGATACTTTCTCACTATGTAGACTCCCTGGCCCTCCCACTTGGTCAATCATATTCCCAGAGATGAAATGAGTCCTATTGTATAGAACCTGTGTACCTCTGTAGAAAGCTTTGATTCACCAGTCTAAGTAGCAGGCCTTAGGGCCCGTGTCTGCCTTTGGGTCCAGCTCAGATGCTGGCTCCTTGGTGATCCCATTTCATCCTCGCCTCCCTTAAAATGTGGGAAAAAATGATGTCAATTCACAGTAATACACATAGATGGCAGTTAGCCCTGGAAGGGCATTTGACTTTTACAACACAGCCCTTCCATTTTTTTTTTTCAGATGAGAAAGTGACACACAGAGAGAGATAGTGGCTTGGTCAAGACCACCTGTGGAGTTATACAAGGCTTCCTCCCAAACTCCAGCCCATCCCTCTGAGGTTACTCCACGGTGCTCTAGAATATACATAGAAGCCATTCTGTCTTCTGCCTCAAGACACAAACTTTCCTTCTATCTTTAAATCTCTATCTGAGATTTGGCACCAGATTTTGTTCATTTTAAGGGGAATGTCTGGCATCAGCCATCCAATGTGGAAGTTTTTCTAAAATCATACAATTAGGAATCTCATGTCAGTATCACTGAGTCAATACAAACCACCTCTGGGGAGGCAAAGGCCCAGCAGGAGTGGAACAAACAGCCAAGGATCCTTTGCTTAGATCCCCAGGCCTGCACTGCAGCTCCAGACTTTGGACCAGCCCCATGCACACACTTGCTAAGAAGATTTCATGTTCCAGTGCTGGCCCAGAGACAGCCCCAGGACATTACTATCCCAGGCCCAACCTTGCCCTTAATCCCAGTCCTCTCTTTGCCTAAACATTGCTACACACACACAGGCACAGCCTTTGTTCTTAACCTCTAAGCTCCTCCAGTCTCCATCCTTGTTAGCAAAAGGTAGAAAATGCAAGAAGCAGGATGTGCTGCTAAAGAAGAGGGAAAGAGTGGGGGGGGTGCCTTGGAGCATAGTACAAACCATGACCCAGGGACCGAGGAGAGAAAACTTGGAAAATCACACCATTTAAGACTATGGGGGCTGGGCTGGGGATACAGCTCAGTGGCATAAGTGCCTGCCTGGAACGGTCCCACGCTCGATCCTTAATACCACAAAAAAAATAAATAAATAAGACAACAGGGGAGAGGGATTATTTTCAATAAATGTATGTGTGCATGTGTGTGCATGTGTGTGTGCATGTGTGTGTCCAAACAACAATGAATTGGAGCTTCTATGAGATATAGTCTTCCCTCCATTTCCACACGCTCCTCATTTGCAGATGCAAGAAACAGCAGATTGAAAATATTTACAACACAATGCCCTGCCGCTGAATGCACACAGACTTCCTTAAACAATATACTACAACAGCTATTCACATAGCACTGACATCACATAGAGTATTCTAAGTAGTGTAGATGCTATTTAAGGTATACGGGAAATGTGCTGGGTTATATGTAAATATCTCATCATTTCATGTAAGGAGCTTGGCGTCTGTAGGCTTGCATATCTGCAGGGGTCCTGGCACCAGTCCTCTCCAGAATTAAGCGATGACTACTCACGAGCACATTCATGAAAATTGTTGATCAAGCATAATAGCATTACAGATACAAAAGCACTAACAATAGCAGAAAGCAAATCCCTCCTTAAAGTTCTGTGAATGTGAGAAGCTGCGCGGTAAGCACAAGGAAAGTGGTTCCTGATGTGGAGCTAGTGGAGGCCACCCTGTCCTATGCTAACTCCTCAGGGCCAGAAAGGGGTTGGGAGTCAGCCCAGGATCTGCACTCAGGGAAGGCTCCGTGGAGACTAGCCTTGCAAGTGTTGGTGAGCACAGTCAGGGGACTAGGAGCAGGGAAAGAACATTTGGCTCTCTTTCCTTTCAGATCTGAAGAAGGAAGATATCCACCATCTTAAAATTTAGGATTTTTGCACTCTATCTCTCTCTCTTTTTTTTTTTTCACTCTATCTCTTAACAGCTTAGAAATTTCTGGAATAAACTTTCAGGGAGAAACGGCCATTCTATACTTCTATGAAGGCAATAGCAGGTACAAGTGGTGGTATTGAATATCCTGAAGAGCCCACCCAGTGCAGACTGTGCATAAACTTGGGAGCTCAGGCAGCTAAGAGAAGAGCCTTCAGAGAGAAGCACAGTCCTTGCAATTACTGCTAACTATGCAATGAAAGAGAGAACACTCTTTCAATTACCAAATGTCAGCTCTAATCCCTACTTATGAGTGTTGGAAATAAAATGATCCAATAATTACACAATCTGCAGAAAAATTGACAAATATATTCCCAATACAAATGATTTATTGAGCCTGCCCGGCTACAGCCTGGCTTCCCTCCTTAATGGAAGCTGTAAAAACCGTGCCCTGTGTTTCGATAATCATAGTGATTTCTTACAAACCACTGATTAAGCAATACATGAAGCAAGCATTTTGGAGACTCTGAAATAGCTCTGATTTGTTGAATCTCTCTTCACAATGATGGTCTCTCTGTGTAGGTGGCATATTAAAGAATTACATAGTGGCATTTCAGAGAGGATCTTTTATAACTGAGACCATCTCAGAAGCGATAAGTGGTTAAAGGTCCTACTAAGGTCATGTGGTACAGCTGGAATGAAAGCCAAATGCCCCAATTTCCAGTCTTTTCCTTGAGCCCCATAGGCTAACCTATTAACGTGGTATAATCAAATGTGGGCCATTAACCTTTATTACTTCCCCTCTGAAAACTAAGCCAATCAATATGTTACTGTCACCAACAAGGTAGTCATTTGGTAAATTAATGCTGTCAATAAAACAGAAATAATAATAAAACTTCTATTCTTGGGCATAGAATAATGTAGATAAAAGTGCTGGGTCAGAGTCAGTGCTTGATGGTAGAATTACCAAGAAGGAGGCTTTCAGTAGACCACATGTTCTCCAGAGGGCCCTGGAGATCCCTGGATTCCCTTAGTAATAAAAGAAAAGTCACCTAGAGGTTTAGAGAATTGTGAAGCTGAGGCTGTGATAAAAGGAGACAGAGGAAACAGGTAAAGGTAGAAGTGGAAAAGCAACATAGTGAAGAAGGTTCGGAGTAAGTTATGAAAATTTAGAGGATATTAAAACACTTAAACTTACACATCATTATGAGTTTGCTAATTGTCAATGGTAATCCTAAAGGATCATTATTATAACTCTATTTCCAATTTCGGGTAAATGATTGAGACTACTGTGGTAGTGTGACTAAACTATGTGAGGTGACAAATTCTTTGGAAATCTGCTGAAAGCTAAGCATTCACTCCTCCAGATAACTTCCTATCTCTGTATGCACCTAAAGTTCTGGAAAGGATTTTGGGGTGTTCAATGACTCTTCAGCTTAAAGCCCAACATTTTGTACATCCTCAAAACTTCCCGTGGGTTGTGCTATGGAATTGTTATGCACATCCACAATTTGCAAGTTCTCTGGACTCTGATTCTGAAACCCAAGCCCCTCGTCCTGTGTCGGTCAGGAGGCGAGCACGCCTGGGAGCGTGGGAGTGTGTGTGTTGGCCTATGGCCCAGTGTCCAGGACACAGTACTTCTGAATAGCCCCTACCTGGCCTGCAATATAAGCATACCTGCACTGCCAGATTTATCTCAAAGTGCTAAGAAAGTAACGTGAGATCATGGCTGAAGTTATTCTTTTAAAAATTCAGAAAGGACCTTAAAAATTGGTGACATTGTCATTAATGGTATCATAACTGAGTGCAGCAGTTCTGTGTAGCTTGAAATAACTTCTGTATCTTTCTAGAAGGCCAGTTCAAAAAGATTTTCCACTTAGAGCATAAAATATTATACCTTTCCAATCATATTAGTCAAATCGGTAACACATTCTGCACCAAAGAGAAAATTTATGGAAGCATGAGTCCGTCTTACGAGTGAAGAAGGGACTCTTCCTGTGGGGCCAACACTTGCTGGGTTACAGAAGCATGGCCTCCAGGTACTGGTTAGGACCCAGTTTTCCCAGTTGTTAAATATAGTCAACATTCCTGGTGGTGCCAGTTATGTGTTAAACATGATGCTTGGTACTTCCAAAAAAAGAGAAAGTGTGTGTGTGTGTGTGTGTGTGTGTGTGTGTGTGTGTGTGTACATATATATATCTTGGTTCATATTCCCAAAGAGTAGCAAACCTAATTGAAAAGTTAATGCCAGTAGTAGCAAAAGATCCTCAATGCTTCATTAGATCAGGAAAGAAACTCTTTTCCAGAAGGACTAAAAGGAAAAACACAGCAAATAAGGTGAGATTTATGGCAGTCCCAAGAAAGACGAGCCAATGTTGCTGATTAACTCTCAGCTCCACAAAAATGCATGTGGGGACAGAGAGAGAAACTCTTCCCAATGGCATTTAAAAAGCACAGCCACAACAGTAGTCTGTGCATTCTATTTTACAGATGGCTTCTCCTTCCTCCCTCCTAATTCCAGGCAGAGATTTAATTACTTAGAAAGGTAATTTGCTAAGATCTTTAAGACCTTCAGCCATCAGGTGCCATGGGGAAGCTAAGAGCTATGACCACTGTATCTATTTTGGGGCTGTGGGTAATGCGCCATTAGATTAGATCCATGCAACACTCATTTCATGCTACCAATTTCTGTACTATTAATTCTTTCCTTAAGTCTACTAAGCACCTCTTCATTTGCCTCGCCACTGTTATAATTTAATATGTACAACCAGAGTTGAGGTTTAATTGTTTCTTGAGTGACCAAAAATCCAATACTTGTAAAATGCATCATTTAAATGAAAGCCCAGGCAGATTCTGCTGCTGCTCTCGGCCTCTTCCATGATGGCTTTGGTTTCACTCTCACAGAGCTCATGGCTCCACAACACTGATTCCATTAGCTGGGAGAAGGCCACAGCCACCCAGGGACTGCCCTCGAGTGGCTTTGCAGTACCTGCCAGTCCTGGCCTCTCTGCTCTCTCTCTCTCAGTTGGAAGAATTAAATGTGGTGGGATAAAACATTAATGTATGGGCATTCACAGCCTGTTTCCCTTGCTATCCATTAAGGAGATCCCAGTTTTGCTTCTGTGGATCAAGAAGCAAGCATCTATCTGGGTGTTTATTAATTTGAGGAGCACCAGGAAAGAAGGTGAAAAAGACAAGATTCACAGAAGTCTACATGAGCTGAAAGGCATTCAACAGGGAACAGGAGGGGAAGAAACAGGGCTGTGTATGAAAGTCCGAGCAAGAGAGACTTTGAAAATCTGTCTGTGTGCAATGAAGCTAATCCGTCTTTGATATTTTCTCAAGACTGAATCCAGGATTTAAATTGCTTTCAAGGATTATTAGGTGCCGGACCAGACTTTCTTTGTATGAAGTTCTACAAAAAGGACAAACCCGAGAATGACTTGTACCTCTATCTGGGTGGGGCTGCCGTCACCACTACTGCTGCACAGCTTAGGAGTGGAGTAGAGTAGTACTAGTGCTTTGCAGTTCCTCATCACAGGCAGGACAAGGATGCCAGAGAAGGATGTTATCTCTGCTCCTCAGAAGGGTCCATGTTGTGTATGTGGGTATTGTCCTTGTGGACTACTGACTTCAAACATCAAGTCCAAAATAATTGGACTGAACATCAGGAGCCTCTAGAATCATCTTTCTGTGCCATCTTTCTGATAAGAACATTCCTCTCTAACTACCTCTTTCCCCACCCATTCTTTTTTTTTTTTTTTTTTTTTAATGTATTTAGGACAGGGTCCATGGGGCCTACAGGGCCTCACTACATAGATGGGACTCATAGCAATTCTCCTATTTTCAGCCTCCCAAGCACAGGGATTACAGGCGCATACCCCACATCCAGTCTCAATCACAGTCCCAGCATGCCCCAGAGGTGGGGCCGGCACAGCACAACAGGGGGATCGAACCCCAGCTGCTTCACTCCGCTTCAGCAGGCACTTTAGTCCACACAGCTACCTGGCCAGCCCTCCCCATCCATTCTTAACAAACTAAAGTCTTTGCATTTGTCCCAAGATACCATCTCTGGAAAATTCCCCTGTACACTCATCATTCTTCCTTAAAATTGGCTCCCTGCATGAGGCTGTGAGGGTCACTTCAGTGCACAATAATAATTTTTACTCCTTCTGAAAGTTGGCAGGCTGATTATCTTTTGTTATGACTCATGTAGTTATTAATCTATTGGAAAATGATTGCCTTAGATGAAAGGCATCATGAATAAGGGAAGTACAAAAGGTAGGAATGGTTCAATAGAAAATTCCAAAAGAGGGTCAATAAAACTTAACAACAAATTAAATAGGGTACTCAGGAAGAATCCTTTTCCCCAGGTTGCCCATAGCAGAAAAATGACCCCTCAAATATCTGTCCATGTGTCGTTGGGCCCTGTGAATATGTTACTTAACATGACAAGGAGGAGTTAAGATTGCAGATAAAATTAAGGTGCCTAAACAACTGAACTTGACCTGGGGAGATGAATCTGTATTATCTCAGAGCACTCAACACACTCATAGGATCAAATAAGTAGAAGAAGGAGGCAGAAGAACAAATCCAGGCAGTTGGTAGCATGACAAATACTCATCCCATCTTACTGGCTTTGAACATGGAAGAAGAAGGACATAAACAAAAGAATTCAGGCAGCCTCCAGTGATGGAAGAAGCAAGGAGGCTGCCCCTGCTCCAGAGCCACAGAAGGAGCTCAAGCCTGACGAGGTCTTTATTTTTACCCAGTAAAACTCATTTAGGACTTCTCATCTCCAGAACTGTAAGGTAGAAACGCGGCTTTACTTTAAGCCACAAAGGTTGTGTCCATTTGTAACAGCAGCCACAAAAAGGAATACAACACTCTCACTCCCATGTCCTGATGCTTCTGCCTCCCTAAATCCCAGTCCCAGGCATAAGCCTGGAGCTAGAGGAAATCATAAACAGCTTGGAGCTAGAGAAAATCCTCATCTGCATTTTACAGAAAAATATTGTCATCCAACTGGAACTAGTAGAGCTCTGTGGAGTCAATAAAACATCGTTTTGTGGTTTCAAAGGACTCTGTTGGCAAACCTAATGGTGACTGTTTCCATGAGAAAATAAACTGTAGCTCCAAACAGCAAACTTTCTAATGACTACATGGAATTCCTTATATTGATAAATCAGGTTCAATCTGTCACATATGCTAATGGTTAAATAAGAGCCACTGATTTTAGACTCCAGATGTGCATGATACCAGATTATTTCCTCAATTTTAAAAAGACTAACACTCTTTCTTGGGATCTGGTCCAGAAAAGCAACCTGTTTTAGCAGAGGACAGCACATTACATGAAGATTAGACCAAGGCATGTCATTTCCTCAGCGAAGAGCTCAGGAAGTGTGTACCAGAGTACTTCCTGAGAATTCCAAATCAATGTGCCACATTATTTCTGTGGAGTTAACAATACATTAGCTATAGTGATATAGATATAGATGCATTTGTGTAGGACTGCATAAACACCTACATCTAATGCTACTCCATAAGAGAACATACAGAAACATTCCTGGAATTTCATCCTCAGGGTTACGTAAGGTAGACTGTAGTTACACACACACACCACACTTCAGCAAATAGGAATTAGCACAATAAAGCATAGCAATGTCAATGTTGTGTGGTATTCAAAACATAAAAGGAAAGTTAAAAATGCATTTTACTGTGGTCTCTTGTAAGTAGTATAACCAAACATCATAGTTTTTCTTAGCCAGTTGCAGCATTCATCTGATGCCCTTTTTTTTTTCTTTTATTATTATTATTGATTGCTTCCTCTTTCAATCTCTAAAGCCTGCCTGTTAGGTGACAAACTGTCTTAGTAACATTTCTTATTGCTCAGACAAAATAGGTGATACACAAAGTTAAGACAGAAAACTTTTATTTAGCTCACAGTTTGTAGAGGTTTCAGTCCATAGTCAATTGGCTCCAAGGCAGGATGCACATGGAAGAGGGCATCGCAGAGGAGAAACAGTTCATGGTGGACAGAAGGCAGCAGAGCAGCAAGCAGAAAGCTACATGTGACAACCAGAACTCTCTTTCTGTCCCTTATCTCTTCTCTGGCTACCCACCCTTGGGTGAGTGGCACTTACAGCCAGGGTGGCAAAGCCCAGTCCTAGCTTCACAACCTGATCCTAGCATCACACACTCTAGATCCATCCACCTCCAAAAAGCCCCACCTGCAACCTCATGACATTTGGTGGGGTCAGCTAGATACAAGTTATAACACCAATTATGTGACTACTCATTTATGATTTTTGCATATACTTTCTCAAGTCATGTTAGAGAACCTTACCTCATCTGAGTCTGGTGATGGCTTGTTTCAATGGACTTCATAAGGGAAGGACAAGTAAACAGGTTTTACCTGAAAAGCAGATGTCATAAATGGATGTCTTTTTGTAGTACAATGCAACTAAGTGGCAAAGTTATACTGGCGTGTGTGTGTGTGTGTGTGTGTGTGTGTGTGTATTTAATAAACCCATTACTCATCATCAGCTTCTCAAGCTCAACCCAAACCTATGAACTTTATCATCAACTGCTTGAATACAGAGGGAAATCCTTTCTCTGTATTAGTAGGAAGTATAAGCATATTCTCAAAACACTATTATTCAAGCTACAAAATTTCTGTGGAGTTAACAATACATTAGCTATAGCAATATAGATATAGATACATTTGTTATTGTATATTGTCATGAGCTACCCAAAAATGATTTAGTCAGTGATAGACTCTATATGCAACAAAGATCCCATAAACAATAATGTCTCATATCATAGAATGCCATAGCTTGTGTAAGTATACCCTATGATAGTCCAACAATGGTGAAACTGCCTACTGATGCATTTCTTTGAGTCTGTGGCTAGACACCACATTATGGTAGGAGCACATGAAGTAGCACAACTAGTCATCTCATCATGAGCCAAGGAGTAAAAGGGCTTATTTCACTTCTAAGTAAGTATATCTTCAAGTGGCATCTACTTAAATATAAATGCTTCAAGTTTATCATTCCCTATATCTGAGTAATACTCCATTGTATAAAAATACCACATCTTTTTCAACCATTCCCCAGATGATGGGCATCTTGGTTGTTTCCAAGATTGGGTTATCACAAATTGTGCTGCTGTAAACATAGGTACGCATATATCACTAAGATATGACATTTTCAGTTCCTCTGGTATAATTCCCAGTAAGAGGATAGTAGGCTTGAACAGGACTTCCAGTCCTAGTTTTTTAAGAAGACTCCACACTGATTTCCATAAAGGGTAATGAAGGAAAAAAACAAACAAGAAAAAAAAAGTCACAGAACTGTTCTGCTACAATGCTGTATATGGTTATATTTCTAAATTTCTGTGGAAAAATATGTAAATGATTATTCATATTCTTTAAATACTTTTCATTTTTAAATTTTTATCTCCACATTCTGTAGAGACTCAATGTTTAACATATCAACACTTGATGGAAATTATGTGTTCCATGTTATGCCTAAGATTTTTGATATTCAGACAGATAGTGAGGTTAAACCCAACTGTATATGTTGTAGGGTAATAATAAGCTTTTCTTCTGGAGGGTTAACAACCTAAGTTTGCAGACCAAAAACTAGAGAAATGGAAGTGCTGCAAGGACAGCCAACATTTTGACCATAGCCTCCCAAGCTCAGTGAAGACTCAGGACATAGGAGAACCTATACTGTAACATCATGTAGCTCAGTTGTGTCCCAAATTTTTGGATCAAGGAGATTATGGGGCCACAGAGCAACATGACGATTGATGATGTAGAGTGTGCCTAAGGAGAGTAACCTGGAGAGAAAACATTCTCTCAGGTTTTCGCAAAGAGCAAATTGGTCAAGCAATGGCCATGACTCATACACATGGCTGACACTCACAAAGGATCTGTGAACTACTGTACAGGTTTAGTGGATAAATCCTGTGGGTACTTGACTGACCTTATCAGATACAAAAGTTACATTTCTTCTTATATAGGTCTTGCTTTATCTTGATCTTAACCATTCAGCAGAAAGCTTAAAAATGAGGTATAGAAAATAAAGTCATATTAATATGCTGAGCTGTGAAAGGCTCAAGTCAACAACTTCTGTGAATAGCCCACTACTATTGTGGACTGCTAGACTGTGTTGGATTGTTTTGCTGAATTTACACACCTATAGTATTTAGATGCCAATGGAATACCCATCTCTGACAGGACTAAACAAAAAAAAGGGATACAAAGGAAGGACCATTTTGTATCTGTATATGCAGAATAGTTAGAATAGATATACAGCTTCTTTTGCTTAATTCAATGAGAAGAAAGATTTGTACTAATAGTGTTTGGACAGGATATTCTGTCTGCATCTTCTACTATGGATATCTACTGAGAAGATAACAATGTACAATGTATCAATTATTGGAACTGTCCTGCTAATCATTTTTGTTTTTTTTATTATTATTTTTTATTTTTCAACAAATAATACACTGCATATATT
>NW_004524590.1:17705635-17714667 GCF_000260255.1 Octodon degus
ACCCGTGCGATTTGATTTCTGTCCATGAACTCTTTGCCTACCCCTATGTCTTCAAGAGTTCCACCTACTTACTCTTCCAGGAGATTTAGTGTCTCCACTTTAATGTTTAGATCTTTAATCCATTTTGACTTTAGTTTAGTACATGGTGATAGACCCGGGCTGCTAATCATTTTTGAAACTGTCTCATTGATATTTTGTTTCTCAATAAAATAAAATAAATCAATCAAGGAGTAAAAGGGAAAAAGAGGGAGGAACCAGGTTACTACTTCGAGCTCATGTCTCAGTGACCTAAAAGCTTCTCACCAGTACTTATCACTTTAAGGTTCTACCATCTCCCAGTATCATCATGCTGAAAACAAGTACTCCAGTTTATGAGCCGTGGGGAACACAGTATAAAATAAGACAATTTTGTATGAAAAAAGCTGTACACATGCTCAATAGAGACCTGAGATAGACCTCAGATCTCACCTCTGGACAGCCTTGAGAATCTGCACAAGTAGAAGATGAAGGCAAACATGGAAAGGAAAATTTCCTAGCTGGATATGAAAGTATGCAGAAACTTGTACTCAGAGCCTCTCAGCAGACAACAAGAACACTGGCCCTAAATACTTACAGAAACAATCATTAGATAATAATCTCACTGGCCAATAACCATGCCCATATATTAGAAATAATAGAGACCTTATATAACCAGTTCTGAAAAATCACCAAATAACAGTAAATAACTACCAAAACACGATGAAGAAAATATGAGTTCCAGAATCACAATAGTTATACTTAAAATATCTGAGTTTCAATAAATAAATTATGCAGAAGTCAAATAAACAAAAAAGCATGAACAAAAGAAAACATTGATATTTATAATAGTATCAAAGAATAAAATACTAGGAATTTTAGGAACTTAAATTTAAGTACAAGGAAGCTCTGTATAGCAAAACCTATAAAATACTGATGAAAACTATTGAAAATGGTGGGAGCAATTGGAACGATATCTCCTGTTCTTAGATTGGAAGAATTACTGTCATCAAACTATCCATACTATGGTTTAGATGTATTATCTATATCCATCTGTTACGATTTAGATCCAGGCTTTCCTCAGAAAGCCCATGTGTTAAGAAGACAGACTCTTGGGAGATGACAGGATTGTTTGGTACTGTCCCTGACTTGTTATTAGAAGGCTGGGCCCAGTTGGGTGTGGCTGGTCCTGTCCCAGGGTATTCTCCCTCTGCATGCTGGCTGAGACAGGGTGAATGCCTTTTCCTGTCCTGTATCCACTTTCATCTTCTTTCTGCCTGGAGTCAGCCTACCACAGATGGAAATTGTAAGCCAAAATAAATATTTGCTTTAAGTTGTAAGTGCTGGAAGCTAAAACAACGCTGCCTTTCTATCCCACCCCAGAAAGAATGGCTATTACCAACAAGTAAACCCATAACAAATGCTGTCAGGGCTGAAGGGCAGGGAATACTCTTTTCTACTCTTGGCAGGAGTGTAGAGTGGTGCAACCACTGTGAAAATTGATGTGGAGATTCCTCAAAAAGCTAACACTAGAGGTCCCAGTCAACACAGCTATTCCCCCTATGACTATCTTACCAGAAGAATTAAAAACATCACAGCAGGGCTGGCCAAATAGCTCAGCAGATTAAAGCACCTGCAAACAGGCACAGGGGCCAGGGGTTCGATCTCCAGTCCTGCTGGGTCAGCCCCACCCCCAGGGTGTGTGGAGACAGTGATTGAGACTGGGCGGGGTGGTGCGTGCTTAAAATCCCAGCACTTGGGAGGCTGTAAATGGGAGAATCACTATGAGTCTGATGTAGTAGTGAGACCCTGAACACCCTGTAGACCGTAGACCCTCCCTAAAATGCAGGAAAAAGAAAGAAGCGTCATAGCACAGTGATATATGTGCACTCATGTTTATTGTAGCACAAGTTGTAATAACTAAATCTTGAAATAACCGAAATGCCCATCAATCAAGAAATGAATAAAAAACATGAGGTATTTTTATACAATGAAGTACTATACAGCCACAAACAAGGATAAACTAGATACTTTTCTAGATAAATGGATGCAACTTGAAACCATACTCATTTTTCTCTATAAAATAGAATTTTTAAAATAAATAAATAAATTGTTAGTGTTGTGCACTGTGTCCCAGGAACAACAAAGTGATCAACATACTTCCCAGAGCTATCTGCAGACCGAATGCAACTCCTGTCAAAATCCCCATATCATTCTCTACAAAAACAGAAAAATAATCCTTAAATTTTATACAGAGCCACAAAAGACCCTGAGCAGTCAAAGCAATCCTGAGCAAAACAATAAAAGCTGGAAACATCACACTACCTGATTTCAAAATATACTGCAAGCCTACAATAATCAGATCACATGATCCTGGGATAAAAACAGACACCTTGACAAAGAACTAGGATAAAGATTCAAGAAATAAACCCACACATTTATGCTCACTTTATTTTTCAATAGTGTCAAGAATATCCAGAAAATTGCGGTCTCTTCCATAAATGGTGTTGGAAAATCTGGCTACCAACATGAACAAATTGAACCTTTATCTTGCTGTTTGTACAAACATCAACTCAAAATAGATTAATCGCTTAAATGTTCAGCCCAAAACTGCTAGAAGGCAATATAAATGAAAAACTACATGGCAATGATTTGGGCAGTTGCATACGACCCTGAAAGTACAAGCAAGAAAAACAGAAATAGACAAATGAAACTGCACTTGACCAACTAACATGCTTCTGTAGAGCAGAGGAGACAACCACAGATGGGGAGACAAACTTCAAATGGGAGAAAACATTTGGGCATCATGTATCAAGCAAAAAGTTTACCTTCCCTGTGCATATGGAACTCAAGCTATTCAATAATAAGGAATAACCATACCTTTAAAATTGTCAAAGCATAGAAATTTCTCAAAAGAAGACCTAAGAAGCCAACAAAGATATGAAGTGTGCTCAAGAACATCAGTTAGAATTGTTATATCAAAAAGATGAAAGCTAACAAGTGTTGGTAAGGATGTGGGTATTGGTGGAAATACAAACAGAAAATGTTTTATAAAAAGTATAGAAGGGCTGGAGAGATGGCTCAGTGGTCTAAAGCACCTACTTAGAACAAGCTTAGCAAAAGCATCAGGGACCGCGGTTCAATCCCCCAGCACCACATGCCAGCCAGCCCTGCCCCCTGGTGGGCTGAGCTGGCCTCTCTCTCTCTCTCTCTCTCTCTCTCTCTCAAATAAATAAATAAATAAATAAAATTTAAAAAAAAAAAAAAGTATAGAAGTTCCGCAGAAAACTAAGAATAGAATGACCAGATGACTGAGCAAGCACACTTCTGGGTTCACATCCAAAGGAATAAACTCCGCATGTTGAAGAGATGTTTGCAGCCTATGGGAGCACCATTCAGGGGCAAAGACTTGACTTCTCATGAGTAGATGAACAGGCTCCTTAAGATGTGTTATATATAAACAATAAAGTACCAGTGACATTAAAAAGGAATGAGTATATGTCATTTGCCACAATATGGTTGAATAGAGGACATTATGCTAAATGAAGTAAAACAAGCACAATAATATAAATACTGCATGACCTCACTTACATGTGCAAGCTAATAATGTCAAACATAAAAGTCGAGATAGTGAAAATGGGCAAAGGTGATTTAGAGATGGAGGGAGGGAGGTGAGTGGAAAGGGGATGAAACCTGAGCAAGATGTATTCTGTTTATTCTCCTACCTCCAAGACACATGTAAATTTCATGGGCTTCACTTATGTGCTGTACTCATAAAATAAAATTTTAAAAACTGAAAAAAAGTAGAGAGTAGTGGTTATCAGAACCTAGAGGTGCAGAAGTAGGTGAGTAAAGAGAAAATATTGCCCAAAGAATACAAAACTTCAGCTAGACAGCAGTGACAAGTTCTGATAATCTATTATATAGCAGAGTATAAATCTAACATAATTGAAATTAGTACATCAAAGAAGTAACTACAATTAATAGTAATAATAGATTATATGTTTTCAAATTGCTGAATGAGTGGAATTTAAATTATGTCACCACAAAAAATAATAAGTATGTGAGGTTATAAATACTAGATACTAATATTGGACTATCTCATTTAATGCATGCTTGTATTGAAATTTTACATTTCATGCCATAAATATATAAAACTGTTATTTTTAATTAAAAGAAAAATTAATTATCACATAAGCTTGGCCTACATACTACATAGACACACACACACACACACACACACACAGATACAATAGTAACTGTCCTCAAGAAAGTCAAGGGCAGGCCAAATAGCTCAGTGGATTAAAGCCCCTACAAGTAGGCACAGGGGCCAGAGTTTGATCTCTGGGCCTCCCATGCCAGTCCCACCCCCGGGACTGGAGGTGGTGGCCTGCACCTGTAATCTTATCTCTTGGGAGGCTGTAAACAGGTGGATTACTGTGAGGCTTATCTAGTAGTGAGACCTTGAACACCTTGTAGACCCTTCCCTAAAAAAACAAAAGAAAAAGAAAGAAAGTCAAAATGTCATACTCTATGTTATTTAAAACATGTTCAAAGATGTAATGGAAACCATGTCTAAAATATTAATGAAAAATATAAAGAAAATGTCAAAGCAAATAGAAAGTATCAATAACAACTTATTTCTTTAAAAACAGAACCAAATAGAGATTCTAGAGTCAGAAATCACAACTGAAATGAAATATTCACAATTCACCAGAGGGGCTCAAAAGAAAGACTGTCCAGGTAAAGCTGGTGACTACAAAGAGGGATAAGACTCATTGTCCAGTATTACAAAGTTGAGGAGAAAAAAAAATGATACATTAAAGAGCTAAAGGACACTATTAAATGAGCCAACAAACTTGTAGTGCTAGAAGAAGAACAAAGAGTCAGGAAAAAATAATTGAAGAAATAATATCTGAAATCTTTTAAACATTAAGATGAAAACACTAAACACAGATACACCAATTTCATCACCACCAAGTAAGACAAATAGAGAGATTCACACCAAGACTCATTATAATCAAACTGTCAAAGTCACGATAAAACAATAGATTTGCAAGCTGCAAAAGAAAAACAATACACACAAAGTCACCTAAGATTAACAGCTGATATTTTCATCAGAAACTCTTATGGACAGAAGGCAGTGAGATGATGTCTTGGCTACTTTTCTCATATGGCTGGGACAAAATACCTAACATCCAAAATTAAGAAAGGAGAGGTTTATGTAGCTCACTATTAGTGGAGGTTTCAGTCCATACTCAGCTGGCTCTGTGGCAGAGGGGCACATGACAGAGGGCAACCATTCATAGTGATAAGAAACAGCAGTAAACATAAGAAGTATATAATTCTTTATGCCTATTTTTTAAAATATATTCTAATTTTTAAGCGTTTTTTCATCGTATTCTATAGGGACTTAAAGTTCAACATATCAATACTTGATGAAAAATACCTGTTCCATTTTATGCCTAAGATGTTTGATATTCAGACAGATAGTGAGGTTAAGCTTAACAGCCTAGGTTGTATGGTAATAACAATAAGCTTCTCTTCTGGATGGTTAACAACCTAAGTTTGCAGACCAAAATTAGAGAAAAAGGAGGGCTGCAAGGAAAGCCCACATTTTGGCCCTAGCCTTCCAAGGTCACTTAAGGCTCATTCCATATGGGAACTTGTACTGTAATGTCATGTAACTCGGTAGTGTCCTAAATTTTCTGATCAAGGAGATTATGGGGCCAAAGAGGAAAATGATCGATGATGTGGAGTGTGCCTCAGGAGAGTCACATGGAGAGAAAACATTCTCTCAGGCTTTCACAGAGATCTCATTGGCCAAGCAATGGCCATGACTCATCCACATGGCTGACACTGACAAAGGTTCTACAATTTGAGGTACAGGATCTCAGAATAAATCCTGAGGGGATTTCACTGACCTTATCAGACCAAAAAGCCACAACTCTTGTTGCATAGGTCCTGCTTTACCTTGGTCTTAACCACCCAGCAGAAAAGTATAAAAACAAAATATCAGAAGTAAAGCCATGCTGTTATGTTGAGCTGTAGGGTACTCAGGTCAACAATTTCTGACACTACCAGTCAAGCGGAAATCCCAATACTATAATGGACTACTGAACTCTTTTAGATTATTTTGCTGAGTTAACACACCTATAATATTCAAATAACGGAACTTAACAAAAAAAGGGTATACAGATGAATGTCCATTTTGTATCTGTGTATTCAAAGTGGTTAGAATAGATATATAGTTACATTCTCTTAATGAATAGAGTGATTTGTTTTAATGGTGTTTGTAAATAGGATATCATGTCTACATCTTGTACAGCAATTAACCACAAGGAAGAATGTATACAATGTGTTAAACATTGAAACTGTCCTACCAATTTGGTTTGAAACTGTCTCATTGCTATTTGTTTCTCAATAAAATTATGGAAAAAGAAAAGAAACAGCAAAGAGCAGAGGGAGGAGCAGTGACTACAGCCACTAACAAGCCTCTCCCCCCTCCTTGCATAGTAGTCAGGATATCTGCCCCAGGGTGGGTGCAGTGCTCACACCCAGAATCCCAGCACTGGATCATGAATTTATCACAAACTCTAGAAGCTACCCAATGGCTGTGTGAGGCTTTGGGGAGACAACTAGACACAAACCATAACAGACATATTTATGTTCATACTTAAAGGAATTTCTATGTTTGATAGCATCACCAAGGTGATAAAAATGTTCAGGAATTGAGTAATAGTGATATCTACAAAATTCAGTGAATATATTGAATGCATATGTTAAAAAGATGAGTTTTGGGACCGGGGAAACGGCTCAGTAGAATAAGTGCTTCCCTGGCAAGTGCAAGGGCCTGAGTTCAACCCCAATTCCACAAAAAAAAAAAAAAAGATGAGTTTTATCAACTTGAATTATATATCATTTTATTTTTTGAAAATGAGAAAAAGACCAAGAAATACAAGGGGAATGGAGGAATAGAGAATGGAAGTAGGAAGGATTAAGATGTACTGTACACACGTACATATAACCACCCACAATGAAAGTAAACATTACGTATGGTAAACATATCCTAATAAAAGTAAAAGGTGAAAAAGAAAAGAACTAAGGAGATGGGTTGTGCTTCAGTGGTAGAGTGCTCACCTAGCATGTGCACCACCCTAGAGTCCATCCCCAGGACTGTATACTAATGAAGAAATAAGAATCACACTGGCATTTCTTCAAGCAGTTATTGTGAAGATTAGAAATTTTTAAAAAACAAAATAATTAATATGCAGGGCTTGATGGTGGTGATGGCAATGGTGCTAGTGGTGATGCCAGTGGTGGTGGTAGTTGTGGTGGTGGTGGTTGTGATGGTGGTGATGATGGTGATGGTGATGGTGGTGGTGGTGGTGGTGGTTATAGGGGTGGTGGTGATGATGGTGATGGTGATGGCAATTGTGGTAGTGGTGGTGATGGTGGTGCTGGTGGTGGTAGTGATGGTGATGGTGATGGTGGTGATAATAGTGATGGTGCTAGTGGTGGTGATTGTGGTGGTCATAGTGGTAGTGGTGGTGATGGTGGTAGTGATGATGATAGTGGTGGTGGTGGTGGTGGTGGTGGTAGTCATGGTGATGTTAATGGTGCTGGTGGTGATAGTGGTGGTGGTAGTGGTGGTGGTGGTGATGTTGCTGGTGGTGGTGGTGTGGGTGATGATGGCTGTGGTGGTTGTGGTGGTGATAGTGGTGGTGGTGGTGATGGTGATGGCAATTTTGGTAGTGGTGGTAATGGTGGTGATGATATTGTTGTTGGCGGTGGTGGTGATGGTGATGGTGGTAGTGGTAATGGTGGTGATGGTGATAGTGGTGATGATGATGGTGATGGTCAGATCATTTAGAGAAAATATACTGTATTCAAAGGTTTAAAGCCTCAATTCAAAACCCAAATTTTCCCCATCTCTGACTCGCCATACTCCTTTCCCCACTATCCCTAGTCTTTCTGGAAGCACTTCTGAAAAACCCTGATTCCAACTCACTCCAAACACCAGCACCTACACTTAGCAATCTCCTACAGCCTTCTTTTCTGCTTGGCTTGCAAAGTGAGGGTATCCTAAAATAGACCCACATAGCTGCATCTTCTGAGATTCAGCACAGTCACAGAGACCAGCTCAACACCCACCTACACAGCCAAACAGAATCCTCAGACAGTCGTGTGCAGAAAGGGGATAATTTTGGAAACTAAGAGCCTATGTCATCATTTTAATGAAATAAGAACAGGTTTTTTGGTTTGCACCCACTTGCAATGTTAGCACTCACAAGCAGGCTTCACAGAGAAGGTGATTCATCAGTCAGCCATCTCATCACAAGCAGTGAAGAAACAAATCACCATGGTGCTCACATCATAAAAATGGAAATCGAGGAGGTTGTTCATTAATGCAGATTAGTTTTAAGCTTGAAATGGCTTTGCTCGATGAGATTAATATACATGCGAGAAATATTCGGTGGGCCTTGGGTCCCAGTAATATATAGTCCTTATTACCTGGCTGACTGATGAACCTTCATGCTCAAGAGGTGCAGCATCTGATCCTTCACTTTCAGATAAGACCCCTGCAGTTGGGCTGAAGGTCACATCTGGTGGAGACGGGTTCTCGTCAGACTGTCTTCCCCACCATGGGCATCTCTGGTCCTGCTCTGTCATCTCTGAGCTGGGCAGTGGCTGCTGCAATTAGTCTGTCCCATCAAAAAGAAAAAGAATGATTTTGTACTCAGGTCTCCCACTGCCCAAGCAAATGAACACCAGGTAATTTAATGAGCTAATTAATAATGACGGCAGCTGACTTACTGCACTGACCCTTTCAGCATCAGAATAGAAATGTTTTAAAGAAGGCCTTAGATTCTGTAATCTAAAGGGTTGAGTAATGGGTAATTTGGGGACTTTGAGAAAAAGAACAATAGGGCTGGTGAGATGGCTCAGTGGTCTAAAGCACCTACTTAGAACAAGCTTAGCAAAGCACAGGGACCACGGTTCAATCCCCCAGCACC